>NC_134043.1:42040739-42355167 GCF_965140245.1 Athene noctua | reverse complement strand
CCTCTGGCATCAGCTGTTTACCCTGATACATTCTCTATGAACTGTACACAGGAAAAACGAAGACACAAGCAAGAGCCTTACAGCTTACAAAAGCCTTCAACCATGGCCAAAGCCAGGGGAAAAAATAAAACAAAAAATTCAGCTAGCTCAAAAAGTCACTAATATTACACTTACATACATACATCTGCATAAGAAAAAGTGTGGAGAAATGCAATGACTGACACTAAGCACTGTGATACTGATTATTTGAGGGAAATGGGGAACACTACATTATTTAGCTTCTAAAGCTGAAAAGGAAGGCTATATAGAAAGGAAAAACAGACCTAACAGTAAAACAGCTAGACAGTTATAAGTGACAGCAAGCTCCCATGTCCTCGAAAACAAGTGTTACCCATATGTATACAGAGGACCAAATACTGTTCATTCCCTTGCCTCTTGTGCAATTTGCTTTTCAGATCGTGAAATACAGGAATCAAGGGATTCAGAAAGTTTTAACACAAATTTTATAGAGTCTAGGTTCCAAGCTAATAGAAACACTAACCACAAAACTGAGAGTGATTGGGTTTTTTTTCCAACACAACTGGCAAGAAAGAAATTTTAATTCCTGTGAGCAGCTTCACCCCTCAAGATGCCAGCAGATCCATACCCTCTGCGACTATAAAGCACAGCTCCTCATAATCTGATAACTCATTATCTCTGTATTCGGAAGACCATGACTTTTGACAACTGAAATCATATATCCAGAAGTAATTTCCCTAAAATGGCCAACAAGTCTTTTTCAGTAAGACCATAAAATGCTTTACAAGAGAGCAAACAGCATACCCTTCATGCCTCACATCCCAAAGAATGTTTTCTCTGCAGTAGCTGCCTGTCTGTGCTATTGCACAATCCATGAGAATTTACTGCCTCATGCTAGACTGGCACAAGAAATACTAATCAGGATTACTCAAACTGAATACCGTATAGAGCATATGAATAAACATTTATTAAAAAAATCAAACTTCTTTTCATCCCAGCACAAATTAATACTGCATCACCACAAAAAATCTAAAAGTTAAACTTGTCGGGGAAAACTGATGCTACATGTCCACAAGACTAACTGCATAAACTAAGTAATTCAAAAGGAAGAAAAACAAAAAAAATCTCAAAATTCATACCTTAACTGACATTCTTATTTGACTGCTGCTACCCTACCTCAAAAATATGAGAAAGACCTCGACACACTTGGGTTTTTTTTTATTTATTATTTCCTTGCGTTACATTGACATGGCTATGCAGCAATATAAATCACTATTTCAGGTGTTTGAAAAGAAGTTAAATTAGTCTCTAAATTATTTTCACCTATTACAGCTCAAACTCACACACCGGGACTTTCAACCTCTCCTCCACCAGTGGTAAGCACTTTAGGCGGTAAGCACTTTAGAACAAAGTGCTGTAGATAAACCAGGCTTCACTTTTCAATGACCATGAAACCATGTAATCAGCATTCCTATCATGATTCCTGCATCATTTTTATGTGGGTTTTATGTCAACAAATTAACAAAGTACGGTTTCTACAGTACTTTGCACGAGCTTCCTTTAAGCTCCTTTGCTCGAGGATCATGCAAACCAAAAGCAGAAAAAGGCCATGACAGCACTCTGGAGGCCTTTGCTGTTTCTAAAAGTATTAAAACACATGACAATTCCTCCCCTTCAATGAGAGGGCAAAAAACCTCCAACCAGCTGGTAAAGGTTTTATCCTTTTCACAGTCAATACATACGAGATGAATAAATGTTTTTAGGGAAAGGACAGGTACACTAATTTTGTGCTCAGTGCTCAAAGCTGTCAGCCTAGTTATTTTCACTTTTTCAGCAAAATCACCTCATCTTTCCAGTATAATAATTGAAAACACCATTAATGAAACACTTCACTTAAAAATATAGGGTAGATGCACAAAGATGGAGGCAGAACTGAAGCTGTATAAGCCTCTAAGCTGCATAACTGTATAAGCTCTACTTACAGTCAAATCATACCGCTGGATACACTCATCCTCTGTATTCAGAGATTTCCTAATTCTGCATGATGTAGCATCTTTCAGATTTCCAAAGCAGATTTCAGGAAATTATATATTTTAATTTATAGAAGAAATACTCATCAGTTAAATCAGCAAGCAACAGTGCCAATTAAGAGGCCTTCTTTCAGGAAAAAAAACACCCAACACTAACAGTTTCATTACATTTCTTAAAGTGGTGTTTTCTTGGATGCTAAATAAACCACATATGTTTTACATTGACACAAAACTTCATGCTTGTCTTCTAAAAGGTTAATTTTGTCCAGCGGTCTGGACAAGCTTTCTTCTCCCTAAACAGTTTCTCGTTATTTCCTGGCATTTGCCCTTCAGTACACAAGGTCTTCCACACATATAGCTGTAAAGCATACTAAGATTTATATAAGGAAAAAAAAAATAGCAGTAGTCCACTCAGTTTCTCCTTTCAGCTAGCATCATATATCATTTCCAAGATGAAAAGACAGAATTATTTAATAAGCAACTCCAGTAAAAAAAGTTGAGTCCACAGGGTCCTACGGCCCCAAGAGATGAGTCACTGGAAATCAGCATTTGGTGGTTCCACACTGACCTACTTGTTCTTTTCTGCAGGCTCAGTAATAACAGTTCCACAATGTAAATGCCTGCAATATAAATTGACAAACCCCAGAAAGATACCACTTTTCATGTGCCTGATTATCTCACAAATGCAAATATGGGCAGAAACTGCAATTCTTTGTTAACTCTAATATCTGCTCTCAAATGTGTAATTTTTAATCCAGCCATCAAAGCACAGGCATGATCTGCCTTCATCCCTATGTTGTTTTGATACATTTTCTCTACATCTGTTACACAAATGCGTCTAAATCCACATGGGCCTATTCTTCCAGACTAAATCACTAATCCTGTCATTAACCTCTGAAAATATTTTATGCTCACTAAACCATCATTTAGCACAATGAAGATGCTGCTATTGTTTCACACACGTAAGCTTCATGGTTGTTTTTTATCTTTTGTTAAATTGCTAGAAAAACCCCACCAAACCCAAAAAACAAAAAACACACATAAACTAAAACCCACCTAAAAAACTTAAAGTACCAAGATATATTTCTCTTCCACTGTTCAGATTTCAGTATTAAATAGAACATAAAAGATAACCTGTGGCAAAGAATAAACTTTTTCCTTAACTAAACATAGTAAGATGCATTCTTGACACTGCAAAAAAAACCCCAGATCTTCTGAAAGAGCACAGATTTAATTTGAAGGTCTTGCTTATTGGTAATTGCACTATATATTTTGTATTCATACAGACATTATGAGGAAAAGTTTAATAGTCAAGAAGCCCAGTTTTAATCCACTGAGATCCAGTTGCAGCGTTCTTCATTTCCTCATAACAGTACAGGCTATCACTTACACTTCAAACAGGATCTGATCCAAAGCCCATTAAAGAATTTCCATTGATTTCAACAGAGCTTGGACTGCAGCCATCACGGAAGGGGAGCCATTTTTTGCGTGCAAACACCAGCAGCAGTATCAGCTATAATACTGACACCAGTTCTCATGATTTCTGAATTCTGTAACATTTGCTTTTTCTTTAAACCATTAGTTCATCCAAGCCTCTCAAAAGCAAGAGAAAACATCCAGTGCTTAAGTTTCTCTTCCTTATTTGCAAAGTTAGTCTGGAAAACACAACCCCTGGAACACAGCAAATTCAAAATACTAAACATGGAACTCTACTGGAACTCTGAAATTAGACTTCAATACTGCCTCATGATTATATCTGAGAACTCGTGGTCAGCAACACGAATGAAGTCAGCAATACTCTTGCCCTGAACTGAAGTCTTCAGGGATGCAAACACAGAAATCACTTCCAAGTCTATCATTTGTGCATATTTTAATTTTTAAAAGCTTTTCAGCTAAGATGCCCAAGTCTATCATTAAGATTTTAATCTCATCCTTAATCTTAAAGCAATCTCTGAAATAAAGTTACAAAAATTTTACCTATGTCTTACTTCTCTTCAGTCACTGCTGAAACAGATACCAAACACTAATATTAACTATTTCATTTGCAACATTTAATGAATACTTATTTCAAAATGCACAAGGAATAATGATTATATTTATATGAGCAAGAACAAGTGAATACCCATGCCATCTCCTGGTATAATGCAAATACCAGTATTTGCCTAGTTTCGTCACTCCCAACTGAACTTGACCTAAAAAAAAAAAAATAATGGGAGTGCCACTCAACAACTAAAAAAAAAAAATATCTTTCTTTTGTATAAAGGCAGTGTTGCCATTGAACAAGACTGGGCTCTCAGCCAGGTCTGTTTCAGGCATCAAAGACGAACAGGTCTGTAATTCTACATACCTAGTTGGCAGCTTCTCAAAGTCCACATCCAGAAACTGTTCATAGCTAGAAACAAAACTATCCAACCAGAGCTTCAGGTAATCTGGATCTTTCTGTAAAAAAGAAGAAAACATTAGGTAATATTGCACTCAAGGTCATCCATCAACAACTCTGTAGGACTAACTTGAACGGAAAGCTTTTCTTGAATGCACTTCAACCAGGAAAAGGCAGGGAATATGTACATTTTTCAAAGTAAAATTAAAAAACTTGTGTGCTTTGAAATTCTCAGCCATGTTGTGCTGATGTGATATTCTTGCTCTATTCATTAATGTGGTTCCACTTCCTGGTACCAATGCCAAAGCATTTTAACTTCTCCTGCCAACAGTATTTACTTCTTCTCCAGAGTAAGTAAATACAGCTTTACAAAATTGGTAGTATATTATAGTCTTGACATTAGTACACAACAGTCTCTATAGCTTATAAAATTAAACAAGAACTCCAACAACAATCCTAATGGCAAAATAATTTGCTTTTTGATTCATTCATTGATCAATATGGCAGCTAACAGCAGACTAGAGCCAGATTAAGTGTTCCAAGAGAAAATGCAGAGCCTGTGACTTGTATTCTAGATATCTATAAAACAGGTAAGAATTTAAATTTAGGCTTCCTAGATGTTCTTAGAGCACACAGACTCTGTTCATGACCAGCAGTTCCTCAGGGCAGGGTACTATGCCACCAGGGAGGACAGATACTAGAACCTGAAGAATCACCAAACATACAAGACTTGCAAAAGCAACAGGTAAAGTGTATGCCAGAAGTATTTGGCTAATCAGATGTTGGTAACTCAGGGGTAACACTAGGAAAAAAAATATTTCTTCTAGCAACTACTAATCCATCTGCTTTAATAATGAGGCTTACCTTATGCCACATTGTTATAATGTTATGTTCAGGGTCATACCCTGGCAAACCCAAGACAGTAAGACAAGTCACCTCTGAGTTTGGTAACCCTAAACCTGAAATCATGTCCAAGCTTTGTGTTTCCAAAAACACCTGTATTTGTCATTTACTCCAGACCATTATAAGAAGAACAACAGGATATTTTCACATAGAAGAAATTCAAAGGACATTAAGAACATGCTCTGAAGGATCCACCTTGCAATATAAAGTTGCATAGGAAAATGATCTGCCCCTGGGGAGCTGGGAAAAGATGCTTAAAAAATAATTTTTTTTTTCCTTATTCTTACAGAAAATTCCACTCCATCCACTTGGAACTGGATTACTACAGTGTGGGAGTAGCACACCTGGGATCATCAAGGAAAACAAGTTCAATTTTAGTGCAAGCACTGTAAAACTCAGCTTCACTGCAGTATATTAGTTTATTGTCTTTTGACTGAAGATGAACTGTCATTATCAATGCAGCCTAAGAAGCCTGAGGCAGTGGCTGCTGCCATTTTAGTGTAATGAAACTGAACAACCTCTAATACATTCTTCTGTCACTCTTGCTGTTTACCATCTGAAAGCTCAAAGCAAGATGGGAGAAAAGAGGATACATTCATGTGATGTGTATTCTAACTATAAAAAATATAGGAATTTAAATTTAGGCTTCTACTTGTTCTTAGTAGAGCTGACAGACTCTGTTCGTGACCAGCAGTTCCTCAGGGCTGGGTACTGTGCCAGCAGGGAGGACAGATACTAGACCACCACAAACCACCACAGGAAAATTCTGTCAAAACATGCCATTTGAGATAGTCTGATTTTAGAATTCAAGCTGCTTAATTTTCAGAAGCAAGCTGCCAGACCATAGCTAACATAGGACTGTACAGTCACATCCATTAATACACATCCATCCAGTCCCACATTCTATGTAATAAATAATTTTCAAAATAGCTTTAAAATATTTCCTGAAGTAGTATAGATTTTAAATTGTTTCTAAATCTACTCCATAATTTATAAAATTTTGCAGAAGTTTTAATCTTTTTTATTCATCCTTCTCTTTACCCTTTTCTGTATCTCCACCCTTTTGCTTGCTGCTTTTAGTCACCACAGTTGTTCCCAAATAACAGCTTATTTCCCTGCCATGTTAAGACCAAGGAGCAATCTGCAAACAGCTCTTACACACAGAGTATTCTGGGGCAATGTCAATGTAAAAGAATGTCACCAAGAAAGAGGGACACGCACAGTACGTCAGTGCAAAACTAGCTACCTACAAAAGAGCCTCCCAAGGGAAAAAACACAAAACCAACCAAAGTAAAATAAAAACAAAAATCCAGAATCTGAAGCACTGCAAAACTTCAGACCACCTTTCCACAGCAAGTACAGAAGTTATAAAGCACAGGAATCCCCTTCTCATTCTAGACTTCACTCTTCCCCGTACACCTAAAGACCCCTCTAACTCAAGCAAGAAATATCAGAGACACAATTTATTTCACTGTCACTATCAATGATATGAAATGTGTTCAGATACTGTGACAACAGGTGCCAAATGAAACCCTCAGCTAGATACATCTTATCTGATTATTCACTTCCACTGCCTTTACTGCATTTTCTTGTTCATTTTTCCTAATTATCTTACTTCCCCTTCACCATCTTCATTCCTAATCTCTCCCTCCTTCATAATCTTCCTTCTCCACATCTCTGCTTTTATTCCCATTTCAATGGTTTTAAGTCATCACTCCCTTTCTTTTTCTGTTCAAAATGTGTCGAAAAGGTGTTGTCCTGTAAGTGTAATGTAGCCTTGTCCTCATGTTTAGTATGCACTGAACTACCAAACAGTTAGGTTAGCTTAAACACACACCTACTACTTGACCTCAGGATGAAATTGCAACATATAGAATGAAGGAAGATGTTGAGAAAAAAAGAGTAAATTCATGGATTCCAAGATACTGGTTTAAATTACAGAGGCTGGCAAGGTGACCATAGAAAATTTATTTATCATCAGGTTCATAGATCAAACACCTTGAAAATCAAACCAAAAGATGGTCAAGAAGTAAAACTTGCTAATATTCCAAAATTACAATCATTTGTTGACACAGTTGGGGCTCACTACTAGTTGCTGACAGTAAAATTTTATAAAGAAAACTCAGTTTTTCTTGTCACATACCATGAAGGAAACTGTGCAAATAATATCATGATCTAACTTTAAATTGCTTTAGCAAAAGGTTATGGATGAGAGAATGGGAGGACAAAAGACAAAATTAGATTAAATGTCTGCTTGCTCTTTTTTCATGATATAGCCTAAATCAGCTTCAATATTAAGATTAAATTAAACCTCCTTATCCTTAAACTATAATGCCTTTGCAAGAGTATGAGTGTGGACTAGCAGTAAGAGACAACATTGGCAGACAAAATATGCAAGAAAAGGCAATTACATAAATGACGAGTAGGTCAAAGATGTTACAAAAGACCAAAAGTTTTTGCTTATCTGTAGTGCACATACTGCTCAATTCACTTTGTCACTAAAACTCCCAATTCTGGTAAAAAACGAAGAACTGCAATACTGTTTGATCATTACCTGCAGCACACTATTTAACAGAATTCCTTCCTACCTCGAACCCCTGACAACCAATTAATTATGTATTATTCCAAGTTATTAAAATAATCAGCTTTGATATCAAAATAAGAGGTAACGCTATGGTATATGCCAGTAGAAAACAGCTTACACAACAGTTGATTAATTCTGAGTCAGATCTAGAGACTTCCACCCAGACAACAGCACTAACTCAACACCACTTGGGAAGAAAAAAAAAATTAAAAAAAATCATCGAGGCAAAAAAGTAAACAAGATCACCTAGCAACATAAGAAACACTAAGAAATAAATCTCCATTATAAAACACCTAACAGAAGTATGTCACCTTTCCAGAAACGAACTAAAATTAAGATTTCTGAACTAAGAATACATAATTCCAGGAAAAACTAACCCAATATTTAACAGTTTTGCTACAAATTAAGACATATAAGTTATTTCAAAGACGATAGAAGTTAAAAACAGCTTTTAAACTTTGAATCTGGCCCAGATTTTCCCTTTTATTAGCAGCACTCAGCCCAGACACATGCATCAGTCACCTGCTGAAAGCTGCAAGAAATCTAAATTTTTACTGAAGTTTTAAGAAAGAATACTTACAATGGTAAATGTTACCCATGGCAAAGCATACAAAAACGTCCATTCCTAAAACATAGCTAAATATATACCTTTCTAAAGACCAGCCTATGCGTTTCAAATGCATCTATTTTTCCAAACCAGAAGCATGATGGTTTAGGAGAAAAACTGTCTTTTTTCCACTGGTTTAAAATTATAATATCATAATAAAAGCAGACAGTAGTAATGGGTATCAGCTGCTTCCTCCGTACCATGTACACTGCAATTATCCTACTCAACATCTTTATCTTGAACTCAACTTTTTTTCGTTGAGGTCAGCTGCTGTCATTTCATCTGAAATTTAAATTCAATGGATTTTAGAATTTACTTCCGTTGAGTTCTCTTCCCACCCAGCTTTTCAACTATTTTCTCATGACAGAAGTGGTAAACCACATTAAGCAGCAGAACCCAAATTTACCTGATTTTAACATGAATACATTTGTGTTCTTCAATGCCAGATCGGCTTTCCAACCCCATACATGCTGCAATCTGACAAATATCTGTGTTACGACCTGGCAGAATATTGCAACCTATGGGTACGGCAATACTTCAGATCTGTGTTGCTACTGAGAGCTACATCTCACTGAACTGCAATTCCGGCTTCAACTGATTCACTGTAAAAATTGTTAGTTACTCCATCATCTCTGCAGTCGTCCTAAGGAAGCAGTGTAACTTTGCCAGACCATAATAAAGCATCTTAAATAATTCGAAGCCTTATTACCAGTAAAAGTAGTGAAACCTATGTGTTTAACACCAGCCAGCAACTAATCACCACGCAGTTTTTCACTCACTCTTACCCCGTCTCATAATGACTCTTCTGTTGTCATTCTGCAGACAGGTAGCTGGAGGCTGTCAGACAACAGCTCCAATTGTTTTCTGTGGTGCTAGTTGAAGATGCACCATGCTTTTAAAGCACAGCTTACAAAGCAACGTGTTTTGATAACCGCAAGGACAAACTGATAAACCAATTTTAGACTGGTATTCTTTCCCAGCCCTGCCACACACACTCTGCAGACATGCCCTATGCGATCAGCAAGAAATGCAGAAGGAAATTTTTGATTTCTACAACAGCAGTAAGAGCAGAAAGAATCTGTAGATAGTAATGAGAAACCTTTCACCAGTTACAACTTTCCAGTCACTAGAAAAAGATAAGAAAATGTTGATTTTCAAAACCGGGCAGATAAGTCTGCAGCGCTTAAGCATTTCATTTATTTACACAAAAGCTAGGCAAGTTTCAGGAAAGACAAATTTCTGCACCTTATTTTAATAATAATTCATATACAGAAACTGCATGCCTTAAAAATTCTGGAAGATAATTTTTTCACAGCTTGAAATTCCAAGAAGCCAAAATCTAACTTAAGTGCCATTTGTCTTTAGTGATGAACTGAAACAACCAGAGTTTTCACAAAGCTATCTTGAGGGCGTCATTTTAAGGATAAAGGATATGTACAAATCTAAAAAAAAAAAAAAAAAAAAAAGTCCTTTAGTTGATAGCCACAAATCTGCAGAGACTAAGCTTAGACTTCTGAGCTCAACATATTTTAATGAAGGCCTGTGAAACTGCTATAGCAACAACCAGTGATTCACCTGCAGTAATTTAAAAAAAAAAAAAAAAAAAAACCACAAACATTTTAAGCCTATTAAATCAAACATAGAGTACCTGAAAGTGAATAATATACTTCCTTGTTCCTTCCCTTTCTTAAATACTTCTGGGTTTCTTTTTAAAGGAAAAACAAAACAAAGAAAAACCCAACAGCAAAACAACACATCACCCTTTAGGCCTCCATTTTTGTAAGATCCTCTCGGCACAATAATAGTTGTCATAGCTCTTTACACTTTAGACTGCCAGGCCTGAGCAGTAGTGTTTCTAACGGGTACTGAAAAACCCCACAATTTAAAAAAAAAAAACAAAACCAACAACCTACACCAATAAAACCCACTACAAAACATCCAGAATAGTTTTTTTTTGTTCTTTACCAAGACAGTTAATACAATGCTAAAAAGAAAAAGTTGCTAAATAAAAGCAGTCAGTCTGCTGGTCTACAGTATGCATAGCAATACTGTGGCTACACACTGCCAAACAACAAGTTTCCCATGAGATCTAACATTTTATCAGTTGCAATATGTGTACATATAAACTCCAGGCAAGGCCATCCTAAGACTTAGCAGAACTGTGAAAGAAGCTCTCAAAGCTAGTATCAACTTTAGCACTTAACACTGAAACAAAGTCAGTAGCAGAGAGAAGGTCTAGCCTAACGTCCGTCTGGCAGATAGAACCTTTAAGGCACTGAAGTGAAAAAAAAAATAATATATATAACTAAAATCTACACTAAACTGGGACAGGCTCCTGTCTTTGATATACTAAATTATCTAGAAATTACAATAGCTTTCTCTGCTCTTTATGAGGACTGGTGAAACGAATGACAAAGAGATGTTCTAATCCAGTTTTGGGGCTTTTTTTTCAGTAACTATTTATCTATGTAAGAAGGACAACAAGAATTTTTTACTCAGTAATATCATTTTTCAAAAGCATAGCAAGCCAGATAGTATTGAACAGCTTACTCTAAGTTAAATGAACACATTTTACACAAAACTGGCATTGAAGTTCTCCCACTAAAAATCTTTATAGACCTGTGCCTGTGGAACACAGGCACATTTACCCAAGGTTTCAAATCGGCACTATTTACGTATTTATATAAGGGTTGCTTTTAGATGTAACAGTAACTTCCATTTCTACTAAGGTTTCAAGCAGACATACACAACTGAAAGGGCAAAGCTCAGGACAATTTTTATAGCTACGTCCAGGAAGTGTTAGTTGCTAAAAACAAAAGCTGGATCCACCCGAGGCTATTTGCAGTGTCGCATTCCATGCTCTAAAGGCAAAAATTCCCTGCAGGGCAGTTCAGAGTCCGACTGTCAGACAAGCCCGACTTGTTTGACAAGACAGTTGTTTGAAATCGTTAAATTTAACATGCAGTCATCAAATAGGTCTGACTACTGTGCGCATCGGTCAGTCAACCTTCAAAGTGGATTTCAGTTTAGAAGCGCTACCGTAAAATCTCACTGGTGGTATTAGACTAACTAATCCCCCTTCCCCAAGCATCATATTTAAAATAAACACAATCCCTTGGTGTTAAGGCTGAATTCAGACCTACGAAAAGTTAACATTAGGAAATTAAACATGAAATACTGCCTTTAGATCGCTGGAGAGTTTAATAGTCTTAAAACTAATTGAAGTAGTCTGCATAATGCAGAATTGTAGAACGTTTCTCAACGCTGAAATAAACTATTCATTGGGGAATTAGGTTTGTTTTAAGGGAGCTTTTTCCTCTTCATGTTTTCAGACTCAAAAGGCAACGTTTTCAGCACAAGATTTCCTAGCAGCCTTTATTCTGAAATATGTCTAAGCGCTTACACTTCGAGTGAACCTTTCCAATTTGTAAAATACTAAAACAAAACCTGAAAAGCTTTGTTATAGCAGCAGTATTACCATCATTAATAAAGGACTTAATGATAAACCATTCTAAAGTGGCTAAAGTGCCTTGATAATTTCAATCAGTCAATTCTGAAGGAAATCACCTTTAGGCACAACTTCCCATTTTAACCACAATAATTTCTGAATCGACTGTTGATCCAAAAGAACTAAGCTTCCGACTAAGTAATTATAAACCTTTTTCAAAATTCACACAAGCATTCTGTTCCATTTTTGCAATTGAAAAAGGCAGAGGGTGTGGTGTGTGTTTTGTTTTGTAAATGGTAGTTGCAGCAAATCATGATAGTAACAACTATTTTGGGACAAGTTAAAAAATTCCATTTAGCATAGAGATTTACACCAAAATAAACCTATAGCTGTCAATCATGATAAAATTTATCCTACAAACATTAGAAGTCTAAGTTAATATATTTCTTCTCTTTTCAAAACAAGAAGAATAATTATAATCTTTCACTAATGCCTTAGGTTAAAGAAAGAGACACTTATCTGAAAGCTTTTACTCAATTTCTTTTCTACTTCAGATCCCCAACAAAACTGGAAAAACAAAATGAAAGAGTTTTCTTACTAACATGGAAGTAAAGCCTCTATTTTTTTTTCTCTTGATTTTGTTGTTGTTGTTGCAGTACAATTACAGCCTTGTAGCTTGAATCTGGCATGTGACTGATGCCCATCCATGGGATTATTCCAGACAATCTGAACTGAGATTTTAATGTCTTCACATTTGATAGGAAGTACCACTAGGCAAGTTCCAAGTACAAGCTGGTATACAATATTTCAGCCTTCTAGAGTCCCCTACACAGGGCGCTTACGAGGAATTTACCATGCTGTGATTATTACAATACAATATTACATTCTATTAACATTCACTTTTCCCATCAAAGCTGACATAATGAGCCAAGAGTAGTAAAAGCTGGAAGCTGTATTTTAAGGCTAAGGGAAGAAGCAGCATCCTACATAATTTAAAGGCGACTAAAATAACATGATGTCAAAAAGTCTACAGTGTCAAGGTAAGTCTAAATTTAATGAAAATTTGAACTATAGCTTGGGACAGGTTTCAAGTTTAACGTTTGATTGCTTTGAAACTCGAAGTTATGAGGTCGTTTTACGTGAGAAAAGGGCCGAGTTTCATCAACAACATTTGCCCTATCAAGTTTCTAACTTTCAGCACTATGCAAGTGACAAGAAGTTTAACACAGACAGACTGAAAGGAAGCAGGATGGTGCTACAACAGTAAAAACATCAGCTTATTATTTCACCGTATCAACATCTAAATATTGTCAAGTCTTTCAACAGATAAAGAAAAAGGCTAAGAACTTGTGTACAGCTTATCAGAAGCTGTCTGCATTTGTTTCAAAGTGTCATGTGATTACACCAATTTAATTAAAGCAAATTTTAATTTTAGATATGGATTTAATTGTTTGGTTTTGTCCCCTCAACCTCACCAGGATTTATATTAACATTGTACTGCAGGTGAACTATACGCGGAAGGTATAAAAAAAACCAAATCCACTTTTCAAAAGCACCCTTAAAAAAAAATAAATAAAATCAAAGACCAGGGCGTAGCAGAATTTGTGTTACTTGTGCAACTGCTGTTTGGCATCCACTGCACTTTCGCTGGTACAGTTTTTAAATTATTGGCACAGGTAAATAATGAGGTCACATTTCTGCAAATAACACCCCTGTTCTCTATACCCTGCTTTATTCCCAAGAGCTTTTATCTACCCAGTACAGTGAACGATGCAGGGTCCTGTGGAGAAAAAAAACTGTGTGCAGTCATATCTGAGTCACTCATTGCCATTTTTGAGACCTTCTTTTGTATTTTAGGTTATTATACACAACAAATATTAAAAGGACCATACTTCTCATCATGGTATTTTCTCTCCCAAATTCCAAGTTTGCCCTTGAAGGCATGTGAACACTACAGATCTAACCAAAATGGTTACTTAAAAAAATAATAATTCAGGAACATCAAATAAAAGCTTTTCCCTCCTTGCTTCTCAGAAGATGCTAAACCACTTAGCCTACAGTTCCCCATGAAGCTTCAGTCATATCAAGAAAGCTGTTCATTCCAGCTAGTCCTAAATTCAGCAAAAAATAATACAATAATATTGAAAAATATTATTATAAATATAATATATAAAGTCTGATATAAATGAATGCATTAGCCAAACATTTATTGACAGAGTTGGTAAGGAGACTTACAAGCAGCCTGCATCTACCACAACCACTTTCTACAAAACTTATGAGGATCATGTTGCTGGAGACTCTGAGCTGATGCCCCACATATACTGTCAGTTAACATTTCCAATCACTCTTCCACAGAAGTCAAGCCTTTACTCTTTTTGCGTGATGCCTTTAGAATAAGAAGTTTCAATAATTTAAAAAATATTTTTCAGTTCCTGAATTCTCCTTCCACCTTCCAAGTGAAAACTGGCAGTAAGCTATATGAAGGTATGATGTTTTCCTAAAATTATTACTATTAAAAGAATAATCTTGCTGTCTTATTAAAGGTGTCAAACTGTTTCATTTTCACTTTGCTTTTTACAGACATTTCTGGCATTAATGCTAAATTCTTCTTTCCAATGCAAGTGCTACATTTTCAACCACAGCCTTTGCTTCCTTATTAGTTTTTAAATGTCTTATGGGAAACTCCTACAGGTTCTTAGGCAGATTCTGGTGAATGATAATTGACAATGAAAAGAGTACCAATTGTCCCTACATTATTAATGAAAAGAAAGCTCACCTTGAGGAATACATCCTCAAAGATTTGTCTTCACCCCTATCCCACCCCACAACTTCAGTCTAAAAACCACAATTATTAAGACTAGTTATTTAAAGTGTATTTTCTATGTTATATTACTATCTATTAATTATAGGTTTAGCATCTGCTTTGACTTTATGTTCTATTTGTGCTATGTAGAGTAGTATTTAACTATGAATTTATTTTGAGGTTTTGTTTGTGCCTCCCTCAAATGTCCTTTAAATAAAACATTCGAAAGCCTTTGATATTTAACCTCTTAAATATCCTCACTGTTTTAAGATATGCTCTGCTTTTAGTACTCGTATAATTAGTCATCCTTACTGTTAATTTAATTCCTAATTTTACACAGCCATAATGCCACTTACTCCTATTGTTCACTATAGGCAATCCTCAATCATAAATAGGACAAACAGATCATCATAAACGCTTTAAGTATCAGAGAAAGCATCACCGCACACAAGTATTCTATCAGCACTGAAATCTAACAGCTAATGTTTAGATTTGCAGATGTATGGAAGAGCCTTAGTGAGATGCCAAACTTAAAACACTGTTTATGTTGAAAATAATCTAGTTTTGTTCCTGTTGTTTCTTCCATCCTCCTCTACTGCAGCCTCTCATCTACTAGAAGATAAATTGGAAAAGTTACCTGAACAAATGACTTGTTTGTTAAAAACATAAGATGCTTATCTGTACTGTTGAGACCTGTGCATGTTTCAGTGGGTTTTTTCCTTATTATATATATTTATTTCATAAAGAAAAGCTCAGTAATTAAAGAAGCTCTTCTCTTCTATGGCAGCTGTTTAACCTTTCCGAAACCTGTAAATATTTTAACAGTATCCATTGACAACATTTGGATTCAGGCACTAAGCCACAATGCTGTTCAATGGGCAGCTGGCAAGCCTTTCTCCCATTTCCTTAATACAGCACAAACATATTGCATATTTGAGTTGATTTGGCAATACTCTTTTATCAGGACACATGCTATCCCTGGAGCTGAACCAGATGACCAAATTAAAAGTGTCATAACTCAAATACCACACAACAGCCCAGTGTTTGTTAAATTCACTCTTTTATTAGTACATCAACACACAGAACCAGAAGCCTGTGTTTCTAGCTTCCTGATAAATCATTCCTTTTAAGAGACACTTGATTCTTTCATTTCAGTAAAAGCTTGATCTGAAATATATTTGTTGCTATGTTCAGAACTGGATGTTTCTCATTCTTAAAGCACTAATCCACAAACCTGTGGACATGTAGTAATTTCAACCTTATGCTGGACACCAGTAAAACCCTGAATCCTACAGCAAAAGCATAGACAAACCTCAGACACTTCTTTATCTAAAAGTAGCAGCTACACATATGTATTGCCAAATACATTATAGAATGATAAGAACCAAAAATAATTTCTCTGTACCTTGCAAAATGTTGTGGTTTTCTTACCTCTCTGCCTGTTTAGATTTATCTGCTGTCTCATTTCAACCTGAAGTTTCCACGCTCTGTGGCAGTCCCTGTTCTGTCTGAACAACCATCAGCACAGTCACTCCGGTCCATAATTAAGTAAGGTAGTGGCTACTATAACTTAAGAGACTAACACCTCCTATATACATATCAGTTAATGATATGAGAAGGTCTATATTTGTAAATATCAGAATTAAGTTAGTTCTTAGACTATGAGACATCCCTTTAAATACCAGACAGAAAATTCAGAAATTAAGACCAACCGTTCTTGTTTATCTATATCTATTATTAGTTCAGCATAAGGTCAGAACAAATATATTTTCACCAACACATAGCTACAAGTGTCTTGGGACATGCTCTTTTACAAGTTACACTCTCCCAGAATGAAGAGATTTATTTAAAACATTTTGCAGAAATGATATTTTACACAGCAATTGTTTAATAAATCTTCACTCACTAGTTTTAGTAGAGGCGTGAATTTGTGTGACAATGACTTACAAAAAATTACTTTCACTGAACATTTGGTTTGCTCAGGAATTCATCTAGTGGTAAGCTGAATGCTACTTTATCTAATATAACAAAGGCAATATCTAGTGATGTGATATGAATCACTGACAAATCAGCAATTGCACAAGAAGGAAGACAAGCACATGCTATGTCAGGATGAGATCATATTTGGCATGCAAAGGTCAGTTTTTCACACGGAGCTTACATTTTAACATCAAAGATCATATTCTTGTTGAATTACATGTGTCTCACCACAACTAAGCATAATTTTGCTAAAACCACATTCCTTTTGAGAAACACAACTACAACATCATTTAGGTGAACAAATTCAGTTCAATCATACTGCTTTATGTAGTCCTACAATAGTCACATCTAAAAGCTGATCTGATCATAAACTTTTTTAGTCTCTTTACAAATACTCTGCAGTTTTGTAAAGGGACAGAGGTTGAAAACCTCTTGCAAGCAAAAACTCACATTATTTAATATAAACTGATGAGTGTTTTGAAATTATAAGGGATGGGGTTCAACTGGAAGGTATACATTTACTGCCACTTGCTGAACATGAAATTAAATGCCCCAATCTTTTCATGCAGGTGACTAAGCGATTCACTTGAACTACAGAATATTGTCTGGGAGGCAGTACTTTGTAAAACAGCAGTGAAGGGATGCTGACAATACAGCAGGACCCCTTCTGTCAGTGAGAACAGGTCAGCTTGGCAAGTCCATAACACCACACACTGAGACAACTGGTATGTTCTTTCTCCAAGTCAACTTTTTTGACTATCAAGATCGCTCTCTTTTACATTGGCCTTGGCCCAGCTCAAGGCAGATGATGCTAACAGAATTCCCCCCAAGGAGCACACCCTTGAAAGGATCCAAAGGCACATAAATTTATTCTCACACATCAAGATCAAAATTGTCTCAATTCTATATAGTATGTTAGGATTAAGACATGGTAACGAAGAATGAATGGAAATTACTCTCCTTCACAGACTCTTCTCACAGCACAGAGCAGTCATTATTTAAATGACCTATTTAGTCCTCATAATGCAAATGTAAGTTTTACTCAGTTAAATGCACATGTTTTTATGTTAAAGCTTCAGCTTCTAAGTATTTACACTGTAGTGGTCTTCGGAGCAGAGACAGCCATGTAATTACAGAAAGGCTAGCACACCACACTTTGTAGCACTTCACTCACAGTGGTCTGCTCCTGACTAACACAGAGATCATGATTTCTCCCAAGACCACTTATTTTTCTCATTCAAGTCTTCTTGACTCGAATTCTTCCTGTAAGGCAGCCTATAAGGACCCCAGATAGGGAAAAAGTAACTCAAAGTAACAGCATTTTAACCACTTCAGGACATTTCTAGGATAATGCATATAGTCACATCTAATGTTTTTTTTCTGTCCAGTTTTTGATCTAGTACTAGAAAATGCTCTCCTATAAAAAAGCACCACATCTCTTTCTATGCTACAATATTAAATGGGAAGATACTTATATAGATATCCCTCACTATGCTAGAGAGAAAACTACAACATATTTATCTCAATACAATCAGATTTTGTAAAAACAAATGAAAATACAGCACAATATAAGAAAGCACATTTAAGATGACAAGCTTATACACAAGTCTGCTGCTCTTAACACAGCAAGGGATGTGATTGTCTCAGCTATCTGCATTAGTAAAGAACAGAATGTTATGATTAGCTTTACAACTGCTAACACACAAAGTCCCTACTGTATTAATGACACTAAGATTGAATGTTCTCTCTTTGAAATGTGAAGCACAGGCTAGAAACTGGCTGCAGAACAGACTCCCTTCAAACTATTATATCACCTACAAGATAAGGCAGTGTTTAAATGAAATCAGTGCTTTACTGAAAACAAGAGTGTAAGACAAAGCTCAGAACCATTGTAATACAATGAAAACTCAAATACTGTTTTCTAAGGTGCATATGGCAGCTAAGTACCTGCATTTATGTCTTTGAAACTCCTCCTGAAGGCAATTGGCAATTTTTTTTTTTTTGATAAAGAAGAAATATCTCTTTCCATATAAAATGGTATTTGATTGCTTTCTGAGTTAAATCAAAAATATCAGAAGTATCAGAAATCCTGACATGCTTTATGTCTAAGCGTCTGAAATACCTATCAGAACAACTGGAGGAGATTAAATATAGTTAAAATCTTACATAGAGGTTAAATCTCTTTAATTTGAATCTGCAATAACAGTTACTTCATAGAATGGTTTGGGCTGGAAGGGACCTTAAAGATCATCTAGTTCCCACCCCCCTGCCATGGGCAGGGACACCTTCCACTAGCCCAGGTTGCCCAAAGCCCCGTCCAACCTGGCCTTGAACCCTGCCAGGGAGGGGGCAGCCACAGCTGCTCTGGGCAACCTGTGTCAGCATCTCACCACCCTCACAGGGAAGAATTTCTTCCTTCTATCTAATCTAAATCTACCCTCTGTCAGTTTAAAACTGTTTGTCCTATCCCTACACCCCCTGACGCAGAGTCCCTCCCCAGCTTTCCTGCAGCCCCTTTCAGCACTGGAAGGCCGCTGTAGGGTCTCCCCAGAGCCTTCTCTTCTCTGGGCTGAACACCCCCAACTCTCTCAGCCTGTCCTCACAGGGGAGGTGCTCCAGCCCCTCATCACCTTCGTGGCCTCCTCTGGACCCACTTGAGCAGGTCCATCTCATTCTTCTGTTGGGGGCCCACAGCACTGCAGGTGGGGTCTTACAAGAATAGAGGGGGAGAATTCCCTCCTTTGACTTACTGGCCACACTTCTCTTGATGAAGCCCAGGATACAGTTGGCTTTTTGGCTGCAAGTGCCCATTGCTCACAGTCAGTTTTCCATCATCTACCACTCCAAAGTCCTTCTCCTCAGGGCTGCTCTCAATCCATTCTCTGCCCAGCCTGTATTTGTGATTGGGATTGCCCCGACCCATGTGCAGGACCTTGCCCTTGGCCTTGTTGAACTTCATGAGCTTTGCATGGTCCCACCTCTCCAGCCTGTCCAGGTCCCTCTGGATGGCACAGCCCTTCCCTCCAGCATGTTGACCGCACCACACAGCTTGGTGTCATCGGCAAACTGCTGAGGGTGCACTTGATCCACTGACCATCTCACCAACAAAGACGTTAAAACAGCATTGGTCCCCATACCAACCCCTGAATAACACCACTCATCACTGCTCTCCACTTGGACATCTGAGTATTATAAAACATGAATTAATTTTGTATACTGATCATAATTAACATCTAATAAAAGATTAATCAACTAATATTACAACAGTAATATTATTAAAGCCGTGCTGGTCTAAGGCTGCAAGGCAAAACTGGTAGAGACTACTTCAGTCACATGAGCATGAAAAGGTCACAGACACATGAAGGCATGTCCTTTTTCCAGCCCCCTTCAGTTCACCCAACAGAGCTCTTTGGCTGTACACTTACATTAGTAAAGCATTTTCAGGTATCTGCTGCATATGTGCTGCTTATATAAAGAACTGTTTCATGCTCCTGTGTAGGTATTTGAATTGACAATCAATATGCTTGATACTCCCATTGTCTACCTAACTTACTGGAAAAAATTTTTCCTAATGACCTCAATAGAAAGGACCCATGTTACCTATTCTACATATAATTCCATTATCTTAGAATGCACACATTCCTGCATTTGGATGAGAGGACACCATTTTACATCCATACCAATATTCAAGTGAATAACAGCATTGTACATTAACAGAGAATTGAACAGAAAAAAAAACCAAAACAACCACTTGAAACTAAAAATCATCAAAAACCACGACAGCAAGTTGCATCCTCAGCAATGCTTTCTTTGCAGAAAGTTTGACATCTTCATTTTAAGAAAAAAAAACACAACAAAACAAAACTGCCAAAAGACTCAAGGCAGGAACAGCTCCTACTATTAACAATACGATGCTGTGATACAACCCCAGTGACTCACATCTGAACTTCACTAAATTTAATTAATTTTTAGACTGCTTTCATGAAATAAATCATGTGTGGCTTCTATTTTCATTGGGCATCTTAAACAGCAGACTGTACTCTGCAGCTTTGTAGCTATTGCCCTACAAGATAGCTTTCAAGGGAACAGAAGCAGAAAAACAAATCCAAAACCAAACCCCAGCCTTAGATTAGAAACTGACAGATGAAAAACAACTGAATACCAACTAAAAATTAACTTCTGCAGTCACTCAAACGTTAAAAGGATGAAAAAAAAGAAAAATAAACCACCTCATACATGGTGTCATCCAAAGACCCCTTCTGCAGAGATCCTAGTTACATGCTGCTGCCTGTCCAGATCTCCAATTGCTAAACTGCACAAGAGGCAATGAAAAGAGAGAAATGCCCTCTTAATGTTACTTTGCACAAAGTGATTAATTATTGCAACGGCACCCGACGTTGTCAGAGATGTCAAGTGATCAGAGAGAACAAGAGTCATGACTCAGGATAGATGGTAAAATGGTAACACAGCATTATACATCACTTTAAAGCCGAAAAGCCTTGCCACTGTAGCACAGGGTGCTATATTTAACATACTATCACTAAGGACCTGATGATCTAAAAAAAGGCAAGACAAACAAGGCTACTTATTGCAACAATCTGAAGCATCATACAAAAAAGGGGCTTGGATTTCACCATTTCTTTTGCTAACAAGGCTGAAAAAGCTAAAGCTACATATTCAGGATTTGTGGCACAACAAATTCCCATTTTACTCAACCACGGCTCTAGCAGTTTTTCTAGTGTGGAGAAATTGCCTAGCTTTCCTTCCCAGAATGTCAGCCACAACAAAGTCATGACAGTGCAACGTACAGGATATGATACTGCACTTCACTGGGCAGTTCCAGGTATAAAGAGACTTCTCCCTAAACCACTCTAACCTGTCACTGGTGATTATTTATTGCTGCACCTTCCCATTGTGCTAGATGCCCCGAGGAGAACAAAGTACAGCAAACAGATGTTCTCAATACATGACTGAACAATCTAACTTACATTATGGCTTCACAACATTTTACATCCTAAAACCTAGTTTCTCCACTTGCTCCTAACTTCACCAAACTTAATTCAAGATGAAACGCTGTTACACTGGCTGCCTGCCTCAAGCAGGAAGAGATATGACTTTAACCTGAACCAGTTGAGAGAGAAAGAGGAGGAAAAACCAGTTTTGTGTGTAGAATTTTTTTTTAAAAGCAAAGACGACTCCTGTTTTGGAGTCATTCTAGTTGTCTTCAAACTTCTATTAAAAAAAAAAATAATTCTCAGAACAAGTCCTTATCAACATATGAATCCACCTAATCGTGCCCTTAATATGAGTCTGTAAGAAAAAAGGCCAAAAAAGTCACTAACAGCTCATGGAGTCCGAGTATATAAAAAGTTTTGGGGGTTTGGGGGTTTTTTGGGGTTTTTTTAAGAGTCCATCCTCCACCACCTGAGAACTGAGTAGACTGATACAAATCATTCCTATAAAGAAACTGAGCACCCTCTAAGTGAGCTAAAGCATACATTTTAACTAGCACTCCTTTATTTATGCAAACTTCCTGCTAGCATCCGGACGACATGGAGACGGAAAGAAAGGTTCCAGCAAAGGGGGAGAAGGTAGACGACAGACAAAATAATTTTATACAGAACTACGGAGGAAAGAGACAAAGATCGGCTGCAGAAAGGAATTCAGAGCTTGGCTCATCTCTACAGCCCTGTGTCTCCCAAAGCTGAGGAAAGCCTGGATGCTTGGAGTCTGGTCCAAACGTCTTCTCACATCGATGAACTCACTGGCAAAACATCCATCTCCTCCAGTGCTAGTCCATTTCTTCCTGCCATTGGTATTACTACATTAGTTTAAAAGGCAAAGGTCTGTGCAAATATGTTTCAACCCAAGAGATCACCCACGCAGGTAGCTATAAGAAGACATACCATGCTGTTATGTTTGCACTAGTTTTATTTTTGACTACACATAGTGCATTAGGGTTGAAAACGTGCACACAAAAATTAAGAAAAGCTACAATTAAGACTACTTTGTGCAACCTTCATCCACTGCTTTATGCACTTGGGTTGTTAAGATGGTCTGTACTTAAAATCTCACGTTCTATGTATGTTCTTGAGATGGGCCTTCTCTAAAAATGAACTGGGAAGAAGAACAAGAGAATGTTTGTTCTACCTGTAATGTCCTACTGGTTTGAAAAGTTAAAGAAATTGTGACACACACAAAGCATGAGACTACAAAGAGAAAAGGCAAAACAAAACCATAGAATAAGGCCGTCGAAAGCTACCCTTGCCACTGTGTTCCTGTATGATTGTAGGCCAGTCCTTTCCTCTGCCTTTACAGTTATTTTCTGTATGTTCCTTATTATACAGATATCTATTTAGATAATCTGCAATTCAGTCTGTGTACATACTCAGCATGTCCAGTGGCAATTAGGACCTGTGCTTTAGACATACGAATTGCTTTACACTGTAAAATACAAATGGAGACTGAACAGTATTTTAATAACAGTCCTGCCAGCTCAAGGAAATTCATTATTAACATAGTACTTAGACGTTATGGTGATAACCAGCAAAAGACGACTCAGGAGTAACTTAATAAATCTGCTCTTTGGGAAGGCTTTTACTAATAAGAGTTTAAATGAAACCTGAGCTGCACAGAAAACAGCAAGCATAAAGCTAAATGCTAGACAGCAGTGGATTAAATGAATGTATCTTAATATCATGGCACTACAAATGAAAGAATTGTGTGGACATGTGCATTCACACAGTTAAAAGATATAGCTACAATAACTCCTTAAGCCGAGCCACGAACACTGTGCAAATCACACCTTGCACGCAAAAAAGCCCAACCTGAACAGCAACTCAAGAAGTTATAAACAGTCTAAGTGCAGTTAAATCCTTACAGTAGCTAGACAAGTCTATGTAACTTCTAAGAACAAAAAAAAAAAAATGTATCGAAAGCTGTTACAATATACCCGACTTCCAAATAACTGAGGAAAAAGACACACAAACAACCCCCTCAAAATATTTACCTTACTGCAGTAAAGCATCCAAAGCTCATACAGCCTCTCTCGGGATGCCATTCCTTCCCTTCCTCTTTTCGTCGATACCAGCTACTTTTGTTCAAGATCCTACCATGCTCAGTTCCCAGGTGCTTTTTCCGCAGCTTGCGCTTTATTATTACAGTTATATCATAACGCAAGAAGAATTCAAGGATGAAAATAAGAGGGTCTCAGTGTCTCCTTTGCAGGTAAACAACGTAGAACAACACCATCAACTGCAGACAAGTGCCGAGCATGTCCGTTCTTCACCAGCGCTGCTTCGGTTTGAAGCTCTGAAAGTGGAAACATACCCTTCAGGCCTTTGGTGGAGGAAGCAAAAAACAAATCCGTACTTAAAAGCCTACAGACGACCTCAGGAATTACGCGGTGGCAGGTCGCGTTGGTTTCGTCTCTGACATTATTACCCTTAAGACGGAGAAATCGGGTTTCTAATTTTCGTGGCGCTTTCTTTTTTTTTTGCAGAAAGCCAGCAAGGGGGGAGCGGCAGGGCTGCTGAGAGCGGTCGCCGGAGCCCCGAGGGCGCGGGGAGAGCCGGCGGTTGCAAGGGAGGGAGTTCGGCCGCCCCCCGCACGCCCGGGCCCCGGCTCGGCTGTGACAACCGCCGCCGCCGCCCCGCTCCCCCCACCGCCGGCTTCTGCAGCCGGCCCCGGGGCCCGCCGGGCCCAGGCAGCGGCGTTTCCCGCAGATTAGCGGCCGCCCGGGCAGAGACGCCGACCGCGGCCTTTCCCGTCCCCCGCGGGGCGCGGGAGCAGCCCTGTCCTGCCCCACCGCGCACTCCCGGGCGAGAGCCGCTTCCCCGCGCCACCGCCTACCGCGCCCGCGGCCTCCGCCAGCTCCCCCCGCGCCACCGCGGCCTCTCCCCGCAGCCTACCCGGGCCACGGCGGGTGGCGGCCGGGCAACGCCGCGCAGCAGCCGGGCTGCGGAGGGGGCCGGGCCTCGCCACATCGCCCGCCCCGCCCGCATTCCGGCACACGCCCCGGGCCCCCGCCGAGGGGCGGGGAAGGCCGCGGGCGCCATCTTGGCTGCGGGCACGGGTAGCACCTGCCCCGCAGGCGGAGGGCCCGGGGCCGCGCTCCTCCGCCCGCCCTGGCGCACCCCGGGCCGCTGCCTGGAGCCTGGCGGGGCAAGCCGGGGCCGCTGCGGACAGCCCCGGTGACAGAGCCCTCCCGCGGCCCACAGCCCCTCGCCGGAGGAGCAGCCGGTCCCAGCGAGGCGGCCCGCCCGAGGAGCCTAACGGGATGGGCATTCCCAGTCCTTGTGGGACGGAGCCCCTCAGGAACCCTCCCGACTGCTTTATAAGTGATTAAAGGTTATCAGGCACGTACGTGTGTTTTACATACGCTCCAGAGAGGCCTGCCTGCATAGCCTGAGGAGCGTGGGTATATACACACAGACAATCTGCTACTGCTTTAAAGCAGCCCATACCTGGTATGCAGAGCTTGTGTAGGACTAAGGCAGCATTCCTACGGTAAGTTCGGTTTCTAAAGGAGAAATGCGAAAAGACATTCCTCAGCTTTCAGGGGTGGCTTTTCCCAAGCATACTGGCAGTGCACTGACCCTCCCCGGGAGCAGCGCTCCAGCAAAGAACTTCCCTCCCGCTCCCTCAATAACGATCCTTTCAGCGTGGCTCGCCTGGGGCACCGGCTTCCCTCCGTGACCATCTTCTCCCTTGGAAAGTGAGGCTAGAAATTAATGTGTCAGGCTTCAAGGCAGGGAGAAGGAGATTTAAGGAGACCTGGACTTTCTACCAAGTTTGCTGGGAGAATCACAACCTTGCAATCTCTGGCCACAGCCCTCGTCCTTCTGCTGCTGGGTCATCTCCTCACCCATATAAATGTTGTGATGAAGCATTCATTGCCATTCGTTGCATAGTCGATTTCTTTGCAGGGGATTTGCACACCACTGCGATGGTTTCATGTAAGGTTTGGAAATCCTTTGCAAAGGAATTGACTGTGGAATATTGTATCATCTGCTGTATAAAAAATTGCTAGGGATGGATAAGTGTTACCAAGAGCCCAGAAACAGTCTTAAGATTGGTCCCTGCAACATGCCTTTGCATATTTGTCTTGTTTTTACATCAGGGAAGTTTCCCTGGAGAAATTTAAGGGCTAATTTGTGCTCGGTGTTGTATCATGTGGATCAGCATCGCGGGAGTGGGAGAAGTATCTTTTACTGCAATATCTAAACATAGTTCCTAGCATGGATGGAAGGACACTGACAAAAATGAGTCTGTAAGATTATTTTTAGTCGTGTGATATATGTGCTCTGCTACTTGCTGCTAGCCACAATAGTCTCCCGCCTTGACGTTGCGACATAATTTTTTCCATCAAGAAAAAAAATAACCCAAACAAAAAACCCCACCTCAGAGTCCAGCTCTATCCTCAGGGCAGGATCTGCCATGCTTAAACCACCCTGGACACCCCTCTCTGAACAGTCTCTAGGAACAGAAGAGATTCTGCCTCTTCCCTGAGGATTTATCCCAGGGCTTGAGTTACTGCTAGGAGCTCCTCCCTAACAGCCAGCCTGCATTACCTTTGAAGCAAAAGCAAACCAGTACTATTTGTCCTTTCCACAATAATATAGGAAAAAGAAGCTCTTTATAGCATACCTTTTGTGTTATAAATTTTTATTTCATCTTCTTACAGCCTTTTCTAGGATAAACAAACAGCCTATTTCAAACTTCTACAACTTGCTACCTTTGAAGAAGCTGAGACCCAGCAAAGGCACGTCAAACCCAATTCCTCCCTTGAAACACTGCTTTGCTTTTTTGCTTTACTGACTTTTGTAAGCAACAGTAGCTGATTCCATATGCAGAAGTCCTACAGCAGGCTCTAGTGAAGCAACAAAAAACAATCCTCTGATAGAAATGGGAGACTCCTCCCTTTTTAAGTGCTGCCGTAATTAGGGTGCTCACAGACTATAAAGCAGCCATTTTCCACTCTGCTGGAGTTATAGTGAAATGGGTATCTTTGTGGGGCTGGATAATTGCTGCTGCTCGTGTACACAGCTTTCACACTATGCAGGTGCTCTAGAGGGAAAAATAAAGTATTTGTGTCTTGTAACAGGATAGTCTTTTCCAGTGGCATACAGGGTGAGTGGTCTTCTGGTCTGACCTAGATGTTTTCCTAAAACAGGTAGCTCACTGTAAAATTAAGGTGGTTTGTGGATGTTGGTATCACTGGGTGTAGATCAAATCTAGTCTCTGTCAGTATGGACAGACATTCAGTATTCACTGTAAGTTCTTCCTCTCTCACATGCAATTATAAGCAATAATGAGAGAGAACAGTGGAGAAAGGTGGGCTACAGCTTTGCCCCCACAGGTGTAGTATAATTCTAGGTGAATCTGTATTTTAGTGTACTGCATAAAGACTCATCTAAGGATATGGTAGTCAAAGAATGGAGGAAGATGGGTACTTTAAAATATGAATGTTTATGGATTGATCTAGCTGTGAAAGCTAATTATTAGATTTTTCATTATCTTCTCTTCCATAACTATGTATCAATTGTTTCATGGACCTTAAATAGTCAGGTGGGTAGTGTTCATTTGTATTTATTTGTTCCTTAGCTGCTGTCTTGTGATAAATGACTGTTTACAGTAGTGGTTGTTTCTTCCTTTGTTTATTATTTGTGGTTTTGTACTTTATCTCTCTTCAGTAGCTGTATGTTAGTAACTCAGTCACCTTACCTTAGACTGAACTTGTCAGTCAGCAAGTTCAGGTAACAGAACGGGTAGAGAAGAGGGTGTGAACAGTGAGAAGGCGTGTATTTGAGATTAAGGAAAGGTTCGACGCAGGACTGGACTGCATTGGATTGTGGCCTTGAGGCAAGGGACCTCTGAAATGGCAGGAAAAACCACACACCTTACAGTGATAGTTTAGTTAAGCTATACCTATTTTCTGCAGAAGCAAATGATAAAAATCTGTACCTGACTTTCATATATTCTCAGACATGTTTGGCTCTAAGGCTTCTACTGAAATCATGCCCTAGGCTGTCAAAAATCATGGTGAGATAGGTCTATGGCAAAGCTTTTACCTGAGGTTTTGCTTGGTATCTTAGGGCTAATGCTTTGTTTACTAACAATGGAGACCTGAAATATGCTTAGAAATGAACCTGCCTCTCACAACTCTTCCGTATCCCATTACAAACAGACCCTTGCACAGAAGGAAGGAGTAATATTTATATTCTAGACAAGAGGCCTTGGCAGCTGTGTGTAAAACTCCCATTACCAAAATACCTTTTGCTGTATGTAAAGAAATAGGCCTTTGTGGATGCTAGTTTCTAGATGTTCAAGCCAAATTAACTTGAGATTGCATTTTGTATGGCTATTGGAAAGGAGCAAGATGCCAGGGCCACCAAGATGGTGTTTTGCTGAAGTTAGCACAGGATCAGCTTGTCTTGAGTTTCTCTGGCTATGACTGCACAAAAAGCGTGTGCAATTGTTCTATTAGGTAAGCCAGAAAACTTAATTATATGTCACCATATTCACATCATACCCCAGGTAGTTCAGGCCTTGTTAGTAGTTTGCAAAATTTGGAAATGAGAAGGAATTTGTTTGCCCTTTGACACAAAAGCTAGTTTCTAGGGATTTTAGTTGCTTTCTTTCAAAGTGTTGGAGACTGGCCACAGCTAAAGCTGCGAGTTGATGGTCTGGCTAATAGCATTAAGTCCCTCTGGCCCCTGGCTGCTCTGCTTTCATATATGCAGGGTTAAACCATTCATCAGACTTAAATTCAGGAAGGAATTTACCCCAGGGTAGCCTGGGACCATGGTGAGTGGTTTTGTCCTTCTCTGTCCTTTCAGCCTGTTTCCACAGGGGGCCTTCAATATAATGAATCTCCTGCTGTAAAAGGCCCAGGCAGTGATTTGATCTCTCAGCTCCTTTTTCTGTAGCATAGGCTCCCTTACCACAGGCCTTCAGTTTGTGGCTGTGCTAGGAATGTTCCCTCTGTAGGGTATATCTTAAAGACTCTTCCTGACTAAATATAGAGTATGTGTTTATATGCTTTGGTCTGCCTAGGTTCTTACAAGCTCTAAGAGCCAGTGAAGATTCATGGATGGGTGTTCAGCCTTAGAACTGCCCCTCTCTGCTGTCATTTAGTTAGCTATACTAGAGCTAGCATGTGTAGACTCATGCTTCTTTCTTTTGCAGATGCTCAGACACCAGTTGTTACTGCACAAATTGCATGTAAAAGTGTTCTCCTTCCTCCACCGAACTGACTTTTCACTCAAAGATGGCCCTTACCATCCACCCCACTGTCCGGTTATTGCCAGCAATCAGTGAAGTTACCATAGTTGCACTTCAAATCATTCTGCTTTAGTTAAGAAGTTGTTTAATGAATGATTGCATTATGTTGCAGTGCTCAGCAGATCTGGATCTGCAGCATGGCTCCTGAAAGTCATCAGTGTGTTGGGGGGGAAAAAAAAAAAAGTCAGCAACCAAGGTTTAAGGATGTGTAGTTGTTGGTAGTCTTTGGTAATCTGTCTGAATTCTGTCTCAGCTGACAGGGTATGTTGTCCTGTGAGTGCCTGCTATAGTAACTTGGGACCTAACTCCTCTTGGTTTGGGGAAGAACGCAAATGAAGAGAAGTAATTAAAGGGAAACGTGCTTAGGAAATATCAATTGCTGCTAGAGGTGGGATTATAGCAAAATGTTAGCACCATGGCCTCCCAGAAGTGAGGTGTTGGCTACAGCACAGTGCCTGCTTCTGAGTGAGATGTGAAACCAAGGCTGTGCCCTTGTGAATCCTCCAGGGACTCTGCTAGCCTAACTCCTGACACAGAAGGGGTATAGAGACCTCCTGAATGATGGCTAGTGTTGTAAAACTTGAAAGCAGTTTTAAAGATCCTGCACTGTTGTGTAAACAGTGTGCTGTCAAAGTATGTGTGAGACTTGTGGGGGCCCACTTTGCACACTGAAAGGGTTGTAGACTCCTTAATATAATGGGTCTTTCTTCTGGTTTCTAACCCCAGATCCTACTAGAAGTTGCTACTTCTCTGCGCTACAGAGGGTCAACATGGGTTCGTGTCTACAAACATTATGAGGTCCTGGCTAAACAGAAGAGCATAGTGTAGGCCTTGAGCTGGAAATAGGAGCAGGGCAGTCCTGTGCAGAACTCTGCACTTAATGCCAAGTGGCAGCAGGAACTATTGGGCACAGGACTATTTTTTTCATCATGAAGTGAATAAGCAACTGAAAGATTTATTTTGGTATCTGTAGCATTACAAACAGTCATTGACAGAAATACTTCTTATTAATAAAGATGGTAAATACTTTGCTTTGTCTTATCTAGTGTCACAGCTGCAGGTTTGGTACACATTACCTTCATAATGATACTGTGGCTGTGAACTTGCCAGTCTGTTCACAGGAGAGCTACTTCTGAGAAGGATGTTGCTTTTATGGGGCCACTCAAGATGTAAGGTATGCCCTGGAATAAATTCAAGCATGGAGTCAGTCCCATGGATTCAGTTACAGGTGGATTTTTGGATTTTCATTATCATAAATGAAGAATGTATTTATTTTTTTCCGCTATGGTCTGAAATAATATTTTTCTTCAAAGATGCTATTTTTTAAATTGATATGAGGCTGCAGATAAGAGTTCAGCTTAGCAATTTAGATGCAGCCTGAGCTTGGGTGTTACCAGCTCATCTCCACTGACTTGAGGGGAGTTACTCCTACTAGTAAAGCAATCACAGGCTCTGAAGTCCACTGCAGTCAAGACACTTTCTGACTCTGGTGGGCTTTAAATCAAAGGCTAAAAGCATTGCAAGAAAAGGGAGCCTAATGCAAGTAGGCTCCAAAACTTCTTGGCCTTAATAAAGTACTAATGGTGGTATTCATTGACGTATAGCTTAGGAAAGTGCTGGTTAGAAAATACGTACTTCTGGTTGGAAAAATCCAACCTTGGCAGTCATGGCACTCCAGTCAGTGAATCATCTGTACTTGCCAAGCATCAAGAGGTGCTGCTGTCCTCAGAAGTGTGGCTGTTCATAGAAAACCCAGCTTCATTCAAGTACATTACAAGACTGGATGTCCTTATAGTGAAAGTCATCCTGGAGAGAAGGGCAGTTATCCATGAACTCTTAACATCCTGCCTCCAAAGTCATTCCTCCTGGATCTGTAGCCAGCTGTGCTCCTGGGGCTATGAAGGCAAATCCAGATGTGGAAGCACAGGATGTCAAGTGGCAGTTCTAGGTGACTAAAGCTTGCTAGGTGCAGTACCGATGCTAGCAACATAACAGTGAATAGCCACTATTATGTGCAGAGAAGTCAGTTTAACAGGAATAAATCTGGCTGGGTCCTAATTTAAGGCAGCAGTTCTATGAATCCTTTCTGATCCAGTGAAAGAAGAACTGCAGTTGCTCTGAAAGAGTTGCAATAGGGCAGGAAAAGGAAGTGGGGTCAAGCCAGCGTCATCACACCTCAACTGTACATGCAGTAAGAAATAAGCTCAGTGATAGACCTGGATTGATACAGCAGTCACGTGCCCTTAGCGTTTCTAGATGTTGATCATAACTGGACAAGGCTCTGGCTGGGACAGTGGGGAGCTTTTTCTGATTCTATTTTCGTTGCACAGCCTTAGGTGGGCAGGATTTTTTGCTTTTCATCTACTAAGATGATAAACTGTTTCAAGACTGTTTCTGACTCTTGTATCTAGCACAGAAAAGATTTGATACAGAAAAATACTTTCTGCTCGTGCATCAATGCTCAATACAGTTTTTGCACATGCTCAAGTGCAGTTGTATAGACACGAGTACTGCTGCTGTGCAAAGACCAACACCTTACTCAGTTTTTAAAAAAAAAAACACACAATGAAACCCAACAATATTTCAATATCTACATTTGTGGAGTCAAACTTTCTGGACACTCTTGTTCTGAATCTGGAAAGCATGCAGAAATGTATCTGAATTTGGGGATTTTTTTTTCTACGCCCATACTAATTTTCGGTTTCTCTGCTCCTTCTCAAATCCTTCCCATCAGTCTCCCAAGTCAACTTCCCTTCAGTCCATCTTGTTCCCATTCTCCTCATCTGTGACTTCTTTCCCTCTACAGCTTGAAAGGATACAACAGTGTCTGCACTAGCTTTCAGCACTTAGACCCAGAACTTGGTTTAGCTAGGCGAAGCCCAGAACTACATGTCAGAGAAAAAAAGCTGTACTATCCTATGCAGATGTAATGTATCTGGAAACTTGCTGTGATAGTCTGTGAAGCTTCTACTGGACAAGGGAGCTGTGAATTATATAAAGCTTACGACATGGATTAACTTAAATTTTCATGAACATTGGAGGGACACATTCCAGCAACAAGGCTATTCCTGGGCCAAATCTCAAATCCCTAGCCTTATGTGTGAGTATTAAAGTCTTTCACATCTTGGCAACCTCTCCTCTCTTAACTCTTACAGTGAATGAGTCTCGGATGGAAAAACAGATCTATTCTGGGTTGAAGTATTCAGGAAAAATAAAAATCTATCATGAGGCAAATATGCCTTCATTTGCAGCTCAAATACATGGTGGTGTCTCTACAGTGGTATCTGTCAGGTTGCCTCTGTAGTAGTGTAGTCACCAATTTTGCCTACCCTGAAAGGAGAGTATTGACTGGGGCACAGGAGATATGGTTTTATTCTCAGCTCTGTACTAAACTTCCTTCTGTAGATCATGTATAGCCAGAGTGGTTTTAGAAGATTGGTGAAGTGCTTTTATATACAAAGATAACATATAAACATACTATTAAAATAAACATATATATATAATAAACTCTTCCCGAAGCACTAACCAACCATTCATTTGGCTGAGAATCCCAGCTGACTTATCTACCTCTTTGGGAGCCTAAACCGCATTAGGTGAACTTGCTAAGTGTCTTTTCTACTACCCTCCCCTACATAGATGTCTCTGGGGAAGTTGTTACTTGTGTCAGACCTGTGAAAATGGGGTGTTGTGCTCTAATTCTGATATAGGCAGTAATATACATGGAGACAATAGGGAGAACTTACTGCTGTGATGATACAAGTCCTAATGGAGTCATCGAAGCCCATCCAGTGCTGGTAGTCAGGATATTCTCCTTTCCTCAGGAAGTACTGATGGCCTATGTAGTCAGGACATTCATAGATTGTCCAGCAGCCAGTTTCCACCTTGACAGAGTGGCAGTGGTTGAGGTGGGCATGCAGGTCTGGCTGGTCTGTGGTGGCTTCACAGGAGCAGCCCCTAAAGTCTCTGTCCTCAAGAAAGTGATCTGCTATAAAACAAAAGTAACCCAAATCACCCTGGAAAGTGTTTGAAAGCTGGCTTTGTTTTGTCTAGATTGCACAAAATGATGCAAAGACTGCAAGGGTCCGTAGGGACAGTTCTATGAGGCTCAAAGACTAGCAAAGCCCTTGTATCAATTTTCGATAGGATGCACAGACTGGTGTCTTCATTTTCCTAGTACTACAGATAGCAGGTGGATGTTCCTTTGGGACCCTGGAAAGTGGGGCAACTTTCATCATGATTTCATGCTGGAAGTAGTCTGTCAGCAGCTTCATTACAAGTTTTTGGAAGCATTTGGAGAAAGTGAAAACCAAATTGCTCTTTGACTGAAATGGCCATGGATGACTCCTGTGTATCACACAATCATTAAACTTTGTGCCCTGTTAATCTCCTGCACCCATCCCTGGGCTCCTAAAAATCTTCTGCAATGTAGAATACAGACAAAGGAAGGAATAATTCTACATCTGAATTATACCGAAGCTTTGACCTCTCTTAATGATACAGGAACAAAACAAACCTGTTGTGTCTAACCCGAGTTAATCATTGAGCACTCTAGGTCCTGTTGGGCAGCTATATCTTAGGAGAAGTAAAATCAAGTTAGAGATGCCTAAAGTCAGTTGCATTGTTTGGTGATATTTATTAATTTGTTTGGAATAGAGTACTTCAACCTTATCTTCCTGTACATCTTAGAAGTCTAAGAACATATAAACTTTAGGTCTCTTTCAGCAGTTGACAAACTCAAAGGGAAACTAGCCACACAGAAAAATAAAACTGAAAGATTTTTATGTGTAAATGTTTTAGCATTTGAAAGCTTCCAAGTACACTATAGGCTTTCTTTAGGAAACTTACCAAAGAACTAGATAATAAAACAACCACACAAGGTTTCCTCTGCTAATTTGTTGGTAGACCAACAAACTATGTTTACAAACATACTTGCCTACAGGGAGTTATGCATGTGCTAGCTTGTTTGTCAGTGCTCCGTTCACTCAGGTGTTCTTACCTTTGCCATTTTTGACAGGGTTTAGCTGTGAGACCTTGGCATGCAGGAGGAGTCAGCAGTCTGTTATATAGAACGCAGTGCTGCATCCACAGGAATAGGATAAAAGAGAATTTTGTGTTCAGTAAAGAGAATGAATACACTGATGTATTCTGGGGCTGTTTAGGTAAAGTTATTGTGCTGATGATCATCTTCAGATTCTAGCAGGAACTTTTTTTCTCAGTTTATGCCTCATTTGAGTAATGGTGGGTAGCTTGAATAAAAGTTTCGTGTACCAGTGCTAGATCAGGCTTTTAAAGTATTTTCCATTCAGTCTAGCAATTACAAGGCCTAATACAAACCAATGTTAAAATATCAAGGAAATGTTTTCTATTTGAAATTAAAAAATAAAATCCAAGACTGTTTTTCAAAGAAAAAAGATAAACAGCACAGTTTTTAAAGTTATTCTTCTGGAGTTTTAAATATTTCTCTATAACTTTTTTAAAATTTTTTTTCAGGGATCATTCTTTTTTCTCCTTCCACACCCAACTCTGAAGTAACCATCACAAAATTCTATCACATGCAATGCCACATTTTCAATATTTCCTGCTCGTACTGCATAGAGCAATCTTTTAGTCTCACTGGCTTCTTCTTCAGCCAAAAAGCACTACATGCTTGTGCTTTCTTGCATGTGTCTCTCACTACGAGACTTGTATGGTGATTTCATGAAGCTACAAAACTTCAGGGGCAAATCTTCAGCTGGCCTGTTTTTACACAGCTCTGGTTGTGCCTCTAATGGGTGTTGTAAATGGTGTTCCTCCTGTCAGCCTCTCTCTTGGAGGTGCTTCCTCAGCCAGGAAATGGTAGCCTTTACTGAAAGCAGACTGCAGGAAGAGTGTGAATGTAAGTCTAACAGTTGCTTCTGAATACCTCCATGCTTTCTTTGGATCAAAACTGACTTCTTCCTGATGGTTAATGCTAAGAAAATTGAATTCACTTACAGGAACAACTTCTATGTGCAGGATCTGTGCTTGCATTTCTCAAAGATCTTTGACAGGCCCAGAAGTGTTACACTTTTCTTTGTTCTTTCTGTGGTCATGCTTGCTTTGTGGGGCCTGCTTGTCTTTTGGGTCCAATATGGTCCTTCATAGTTTAATACAGTGGGTACTGGCTTAGTGATGAAGTTTGGAACTTGAAAGACCAGACTAGGGGCAGTGATATGTGAATTCCTTATTGTAGCTACAATTAGAGCAGCTATCATGGGTCAGACTGGTGGTCCAGCTAGTCAGTAATTTAGCAGCAACCACAGCCATGAGTTGGCACGGAGGGAAGGGTAGATATGAAGCAAATACATATGATACTTTGTTCAAACTTTAAGTATTTTTAGATCAAGGAGGTTTCCTGAGCAGGAGGTTACTTCTCTCTGGTTAATAACTCTCAGCAGACAGTTATTCATCCAGCTTTTCCCTGAATCCTCTGGACTTACCCCTCCTATGACCCTATGCTACAGATGGGTTGTCACTGCAGGAAGGGCTGTGGGTTGATCTTAAACTCTGGAGCCAAAATATCTTGTTAGCCAAATAGTATCCATGCTCTGAGGAGTCTGGTTATTTACATCTGTGCCAACTGCTCTCAACTAGTATGCTGTTATGATAGCTGCTTTAACGTGGAGATTGACTGCTTTTGCACCACATAAAAACTCAAGCATAATGATAATCTGAAAACAGTAGTAAGTGTTTGTGTAGAGAAACATACCCTGCATGACAGCAACTGTAGTGCCTGCTACCAACCATAAACCCAGCTACAGGAACCTAGAAGACTAGTTAGTGAAAACTTGGATGCTCTCTGTGAATTTTCAGTGCTCTTCTCTTCTAGCACCCTTGTTCTTAAGGTCTACCTAAGATTCTCTGAGCATTTGCAAACAAAAGCAAGTAAAACCTCTCAGTGCTCCTTGAAAACTAGGAATTGCCACCATTCCTGTCTCAGGTGGAGAAATTTGGAGAGGTCTAGCCACCCCCAAACTCTAGGATGCAGCAGTGTCAAGAATCCAGACATCCTAACTATTGCTCTGATCGCTGAATAGTACATGTCTGTTAATTCTTGCCTTTGACCAAAGGAATGCAGCAGGTAACCTACACATCACTACATAGCCATATTTCTCAGTTGAACTAGATATGTTGTTGGAGTATGTAGGCTTATATTAATTGCTATCTGGGGAGCTGGTCTGTTTTTTTCTTTTATTCTTGCTGAAGGCAAATTAAATATTTTGGTTCCCTGTTCTAAGCAGGTAAGTAGATACTGTGCTCAAACTGCTGTGTTACTTTGCAAACCTGGGTTAGCACACTAACCTAAGCATGCTCATACACATATTACAATGTGCAGTTCCTATAAATGCCCAATATTAGACATTTGTGAACAAGAGGAAACATGCTTTTTCACACCTCTGCCTTGAGAGCTGAATTGTTCATGCTCCATTTCTCTCTGGCTGAAGCATAGTGTTCTTATGTACACCAGGCATTTGCAGCAGCTGAACAGCCTACTCTGCAGTAAAGGACAAGCAAGAGGGCAGAGGTAGTGTCCCACGTACATAAGAAAGGACGAGAAGGGCAAAGAATAGTTCTATTCTCCTCTCCAGTGTTGTCAGGGAGAGGCCGGTGAGGTTCACTAACAGGCTATTACTGATGGGTCATGTGAGCATGAAATAATCGCTAAATGAGGTCTCTGACATTAGCAAGTGGGGATGTGAGTTTTAATCAGTCTGCCTCACTGCTGTAGAACTTGCTTAGTTTTATTCAAGGACTCCATTATCAGAATGTTTACTAGGCAAAACAATCAATCAAAGTTTACCATTTAAAGCCCAGATTAAATTATTTAATATTAAACATATACTAGATAAGGTTGCAGAGTTGTCCTGGTAGTTCTGTGCTCTTTGTACTGCTTTCTCTTTCCAAAAGTCTCCAGCACCTTGCTGAAGAGAAAAAAAGATCTAGACTCCACTACATAAATGAGAAGAGGTATGTTAAGATATGAGATCCCTTAACTGTGCTTTGTAATATTTTATTATGGCTCTCGTTCATTATTGCACAGAGTGCCTGCTGGCACAGGATTCAGTGATGATTAATTAGTAGGCATATCATAATTACTTGAATGATAATTAATGCTGCAGTAGTATTTTTCTAGCACAACAAGACATTGTCCTGGTTTTAATCCACACTGGTATGCTTATTTAATTCCTTTTGCATGTAGAATACCCTGGCAATTGGGAGATTTGCCTCAATCTCCTGCTGCAGCAGATCAGTACAGCTCTGAAGTTAGTAGAGGCAGGACAATTGATACCATCTAGTTCATGAGGTACAGGTTCACTAAAACATGCTGTGTGAAGGTGCTGTGATTTAAGGATCTGGAAAATTGTTTCTGGAGGAAGCAGCTGGGATAAGACTGGGAAGCTTTGCTGGACTGGTGGTAGCGTAGCACCGAGCAGCTTGTTTGCAGAAAAATTTGATGCCAAATACAGTGTTCACCTTGTTCTGAGTTCCTCTGCCTCTTTCTGTCCTTTTCTTCCTCAGTCAGTATGTCACTGGATATAACTATTAATGGGACTTACTTTTCTGTTCCACAGTACATGTTAATTTAAATAAATGCTAAAGGTCAAACTGCATTGTTAACCCTGCTAAGTCTAGAGCTGGAATCTATTCCTAAATCAAAACTTGTAAAACTGGGGAAAAATTAGATTAAAGAATTGGACTTTCCCCTACACCTACCAGGGTTAGCAAAATGCAGTTGGACATTCAACAGTTGTTCAAATTATCATGTACTGTGGAACAGCTGGATAATAGTGAATATTTTTTAAAGCATTCTCCCTCTTCCCCCTAAAATGTGAGAGAAATTGGACTTCCCTCTGGACAGCACAACTTTAATTTGTTCATAGTAGTGAAGGAAGATCCATTTGAACAAGGATATTGGAATGGTTTCACTGTTTGTTTAGCATGGGAGAAAGAAATCAGTGCAAGTCAGCCAGCCCTTGCAAAGGGACAGTTTTGGTATTTACTGCACCCCAGTCAAGGGAATCCCTGGGTTTCAGTAAATAGTGTCAGCCCCTGAAGTTGTGCATTTCTTACAATATCCGGGAGCCACCTAAAACATCAAGGAAGAAGATCTCAGTGAGAGGGGTGCAGCCTGGGACTGATAGGCTATCACTGGTGAGCTCCAGCACTTGGCCTTGGAGCTCCTCTTTTTCACAGAGCTGAATCTTGTGGGAAACAGAATTCTGTGGTGGCAAACCCAGCAGAAATGTAGGAAAGACAGAAATTTAACTGATTCCGACATTACTGAATGAGACAGACATACAGAAAGGGGCAACTTTCTCACCTACCATGTAGATTCCAGAGAAATTGTATTCTATTCTGGAGAAGGGATTGCGACGACATTCATTCTTTTGAAGCTAATAAAGGAAGTGTAATTGTTACCCACATGGAGGAGCTCAGGTGTGCCTGAAATGGGTATGATCACATGTGTGGTAGGAAGTAAATGGAGGATGCTTTATGATTTGAAGAAATGGGATTTATAAGGACTCTATATTGTGACAATAGGAGAAAATGTATTCATGAGACTTTGAGATGATCTGGAGTGCTTACTCGTGACCAGGCATGAATAATGTGGCCTTTTTCAGAATTATGCTACTAAAAGACATTTACCGTGTTACTCCATATGATCCTATTATACACTGGTGTGCAGGCAATTGCCATGTGGCAAACTGCTGAGCTACACAAAGCACGTGGAGTGTTCCTGCTGCTATGGCTTATACTGAATAATATATCTCACTAATCAGAGAAGTACTTGAGCAAGTATTGATTCTTTGCCTGAGTTTAGCCAATGCAGCTTTTATGTTAGGAAATCCGTACTCATTGCAAATCCGATTTAACGTGTTCTTGTGTCATTGAATCATGACATAATATGGTGATGAACAAGTTGCATACATCAGCCCACAGCAGAACTTTATATCGGCTGGCCCTGCTAGAACTTTCCCTGGGTAATGTAACAACATTCTCTACCTAGAAATAGCCACTCATCTTTCTTTTAGCATCTCCAAATTATGAAGAGGCCCTGAAAATAGTACTGATGTTAAACAGATTATTTCCTTCATCTCCAGTGAAACTTTGCGTTGTCTTACTGAACTTCAGCTGTCTGTTGAGTTACTTGAAGAGACTGTATATGATATTCTTAAGGGATAAACTATACCCAGTTTCTTAAACTGTGACGCACTGCCAAGCAGAACTCACTTGTGGGATTAAATGGCAAGATCTCATGGAGTTGCAGAGACTGAACGACTTCTGGAAGTCAGAATAGTCTCCCCTTTTTAAAAAGTACTGCTGTCCTGAGTAATTGGGGTTCTCTTAAATCATCCAGTTGCTTTTTTCTACCTGTATGGAATTGCATTGTTTCACTTAGGACCACAGGTCAGGGTGGTCACTTCTGCATTCATAGCAGTGGCTCCAGAAGTTTGTCTTCATAAAAAAGTGATCTGCAATATAATCATTTGCAAAGACTCATAGTCCATCCCAGTGTCTGTGTCAGAGCAGGGTACTGGCATACTGGGGCTTCCATTTACCTTCCCCCTTTATGGCAGTTTGCTGAGGTGAAAGCTGACAGCTGTGAGCAAATGCTGTGGTTGCTTTTATATATCACAGTCCTAATGCTCATCTGCAAACCGTAACACAAAAGGGCCGATTCCAAGCTGTGGGGAGATCTCATGTTTTGTCTTCATTGTAGTTACAGCATTTATTGCATTTACCCCGTGGGACTCTTAGTTTTCTGAGTTTTCAACTGCGTTTGCTGATGCTATGTGCAAGCGAATGACTGTGTAACTGCGGAGTGAACTACACTTTCAGCTGGTATCAACTATTTCATGTGGTGCACCTGACTCAAGGGGGCATGTGTGTATAAGAAAGGTTCTTTACAGAACTTCCTCTGCCTGAAAGCTATCAAACTCAACAGATCTGAGCAGTTTCTGCTGTAGATCTGTTCCTGTCCTTCCCCACTCTGTGTCGATTACCTGTGGCCTAAGTTAGTCCTATGGTAGTCTTCCCTTTTGTGAGAACAGATGAACTTTGCCTCAGTTTCAACACTTTGTCACCCACTTTATCCTGGAAACAGGAAAATTCTCCATCTCACGTGGTGGTGTTAGCTTTTGCCTACTAATCCCTTCTATTGCGTACAGATTTTAACACAGATGTGTTAGGAGGAAATAATGATTAAAAGTTTCAGTCTGTTCCTGGTGTGTGGTTAACTGCTGCATACCTGAAGACTAAAAAGATTGAAATCAAACGTTTCTTATTAGATGTTTATCAGTGTATCTGAGTTACCGGCTAACACTCTAAATCAGTTTGGGTCAGTTGGTTCAATTTTTTCCCTTTGAAAGTCTGTTTTAAAAATTCAAAGGCAGCAAGATGTATTAAACTCAAGTTGCTCTCTGTCTGGAACCAGGGAGAATTGTTGTTCAATGCTAAAGCAGAGTGCTTTAACACTCTGTTAAGTGTTTAACACTGTTTCAGGCACAGCTAGTAGGTTATGGAAAACTATATTCCTCCATTTTGGAACATTTCCTCAGCCATATTTTTTTCTTGTTTGGTGCGGGGCTGAAACAAACCTTGACTTGTTCTATTCTGATTATCATTTTCTTGCAACTCAACCTTAGACTCTTAAAAACAAACTGCTTCGTGGAATACGCAAAGCTAATTATACAAATGTCTTATATCACCAGTAGGTGAGGCTTCAGATAAAAAGCAACTACTGCACTTCAAAACTAGATTTATAATCCCATGTATTTGGGGAAACTCATTCAAGCACGTAAAGACCTTGTTAGCATGATTCATCAGTTAACTTGGCATGCAGATGAACACCTTTGTAGATCGAATTTCTTTAAAACACCTCTATTTGCAACTACATAGTCTCCACCTCCAGTGGAACAAATGAGTGTTTGTGGCTGTAAGAAGGGAGAGTAGGACAAGGTTTGTGAGAGTTAGTGGAGTGCAGCATTGCTTACAAGGTTTCAAAGGCCAAAGAAAAGGGCTGTCAGTGCTGTAGCAAGAAAGGAAAGAGAAAAGCAAGAGTGTCTTCTGGGGAAATGGATGGGGGAATATGAAACTTCCACCTTCACTTCTTTCCATCACAAACCACTTCACTGATGTTGTTTTTATCTGCATTCTTATTAAATGACAGGGGCTAATGTTCACTCACCATTTCCAAACAGGTTAGATATCCACCTGTCCTCTTTAGTATATTCAGCCCTATTGTTCCGAGCTTTCTGGGTTACCTCAGACCATCTGCCTTTATCCTGCTGGATTTCCTTGTCATGATGTTTGCTTGACTGTTGTACTTGACTTGATGTATCATTGCTATTACTGTAAGTATACTGTTTCAGGCTTGGGTTTTGTCTGCTGGATTGATGGGCTTCTGACCTGCACTCAATGGAACTGGCAACAGGGAAGTGTGAGTGTGCAAGAAATACTTAATACAGAAAGTTAGTGCGAAGTAGTCACAGTGCTTTAATGTCACATCTGACTCTATTTCAAAGTGTAATCCCTTGTGTATAGAATCATAGAATTATTTAGGTTGGAAAAGACCCTTAAGATGGAGTACAACCATATGGCAAACTGGTAGGTAGATCTTTGGGGTGATGAATGATGTAGAGAAACAGTTATTGCTGCATGGATTGCACATGAGTTCTCTGAACAGTGGATGTTAATGCAAGTCCCTGTGAAAGGCCATGAAGACTAGTCCTGGATGTCTTTGGCAACCACACCACGTAGTTGTTTCACATAAATGGATTGTGTGTTTAGCACTGGCAGTGGAAATACCTGTGTGCAAGTATCTGGAAGATCCCTTCCATAACAGCACCTGACCTGGTGGCAGTCTGTGCAGAATTTGGCAGTTGGTGTTCCCTCTGACTCTGCTTTGATGGAAACAAACTCTTTTTTTGGAGCCAGTCTGGGCTAGTTCCTGAGTGTCTCTAACCATTCTTATATATAGAAAATGCAGCACAGATGCTCTGTCTTTCAACCATGATGCCCCTTGTGGAGCCAGCATCCTTTACACTGTTTTAGAGAGACTGAGCAAAACTGAACCTCTCACTGCTTTGACTCCGGTATTTGTTCTTGCTGCTGACTGCCTCTTGAAGGTATGTAGTCCTATGCACTTAATACATTAGATTGTGTCCTGACAAAATCGATACTTTTCAGAACAGTTTGGTTATATTTTTGTCCTACAGATAAACCAATCGCTCACACAAAATCAAAATGGGTATTTTGCCATTCCAAGATGGATGCTAGATGTTTCCACCTGACTAGGAAATAGCTCTTCGCCAAAATGAGTAAGAATTTTCAGGAATAGCTAGACATTTGATAGTGACATGTCAGAAATCAGGATTACTATAGCAGAAATGAGGGGGAAGGTGGGGCTTGCTTGCATGGGCGATGTTCTAGTAACTCTGGGTACGGTGAAGGACTCTGTCTCACCAGTTTGTGTGGGGTAATTTAAGAAGTCAGCACCTCTGGTTCTGCAGGCAGTATGTTTGTGTCTCAGCCGCCGTGTTGTTCACAGCCAAGAGTGTTAGCTGAAACCATCTGATTTCAGTGACCTAAACTGGGCTGTGAATTGCAGCACCAAGTTTCTACCATGAGTTCTGCTACTGGAGTCAATATCTGCGGTACAATGGGCAGCTCTTAAATTGCCAGAATGAAAGTGGATGATGCACTGTTCGGTTACCCGCCTGCTGCACCTCAGTACCATGACTTCTGGTACTTAACAAGAACAGACCCAGAACGGTCTCTTACCTTTCCCACTGTAGATAGTGTTGCAGTGCAGTGGTAGGCACCAACTGGTGCTAAGTGTGCACATGTGATCAGAGATCTCTTCTGAGTCCTGTAGAAAAGCATTTGTGACTCTGCATCTTATCTGAGCTTTGAACTCTGTCCATTGCTTTTTTCCATAGCCGAGAAGGGAGATTGAAGTTGTCCTGGCTAATTAGTCTAGTTACAGCAGTCTTTTTTGTTTTTTTTTTTTTTTAAATTTTTATTCTGGAGGCAATGTATTTCAGGAAAGGAAGAAATTTCAGTCAAGGTGGCAGAAGGCTATCATTAACCAGTCCCACTGTGCACACATCTACAAGCACCTTTCAGCTCCCTGATTTTGGTGGTCTGAAAATGTAAATGTGCAAACAGCAAACCACCTGATCTGCTGGGCTTGATTTTTGTGTGCAGGCAATCAGATATCAGCGAAGGGGCAGGTACTTGCACTCTAAAAATGAAACACCGATTTTACACTTATTAGCATAACAAAATTTCTGTTGCTTACTCCTCTTAACTCCAGCAGCCTTATCTATAAAAACCAGGAGGTATTAGCCGATGAGAAGTGAAGACCATGGCAGTACTCCAATAGTAAAGACAGCACTGCAATAACATGGCTAATCACTTATTTGTTAAAGTCTTACTGTTTATTTTATTGCAGGTCAGTGAAAAAAAATCAGTCATGAGATGTTAATCTCTCTCTTGCTGTTTAATCTTAACCACCCCCTCGCACTGTTTTTCTACTCACGTGCTCAACACCAATATCCCCTCCTACCCTCTTGTAATGACCTCATTTCAAAGTACAATTTCTCTCTCCTTTGACTTCCAAGGGGTCAGACAGATGCTGTTTGAGTTGGAATGAAATTTGCTCAAGTCCTGGCACTGGCTGCTGTCTACTGTTCTATTTGTTTGCAAGAACAGAAGCCTCTGTTTAGAATCTGATGGATGATGTGAGCTCTGGGAACGAGCCTGTGCTGAATGTGACAGGGCAGACCCGTCCCAGCAGTGAACACAGGCCATGGAGGAGAGGTAGGAACTGCTAAATGGGATTGGATAGTGCGTTCCAGCAATCCCGCTTCCTGCAGAGTGAACTAACCAGGCCAAAACCAGCTGATGCTGCAGAAATTCATGGCTAAAGAGTTCTTCTATAAGGGAGAGTGATGTTGCTGTTGATCTTAAGTCCCCTCTAAACTTTCTCATCTGAATCTCTTATACCTTGAATTTTGGCTCACATGGCTTGAAAGGAAAGTGGGGGGATGCATGGTATGGCTGAGAAGCCCTATCAACATCAGCACAAAGACTCACCAGTTAATCTGTAATTTCTGAATGTACAGAGCTGTGGTTAGATCCTTTCCCATGGACAGCTCAGAATTGAAAGGACAGGTGTTTACAGCAACTAGATTTTATTTTAGACTGATTTTAACAGGAAAATGGTGATAATAGATGTTAAAAAAAGCACTGTGAACCTGGTGAGCTGAAAGCAAGCTTTGAGTCCATGAGGACTTCCAAAAGGCCCTTTGAATCTCTGATTAAGTTTAATCATCCCCAGACTTTTTTGTGTGGTGTGGTCTTTTGGCATCTCCATAAATAGGCTCAGTGACTGAGAATCAGTGGGCAGAAGAAAAAAAATGGTTTTGTTTCACAAGTGTTTATTGTTTTTTTTGTACCTAACCATCTCCAAGGCATGGGTTAATGCAGCTGTACAATATCATACTTTGAGTGGATGTCTATCCCTGGCTAGAAGTAGCTGGGAATCTTAATTTCTATCATTTTTATATGTAAAGAGCTCTAATGTGGTCTCTCTACCCTGCAGTTAGTGTTAAACACACCTCTCAGCAGTGAACAATTCTACTACCCCATTGAAACTTCTATGGAATTAAATAGAAAGAGTTCTGTAGAAAAATCCTGTGGTGTGTGCCCAGGCTTCCAGCCAGAGGAAGAGAGGTATGTGGAAGGAGAATCTCGTGCATCCAACTCTTATCCAAGGTAGAGTTAGTACAAGGAGGAGGGTTGTGACAGCCCATCTAGGAAGTGGGGTGTTCTTGGGCAGCACAGCATGGACGTAACAGAGACAAACCATTAGAGACCTACAAACGGGAATGGCAGACAGTTAGGCTTCAGTGCTACGCTGGTGCTGCAGGGAGAGGCTTTTTCTTTAGCTGAGTCTTTCAAGGAAATAAGAAAGCAGGATGGTTAAAGGGGAAAGCTGAGGAAATGGGATCTTCCTGAGGCACAACCCTCCTGTCACATGCAGGGAAGCTCATTCTTGCCCCACTCTGGATCGTGTGTGGGAGTTGCACAGCACTTGTGAACAATGGGAAGTTTGTACTCCCTGCCTCCTCTCTTTGGCTCTGTAAAAGTTGCATGGTGTGTTGAGAAGCAGTAGGGAAGCACTGGGAAAATGTAATCTCCCAACACACTAGCAGGGAAGTAGGAGAGAGTTGTCTAAGGGAAGAGGAGGTAATGTGAGAATCTTGGATACAAGATAGGAAGGAATGACTGCTAAGGTTTAAAAACAACAACAAACCCCCCCCCCCAAAAAAAAAACAACAAAACAAAACCCCACAAGTTGCAAATGTATTACCAAAGCTAAGGTAGAAGACATCAGTTAGCTCATCTACAGCTAAGTGTGGTACAGGAAGTCTGGGTCTTTGTTATGTTTTTGCTTCCTTTGCATTCCTTGTTTTTGAATCTGTTCCAGGCTTCTATGGAGAGATTCCTTGTTTTGCTTCTGTAGCTCCCTGCAGGATGCAAATGTTAATAAGCGCAAGCACAGCGTGCAGGGCTGAATCCATCAGGAGAGATGGGGACTGCATGGCAGATCAGCTTCCCTCCTGCTGTGTGACATGTGATGCACACTGAACTCAGTGCTGTGGGGGAGCCCCTTGGGCAAATCCAGCCCTGCTGCTGGAATGTTTTCTTAGCTCTCCTGCTCAGCGGAGCTGCAGGAAACAATAGGCTTTAGGAAATCAAGGACAAATAGAAAGGCAGAGCCTAATTCATGTATATGCTAGGCTAATCTGACGTTACTGGGTCCTCTATGGAGTCAGGTTTTTGTTAATTTTTTAAGAAATAGCCTTCAACTATTTTTTTTAACCTAAAAGTGATAGTGTTTTGCAGGGATATTAGCCAGAAGAGTGCTTTCCATGTGTGTGTTGAATATTACTCGAGTTGACTTTCCAGCTCATGAGTGACACCTCCTGCCAAGGTATGATACAGTTGCAGTGAAAATCCAGTTTAGGATTTACACTATGTTATAAATTAGTGCTACTATAAAACATCTTATACTAAAGAGTGCTGACAGGGGCAGACAAGAAGGGTTTTGTGGGTTCTGGGTGGCCTGAGGTGCTGTTCTCGCTGTGACATTCCGTGGTAGTGTTGCAAAAAGAGTTTTACTGGCTTGTGTGAATTCTTCAGATCTATTTTGTCAACCTGTTGCTTTCCTCTGGTTGGTGAGTCCAGTTGCTTGCTGTCCTTTTTAGGTCTCCCTGCTGGTTGGTCTTTTGATATGCTGCTGCTGCTGTCTGGTACTTAATGCCCTGGGGAGAGAGAAAGAGCCTCGCATCATTTTGGGCTTAGAGTGCCACCAGGCTGGTTTATTCTCTACTGTTCGAGATCAGTTGCAATACAGGGCTGGAGGTAAGGGGTCCCAGTTTCAGATTCTCTAATGCTCCTGAAGTTCCTCTAATTTTTACTGCACTTGGAGAAGAAGTAGGAAAGAGGGGAGCAGGAGGTGACTCTTTCACTGGCCAGCAGCATAACTGACCTTTAGCAAAATTCCTAGTATTAGTCCAAGCTTAATAACAAACAAGGGACTGTCAGACATGAAGGCTGATACTACTAAAAATATGGAATATTATTGTTTACCTCAACTTGAGGAAAATGCTCCTTTTGCAACTGTCACGAACTTCAGGAGTCTGAGCTAGAAACTATTTCTAGGCTACAATGAAAAAATGCCTGTGCCTCACCCTCTATAAGAGAATAGGCCCAGACCAAGGATTACACCATCCCTTCCACATGCAGCTGTTGGAGCTCAGCAGGCTGTAACTTGGTGGCTCTGATGGGCCAGGTGCTGCTGCCCCATGTCCCTCTGCTCTGGTCTTGTGGGAGTCAGGGTGAAATGTGCTCATTTTGCTTCCAGGCATACTCTGCATCTTCAGGGGCAGTCAGCATGGTAGATGGATGCAGGGAGAGCTTGAGAGGTTGAATCCAGCGGTCCTGGAAGGTCAATGATTCATAGATTAGTAAATCTGCAGAAACTATGTGCCAAGCCAAATGAGCATACTCTTTTGTGGTTCAGCAGAAAGTAACATAACTGCTTCAGAGGCTGTGATGGATAAATGAGCACAACTGTGCTGGCAGTTTTTGTCCTGGCTGCTTGGTCCACCCAGCTTCTTGAAGTGCTCATCCCCACTGCCCAGACATTTCAGTTGTCCACACAGTAGCTAGCTCCTGCATTTTATATCCCTGTATGTACTGGTACAGCCTGGGGGTTGTGGTCTGCCATAACATCCTGGCAGGCAGCCTGCAGCTGCTCAGCTGTTCACATGGCAGCTCCTGAAATGTCTGGACAATGGGGTAGGAAACTCTGAGAAGCAGGAGGCAGTTGGGATAGCAACCATTATGTCCCTTCTCATGAGTCAGAAATCTTCTGGATCCTAAATACCACTAGGATGTACTTAGGCTGCCTAAGTATCTATATATCTTGGTAAAGCTAGTGCTTGATTTTCAAGGAGATTTCAAGGCTTCAAAAGTGGTGGGGAATAACAGGAATCTTCACCATTTTACTTTGATGGGAAATGGGGAGGGGGGAAGATAACCAAACCTGAGATCCACAGAATTTTGAGATGGGCTGGATTCCAGCTTTTTGTATCTAGGACTCTTAAGGAGGCATAAGCTGTGCTCTAAGAGTTACTGTTAATGAAAACAGTAGATTTAACCTCTTAAACGAATTAAGGCTTTGCAAAATAAATTACCCATAGTTTCCAAACGCAGCAATGCACTTCTGTTCCTTTCTCATAGGGCGGATGATCTGGGAATGATCTTAAGGCCATGATTAAAATTAAGCAACGTTGTTGACTGAAATAGAAACCAAAGATCTTGATAACAATGGCTTTTTCAGAAAATGGCTCTTCAGAAGGTTTTGTAACTTTGCTACCTCGTGACCCTCAAGGAAGTATCCCTGAGTTGGCTACGAACTAGGCAAGTGCAAAGTAACATGAAATGAACAGAAAGACTGTTTCTGATCTTTCTTTGTCTCTGCTTGCATAACATCATAATATAAATCAAAGCTGAAAAACCAAAACCTGGTATTCCTTCTGCCCCCCGCCCCCCCCAACCACACAGCATGGGAAACAGCGTGAGTAGCTGGAAAACTTCCAAGAAAACATCACTCCTCTGCAGTGTATTGTATGCACTCAGAATGGAAATTTCTAAAAATATCCTCTGTTGGAAATTCCTAGAGAAAAGGATTCCTGCCCATAAGAAGCATGACAGTAAAAGTATACAGTGTAATGTCCACAGCAAAAGGAGGGAAAGCTGATCCACCCACTTATCCCAGGAGCAGAAGGGAAGACCCCTCCTTCGAAATAACATGTTGTGAAATGCCCCTACATGGCATGTAGTGGCATTGCTAGTTCTTGACACGGGAAAATTCAGCGAAGAGGTTACAGCCAAGGCTGTTCTGATGCATGTGAGCTCTAGCCCTTTCTGGACACCAGGTGGCAGACCGTCATTAATATTACCGCTAAGCATGACAGGTAAAAAAATAAAGTGCATCAGAAGCACTGTGAATTACACGTGAATGATCTATTATAGTCTGATTAGAATTCCACAGCAACTTTTAATGGTTGCTTGGGAAACATCAATAAAGTCTGTGTTACTGAAAATAAAATCTATTTATAGCAGCACAAATGCTCTTTCGTTAAATAGCTGGGCCATATAGAATACCTTCTTGTAACTGTTTTTTAAAGAGCAGTTACAGTTATATGACTTAAGATATGCTGCTAGAGAAACTTGCTCTTAACACAGTCAAGGCCCTTGTGAAGCAGGCTGTATCTCCTCAGACCTGCATAGCCTCCTTCCCCACTCCACATCAATGGTAACTGGAGCCCACTGGTGGGAATGCTCCTCTGTGAAGCACTGTGCCAAACTCCCAGAAGCTGGGTTACATCTTAGTGTGGTTGTGAGTAGCTGGGCTGCCTTTTCTTGCCTCTCACTGGTGCACCATAAGGTAGAAGAGGAAGTGAATAGTTCAGCTTTTTGCTCTGTTCAAAGAGAGAAGGCTGGAGCTAGTTTGCTATTACTAATGGGGCAAAAGCGGCAAATGACTTGGGTTTAAAATGTAACATATTTTTTAAAAGGCACAGATATTATAGGATCCAAATGCATTATGCCTCTTTGTAGCAGGAGATTTCCACTTTATTGCTCATCGCACACCAGTCTAGGCAGTAGGCTGGTGGAAGAAGGGGCCAATAGCTTACCATTGCTATGGCCAAAGCTAGGAGTCACTGGTACCACCAGTCTGGTACCTCTTCTTTGGTGGACTCTCTCTGACCTAAAGGGCAGAAGATGTCAAAAAGTGTCGGGTAGTTTCTGCAAGGTGTGTGATGCTAGCATTGATGAAAGCCTTTTAAGTATGTTTGGGAATGGGACACCACTTTAAGACTGGGGCTAAGTGTAGGTATTAGTGTCAGGGCAGGATAGGAATGAATAGTTTTAACCAGTGAAATCTCTGCAGGGCCAAGATGAGATCTGATCAGTAAAGCTGGAGTACGTATCTCCTTTTGGTCTACTGAAGGCTTTTTTATTTTTGTATCCATCTGGTTGCTCTGTTACATTTGTCTGCTATATCCAGTTTTACACAGATCAAGTACATAGTTCCTTTTCTGGTAGCCTGCGGACAATTTTCAGCAGGGTTCCAACAGAGGAACAGCACAACACGGCCAAACAAGCCGCTTCTGCCCTTTGAAGAACACAACCATCTCACTGAAGGTCAGCTACTGAAGACAAAGAGCTTTTATGTGTCTGTGCTTTCCTTGCACTAGCACTTTGTTTGCTTGGGTTGGCAAAGTCTCACACCAGTGTGCAGGCCAGAAAGGAACCGTGAAGTCTGTGGTCAGCCAGGCATTTAAGCCAGAAAGGGTCATGCTAATAAAAAGCCTTCATAAACCTCTAAACCCAGGAGCACATCATTCAAGTATTCTAGCATGCAATGTGTGACTTTTTAGACTAAAAAGACAGAGCATGGATTTTGGAAGTAGCCCTTATGCTGCTAAAGGTTTCTGATCCCAGTGGTGGTGTAATGAGGGAAGGATCAAGAGGTCAAACACAGTAAGCACCTTTCCTCCCCCGCCTAGTATCAACTTCCGTCATCTTTTCATGGTTCCGTTCAGTCAGTCCCAACTCCTTCTGTGAGATGATGGGTAGCAAAGGTGGCTGAGCTTGTGTGTGAATGGTTTCTGGCATTTCTCTGTACTTCTTACTGTTCCTCTTTGCTTTCGTCCCTGCAGACCATGGCATAGAGGGGATGCCTGCTTCCAAGAGCACGTCTCTATAGTCACCACACACATCTCCTTACATGTGTCCTCATGTCTCCTTCCCTAGTAGCTGCTGTTCTTTCTTAAGTATGTTTGAATAGAGGTGCCACGTGCTCCTCTGACTGTAGTTTTGGGCTGTGCCTGGCTGCTTACAGGGGATTCTGAGTTGACTGGCACAGAGCAGTTCATGTCTCCTCCCCTATAGGTCACCACTGCAGCCCTTGCTGCCTGAACTCTGCCATTTACCCCTGACACAGCAACATGTGTGAACTTGCATGAAAGCAGTAAATCTTGCAATTTATGCCCAGTATAAATAGAAAGGCATTTGAACTGGGGATGAAAAAGTTGTCCTGACATCTAACACTGCTCAGGTCATCCAAGCTCCCTAAAACCTGATGGATCATTCCACATGGAGTTTCATTCCCAAAGAGCAGGGATGTGACTTGTCTGGAAGGTCTTAAACAGCATCAGATTCCTTTGCTTATGTAAATACACTCTTAGAAATCTCAGATGAAGGGAGGCAGGAAGCACACACTCTGTTCCTGTTTTGAGAGCTGACTAGACCCAAAGAACTCTGGTGTACAGGCTGACAGCAGGTCATGTTGTCAGAGCACTGTGCCCAAGGAAACATAGTCTCCTTCTCTGGAGGCTTTTTAACTGCACATAATGACCCACACTCTGCCACGGATTGACTAGGACAGAGATTAAATGATTTGCCCAGAGTCAGGTAGTCTAATCTAATCTGCAAATTAGGGTAATGTTACCTCTTACCTCTGCAATAGCTGAATGGTAAAACCTTGTGCAAGTTACTATTGTAAGATTTGGCACAAGGGTGCTTCCAGACTCTAAATCATCTTTTCCCTGCAGATGCACAGATAACACGGATGACCTTGCAGTCACAGAGTTGCTGGTTTGTTCTGTTTAATCTGTGTGTCCACCTTCTATAGGACTGTAATGTACTGCAAGTATAAATTGGCTTAGCACTTTCTTATTCTCCCCTTTTTCACACTGCAATAAAGGGAGAATTTAAGGTTCCCTGACAGGTGCTATCCCTCATCCTTTACTGGGATCGAGGATGTAGATACTGAATCTCCTTAAACAGTGTTGTGTAAAGAGTCAGAGTGCCCTTATGAGAGCTGGCTTCTGTAAATATAGCACTGATTGTATGAACTTGCCTAAACATGACCCCAGATTAAGACCTGCAGTGTTGGCACACTCTGCTGAACATCATAAAATACCTTACAAAAAAACCATGGAGGTATGGAAGGAAGTCTCTGTCTTGCAGGGGTAAAGGTCTCTAGTCAAATTCACATTTTTGGTTCCTCTGATGAATGCCTCACCTCAAACCTACAGCACTTTCTTAGCTGGAAGGTTTATCAGCATACAAGGTAATAAGAATGAGTCAAGGAGACCATGAAGGATCTGCAGAGTCCATACTAAAGAAGAGGGCAGAAAAACTAGCAAAGAGGTGGGCTGTGGAGGGAGAAATTTACTTGTTTATATAACTGCTTACAGGGTATACTGCCCAGCAGAGGACCTTTGGCTCCTTGGTGAGGCCAAGCATTGCAAGGTAGCACCAGAGGCCAGGAGCTAGCAAAGGTTAGGTATTGTGGCCTGATGATTTCTGGTTTGAAACCTGAGTGGACTGGGGAAGAAGACCAGGCACAAAGTACATCTCTGACAAGCCCAGAGGAAAGCACTAACTTCAGATAAAATTCATACTGTTGTACCTAGCCTGTGGTCTTGAACGCTGCCTGAATGCTTATATTCTGCTGCAACAAGGAGACACATGAGAGTTTATTGTAAGATGTTGCCAGCTATCATCCACTGCTGGTCTAACAGTAGTGACAGCTTTCCATAGAATGAAGTCCCTTCCTTTATTAGTATGGGAAAGCTGAAATAAACAGTAGCTATAATAGACCCACACACAATATGATCTGCAAGCAATTAAGAAATGTGCTGCACTGTAGCTTTCACATACACCCTCAAGACTAGCAGCAGGAATGAAGTACCCCATGGACAACTACACCTGCACATGGAGGCTTTACAACTCATTATGATGCTGAAAGGCCACCCACAAGGCTCTAAGCTGTAACAGCAGATGTGAGAAGGGAATAATTCAACAGTGTTTACTCTGAGCGAGAAGAAAAATAATCCATGTGTGGATCGCATTCCCAGAATGCCAGTCCAATGTACTACATGATGGACCAGGCCACTACAGGTAAGAGAGATCTTCACTCATACTCCTATTAGAGATGCTGAAAAACCCACAAATCACTCACATTCGCAGAGCTCTGCCAGTGTGTTGCTGAGGGCTTCATGCTGTAAATCTCTAAGATCTCTTCAATAGGAATGCTGTTCTGTGAAGACAGGTAAAGAGAGAGGTTCAGCTCTCAGAAGGAGTATTCTTAAAAGTGGTTGTATGAAATCCAGCTCATATCCTGTTCCTTTGATTTCTGAAACAGCTTTCACATGAACTTCTAGTATTGTTTCATGCTGCTAGTACAAATCTTTTGAGATCTAGTCCTGAAACTTGCTCGCCATTTGCACTTGGGTGAGACAAGATAAGTTACCTATGCACACACAGAGGACCATTTACTGAAACTGCCTGTTTTGTTTCTAAGGCTGAGCAAAACTTAATGGCTACTCAGTAAAAATGAGACAGATTTGTAATTATTTGCACTGTCTGTATTCTGTGCTTTCAACGAACAAAGACATCCAGGCTACGGGGAGTGTTTCTAGACGGGTACCACAGAGCAAAAGATATTGCTATCTTTCTTGCCGTCTTACCAGTAATAGTCCAGCATATGAAGATAGTATCATAGCTTCTCTCTCAATTTGGTTGGAATACCTTTATTGGTTGCGAGCTGCAGAGTTCCTGTATGGTATTTTGAACAAGAAGATTATTAGACTGGTGTTATAAATGCAAAAGGTAGTCCAGGGCTTGATTCATTGCTGCTTTAACTCCATTTTCACACTGGTGTAACCCACTGCAACAACAGGGCCTCAGCTTTGCAACACTCACATTTTCTGTCTTCTCAGTGCAGTCTGAGCATCCAAGTCACTTAGCCCCAGCAAAGCAACACTGAAGGGTAAATTGTAATGGACCTGGAAAGACAGAAGAAACTTATATGTTTTGTTTTACTGTAATTGCTTGACTGAGGGATGACAGAAGGACCAGAGAAATGAAGGGAAATGTGAGCTGGAGCATGGTACTGTCTACTACACTGCGTACCCCACCAGTTGTAAGACAATTGCTGAAGTTTGAGGGGTTTTAAACATATACAGGAAGACTTTCTCAGCTTAGCTGAAAGATTTTTTTATGCATGGACACCTTTAGTTTGTAAAGAATTCCCTTTAGTTAGCTGACATACTTCATCAAATATCTTCTGCAGATGAGCTTTGTCTTGCTGAAAAATCAGCAAAAATGTGAGTTATCTTGGACATATTATACCTGTATACTATTCACAGCCAATCTCTTTAGCTACTCATTTCAGTAACGGGCTTTTATTGATCACTGTAGGAACACATTGTTTAGCTGTACCAAAGAGCCATCTTTCAGAGATCTCAGTAGCCCTGAAGTTAAAGAGGATAGGAAGTAACAAGTCTGGTGATTACCATGTCATCTAGAAAGGTGGGCTGCTTTTGTCTTCTTGGATCAAATTCATTTTCCTAATCTCCCAATCACCAGTAATCTCCCCTTAAAGCAAGAAAATAACTCCAAATTACAACTGGTTCTAAGCAATCCAGTGCATAAGAAATGTAACAGATGACTCTAAAACTAGTGCAAGACTGGGGCTAAATTTGCTACGATTCAAGGCTAGGAATCTGCTGCAGGATTTTTCACAGACACCTCCTAAGTAGGAAAGCTGTTAGTTTTCTGCATCTCTGCTAATCTTAGCTTCCTTCAAACCACACTGCTGTCTTCCCCAAAGGCTCCAAAATAAAGGAAAAAGAGCAAATATGAATCAAGTATTTAAAGTCTGGGGACTCACAGAAGGATTTCACTGTACAGCCAAGAGACTGAAAGAAATGCTTCATTGGTGCTTGTTCTCATTCAGGGGAGGCCTGATTCTGCAATATTTCCTCAGACTAAGTAGTACTGATCCATGCAAGCAGGACTTGTATGGAATAGAGGGGACACTGCTTACATCCCCTTGAAGCTGTCTGCTAGGCACTCCTGTATCCAAGAGCATGAGACACTGCTGCATGAACTAGGAGACCCCTTACAGACAGCGGCTGCGCTGGCTGCGTGTCAAGGGAGGAACTCTGCACCTGCCTGGTCGCTCCCACTGACACACAGCAAGTTCTGGGCTGTGACATTTCTACTCTCCCATATGCAGTCTGGTCTCACACTAAAGACTGCATGTAAGAAAATGAAGAGCATCTCAGAGGAAGAAGTCTGCTCATACTTTCCAGCAAGAGAAGACTGAGGTTTTACAGTTGTCATCCAGCTAGGTTGTACGACCCTTTGCCATGAAAACAAGTCCATCTCAAAAGCAATGAAGGCAGCTGTAGTCAGTTACTACTTACAGGCATTTTCCAGTCTCTTTCTATAGGTGTTTTCTCTCCATATTCTAGCTGTCACTGTCACATAAGTTCAAGGGTCTAGGAGAGAGAAAAGTACATCCTACGAAGTGCCTCTGTCAGTAAGCAAATCTGAATCACAGATAAAGAGTATGGAACACTTGGAGATTCCCTACAAAAATCTGGCCAGAACCATTTCCCAGGAAGGATTACAACAGAAGCTGAGAAAAATCTAGTCAAGAAAGAGAAGACAACATGCACAGTAGTGAAAGTGAGGGTAAAGAATTTGGTAATGGGAAATAGGCAGAAGGAGGCCATTTAAGATGAGCATCACTCTTGAGTGTCAGCTTGCAGGCTACTTGCATCCCCATCACAGTGATGTATATTCTCTCATACAATGCAATCTACTGACCTGCCACCACCTCTCAGTTTCTTAGCGTATGTCTTGCTCTCCCCACTGTGTGTGTATTGATCAGATTTATGTGGTACAAAGAGGGGATGGACTGGGAAGAAGACAGGCTGGAAGAGATGAGGTAACAGCTGGCCTGACAGGACACAGCAAAGAGAGAAGCCAGCAGCTGGCCCACAAATTTACTGTAATATCAAAGTGCATGCTTCACTCCTCTGCTCCACGATATACAAAGTAATGACATACCTAGTAAGCTCTCTGTGTTACTGGATATTGTCTCCCTATTCTCTCTCTCATACATGTACACAAGAAATCATGCACTACCTTTGTCAGCTCTTGGGACAGGCCTCAGGATCTGGGTTTGGAGCCTCTCTGACTTCAGATATCTATGAGGAAGAATTCCCTCTTGATGTTGCTGTTCCTTTCTTGCCTCTGCCGCTCAGATTGCTGATGGTAGCCAACGCGTAATGATGACTAACAAGTCAGTGAGAGGCTATTGGATTTTGTAGATTAGGAAAGTTTGCAGTCTGTAGTTCTGAATGGAAAGAGCCATCCCCCTCCTTGGGAATGTACTTCTCATGTTATTAACTGATTATCTAGTAAACAATAGGAATGGGTTTATGAGACATGATTGTAATGATGCCTCTATATGTGATGGCCTAAGAATTAAAAAAAGCAAATGTGTTATCATGAGACATAGATGTCTTCCATGAAAAAGCCTACTTGGTATTTACAGAGTTTGTCCTGTGCTTTCTCTTCCTTATTTCATTTTACCACTCTCTTTCCAAAGCCTGAGCTTGAGGCAAGTGCCAGAGGCAGAGGTGGTGGACATGGCTATGCCACCTACCATGTCTTTGCCATGGCAGTGGAAAGCCAGGTGGGCAGCCACTGTGGGAGGGCTGGTGTTTGGGAATGGCCCCTACTAGCATCGTTAGATGCTTATGGCCACTCTCATTAATTCTGACAAAATGAGCACCAAGCTGAGAACTTCCCCCTTTCATTCCAGCTGCAGGGCTTGTAATCAAGTTGGCATCTGCCTGGCAGGCATCATGGCAACCCCATGTCTCCAGTAGAGCTGCTGCTTGTTTGCTCTGCTTTGAGAAATGCCTGCCTTTCCTCCAGTTACACCCACCCAGGGCTTCTCTGCTGGTATGGCCAGCCGAGTGTGAAAGGTGACCTTCACAAAGTGAACATAGCCATCCCAGGACCGACCCAAAGTCCTTGTGAACCCAGCCCCTCTGCGGTTATGTAGCAGGACTGATACCCTGATGATCAAAGTGACACTCCAGACATGAGGCTGGTCCCTAGCCCTGGGGTGAATTGACCCCTGCTATTTCCCCCAAAGCAAGAAATGCTTCTGTGTCATTGCAAGGCATGGAGGGGGGGGATGGCACCGTATCTGTAGTCTTCCTGGGGAAAAAAATAATATCAGCCACTAGTGGATGCCTGGGGAAGAGACAGAAGAGCTGTGCCAGTAGGCATCAAATTTTCTCAGTGTATTTCTCCATTCTCCACTGATTTTCAGCTCAGGACCTTCGTGAGCAAAAAGTATTGTCTTGGCAATTAATAGCCCCTTGCTTGTTTTTCACTTCCACAAACCTGTCCAATCACTTTTTTAAACCTGAGTAATTGACATCTGCAGTATCGCCTGGCAAAGATTTCCCGTTTGAATAGGGCTGTGTGGGAAAGGGTCTCTGTTTTTAAGCTGCTCACTGTTAATTTAATTTGCAGACCAGTGGGCTTAATAAACTTGGTAAAGTAACTTAGTCAACTTAGTAAGAGCAAGTTTAGGCCCCCCAAACTGTGCAACTTGTCATCCATGGAGCACAGAACACATATTACAGAAGGATACTTAAGTCTTTTCCCCACACTATAACATATTTAATGCCAGTCACAGGTTCTCCAGAGCAAGAAATAAAGCAACAGACGGGTTTGTGTGTCTGCAGCATCGTTACCCACTGCAGGTCCAATTTTCAGGGCTGTTACGGAGGGTGCTTAGTAAATCTTCTACTTGAGTTGGAATAGATTTATTTAATAATTCTCATTATTTAATGCTCATCACCTAACATATTAACAAATACCGCATCGAATAGTGATAGTGTTTTGCGGAGAAACCACTCTATAACTTTTGGAGTTATAAAGTAGGTATGTTTATTCAGCGCTGGGCGCATGGGGGATCGCTCCACCACAAGCATGTGCCTCGTTTGCAGCTCCCGTCTGGTTTATATGTTACGGAATAGTGCATAATCATAGAACGCCTGTACATATACATAGTCTAACCCCACCTCCCCTCACCTCTCATGGTAATCAGGTCTCCTCCCCTTGCGCCTGCGTATTGAGCTCCTTTGGCCTTGTTCGGTGGTCGCAGATTTACGGGCGAGGGTCGCATAGATGAAGTATCTCCTCTTCCTCGCTGATGAACTTTTCACCTCGTTATTCTGCACAGCCTCAGTTGTTCCCTGGGCCCTGGCCAAACTACCAGGCCAGTTTGTGCTAGAATCTAGGATGATTTGTTGCTGGAACATACAACTTCAAGGACCATAAGAAACTTCTCTTTGGCCTAGGGGATAGTCGCCTAGCAACATTATTAACACCTGGTATGTCTTGTTCGAACAGTCTCATACGCCTCCCCTTGTTTTTGCGCAGGCCTTGCACCATCAATTTAAGATTGTTTAGACTCTCCGTCTCAATACGAGTAAGATTTAGGACTCTTGCAAAGGGCTACCATTCACATGTCTTGTAGCAGCGGGTGGAAGTGTTTTTACCAGCCTTGTTTGTATTGCAAATTCCCTCCGCACCTCCACTGTAAATTGCTGTTCTTCAAACTATTTGGCTGCTTTTTCCTTACATGTCATTTCGGTAAAATATTTAATATCGTGTCATTTACACATGCAATATCAACTTCTTGAGAATTCAAGGGTGCCTGGAAAGCAGTGCATTAACTTGGGCTGAAAGGTGAGTTACTTAAAAAAAAGTTTTGATAAGACTGTAAAACGGCTCCTTCCCCCAGGTGAAAGCTGCAAGCTAGGTGCTGAATTCTGAGAACGAACAAACCCTAACTGTGGGGTGAGCTTTGTCCTTCAGAGCAACCCTCGGGCTTTTCTGCGGCGTCTCAGGAGCGGTTTAGCTCTGCGTGCTCGGGCCGAGGTGACGGCAGCGGCTCCTCAGGAGCGCGGCCGCGGAGCCCGGCGCTGCCCAGGCGGCACGTCGGGGAGCCCTTTCCCCGGCGGCGGGCAGCTCCCCCTCGGCGCCGGCGGCCGCGCTCAGCCCAACGCGGCGGCGCAAAATGGCGGCGCAGCCTGACCCGAGAGCGCGGCCTCTGCGCACCCGCAGGCCGGCCCGAGCGCCGGGGGAGGCAACGTCCCCCACCCCGCCTCAACCGGCCCTGGCGTCCGGGCGCGCCAGGCCTGCTCCGCTCCGCGCCTCAGCGGAACTGCGGGCGGGGAAAAGCAGCCCTGGCCCCGCCGCCATCGCGCGGGGCGGGGCGAGGGGCGGGCAGCCCGCCGTAGCGGTTGAATTCAAAATTCTGCCGGCGGGTAGGGTTTTCTTGCCTCCCTTCCCTCCTTCTCCGGCCGCCGAGAGTGGTGGCCGCCCGCTGTTCCGCGGGTCTCGCTGCGCTGGAGGCTGCTGCCCCGCTCGCAGGTGAGGTGGGGGCCCCCTGCCCTGCTCGCTGGTGCCGAGGGGCTGTGCCGGCCCGCGGCCGCCGTGCCCGGGAGCAGCTTGGGGCGAGGTGTGGCGCGGTGCGGGGGTCGGGGGCGGGCGAGGCCGCAGATACGCTTCTCGGGGGGAGTGTGAGTCTTGGCCGGTGAGGGCTTGCTGAAGGTAAGAACGCGGGTGTTAACCTGGTCTCTCTTTCTAGCTATGGCATCTTGGGAGGCTTCCGAGACATCCTTCTTCAGCCTCAGTGGTGTAAGAGAGCGGATGCGGGAGAAGAAAAAGGGTGCCTTGAGGACTGCAAAGTTGAATGCCTCTATCGCATCAAAAATCAAAACGAAAATCATTAGTGAGTGCATTTTGCCTTGCAGCACGCGCAGAGGCTGGCAGCTACGTCAGCTTTAACTGTGCCTTTGGCCACGGCCGTGGTGGTGAGCAACAGTCTCCTACCAAGAGCTCATATTTAACAGCTGCTTCTCTGCTTGTGGGTTTCAAGTGAATTTAGTACCCTGCAGATGAGTGTCAAGTGCCACTTGCGGTGCTTAAAGGTGTCTGAGGTGTATCTGTGGCTGGCGGGTTTAATGCAGAGCCTTTGGAGCAGCAGCTGGGGGACCCCAGGTTGCTTGGCAGCATCTTGGATGGCATGAGACAGCTGTGCCTGGGTAACCGAGTCCTCAGGGTCCAAACAGCAAAATAAGAGGGGTGAAAAGTATTTTAGTATATATGCAGAAGCTAGCCCAACTGTGATTTGTTTTTACGGGGGGAATAATGCAGTGACAGTGCATGAGATAGTTTGGACTACCATGAAAAAGTTAGATATTTCTCTTTTATTTGTTTCGAAATGGGGAAACACAGATCTAAATCTGCTCAAGGGCTACTACAGAAGAAAGTAGTTTTTTCTCCCTCTTTTTGGATGGAGATGAGGGCTTAGAGCTATAGGTGAGTTCTTCAAAGTCAGAACCCTATCTTTCTAAACTCAGCACCTGGTTCATGCCATCATACAATCCACAGAGGCTGGAGGGGGTGTATGTCTGAAGTGTTGCAGGTTATTTTTCCTGCTCTTCTCTGGAGACTTCTATTGCTGGAAGGAATTATACTGCTGACTTTGTGTGGGGGCTGTTGAGTTGTAGAGATCTGAGCTTGGGGGAGGCTATTCTGGGAAGAGGAAGTATGATGAGGGAAGAGGCATGGATGAGACCTTGGATGCTGATTTCGTGTGGTATTTCTCTGACCCTTACAGACAACTCCTCCACTATTAAAGTCTCCCTAAAGCACAACAATAAAGCACTGGCCCTGGCCCTCAATGCGGAGAAAGCCAATGCACAGCGGCTCACCCAGGAGAAGACCGTCTTGCAGAAGGAGGTGGAGCAGTGCCACTTCCAGAACGCTGTGCTGCGGCACAAGCTCTCTTTCCTGGTATGTTGCCAACAGTGTGGCTGGCATGGGGAGGGGTAAGGTATGCAGCACTAGCATTTCAATCTTGGGAGGAAGGAGCTGTCGCTGATTGTCAATACTGTCTGCATGTGAAAAATGTCACTATTCATTTGTTTACTCTTTCTTCCAAGCTGTGTTCTCCCCAGAATGTGCCTTGCTCTGGCTACCAGCACTGTTGTTGAAATAAATCTTTTGATTTAATGTCTTTGTTGTTTCTCTCTCTTTATTACCTCAACGTAGAATAACACCTTGCAAGAACTTGAAAACCTTATGGCTGCAGTTAAGATGGCCCAGCTGTCTGAGGTAAACCATGGGAAACATGAGCAGGCTGCTCTGGGAAGAGGGCTGTGTTTGTCTTATGCTTTGTGTTGCCTGCTCACTTCAGTGTTTGATGCTTTAGTTGTTTTTCTTTGCTTGCTTGAATTGTGCTGGCTTGCATCCCCATTTTAGCTTGGTGTTAACGATTTACAGGGTAACTTCTGTAGGAAAGACTACGGTTTTAAACTGCTTTCCTCTGGGTCCTTGGCTGTATTGGCCAGTAGGCTCTTCTGCTATGACAGGTTGTGACTTCTTTCCAATTTCTTTTTTTTAGTGTTGCCATGGCAGCTTGGGATAGGGCATAGGACACTTTGCATGTGTCCTGTCTTGTGGATGGGAAAATATTTCTGCTTCCTAGCTTCATATTATTTGAACTAGTTTAATTTAATCTTCACTGCCTGTGGAGACAGAATCTGACTCTACCGCAATTTATTCTGTCATTTGTGCAATTTTAAATGGGGGAGGGTCACAGGCAGTATTTGACATACTTTGCAGGATGAAACTGAGCTTCTGCTGTTTCTGGGCGGGAGGCTGCACAGGGGATTGCAAGAGCTTTAATTACCCTTCTGTTTCTCTGCTTTCCAGTTCCATACAAGTTCTGCATCCTTGTCCAATGGCCAGAAGAGCAGTGTGACTGAAGATAGCTGGGCCGATGATATTGCAGATGGTCAGCTTATGAGGTGGGCCTTAAAATGTCAGATACCACCAAGCTTGTCATGCTAAACTTCCTCTTGTGTTATATGTGTGTGCCCAGTTGTCTGTTTTACATGAGATGTCTTCTCTAAACCACCACTGCTTGATGTTTTTCTTTACTCTTGTGTCTTTCTGCTGCTTCTTATTTGTCCTAATGCCAAATCTGTGCATAAATTTCTTCCTTCTTCGTGTGAATGTGCATTGCTTTTAGGTAGTTTTTTCCTTTGTAGCTGGTGAGCACTGCAAGATTTCCTCAAGTGAGCAAGTGCCATAGCTGGCTGCTTTGATGTTTGTTACATATAAATGCTTAATAGTTATCTACTTGTATGATTAAATTTGTGTTTTGGAAAGACAGAGCAGGATCTCTCAAAATACATTTGAAGTTCTGTTTCTCCTCAGTCTAGTCTCCCCTTTGAACACAGGGGAGCCCTTAGAGCTGCCCACATACGTACCTCCAGGCAGCTGCGTTGGTGTTCCACAGTGAGGTGAACCTGTAGTCACAACGTGTGCACTGAGAGCCCTTACTTCCTTGTTGCCCCAGTGTATTTTTCTCCTGCTCTGTGTCCACGGTGGTGTGTTTTCCTTATGAGTTGTGCTTGCACAAACACGGGAAATCTGTCGTGGCCGGGCAGTGTGTGTTCTTCAGCACTTGAAGCCTTCGGAAATGAATTTCAGCAACTCTTGATGGAGGTGAAAGCTCTAGCTGTTCTGCTGGATTCTGGGGCCTGTCACAGGTATGGAACGTGATCCGTTGCTGTTATTCTTTCTCACCAGGGCTGTAGGGATACCAATGAGGGTGCCCATTTCCAAGGTGTGTGATGCAGGACAGCAAAGTAGCCACTCCACAGCAGTACAGACATCCTTACAAGGTCTCCAGAGACCTGCTTCTAATGAGCCCCTGGACCCTGTGCCCGTTGCCTCCAAAGATGCTTTGCAACCACAGCCTGCTGAGAAGTCTCAGTCCCACTGGGAGGAGAATGGAAAGAAGCCAACTGAAGCAATGCAAACACAAGAAGCTTTTCTTGACTTTTGCATCTTTAGAGGTAATTTTGCATCTTCTATTGTTCTCTTGGTATGACTTTACATGTCTGTGTTCAGAAATGAATGACTGCAATGCCATATCTCCAGTTAGCTCCTAACATCACTCTGGCAGCTCCTAGTGACTGTTAGGCACTGCACGGTTCAGTGACACTGATATTGCTAGAATTACGTATATCCAGAATGGGATGTCTTGGTTCAGGTATTTGGAATGCTTGCAGTAGCTCAGGATCACTCAGACTTTCTGAGCATCAGACACTGAGCTTACATAAGATTTTCAAAAATGTCTGAAGGTGCAGAATCTGACTAGATGCACACCTTCTGTTCCTGTAGATTTGCCATATAAATAGCTCTCGTGCAGATCAGGAGCATTCTTAAAGTATTTGAGCTGCTTAAGGGCTCTTGCTTTGGGCTGCCTTTCTGTTCTGAGTGGAGCCAGCTGAGCTATTCTGTTACACGGTAAGTTGGGAGAGTCCCTGTAGAGACAATCATGATTTTTCTATACTCTAGATCTGTGGCAGTGTGTGGGGCATGGTTTTTACTGGTATGGGGAAAGCTGACATTTGCCTGCGGCAGTTCTCAGTCTTAGGAATGAATTTTGTCTTTCCAACAGAGACCACCTGCGCCACCCAACAAAATCCCAATGCTTTGTCAGCGGTTGCCTGGGAAAGTCAGCCTCTTTCAAAAGAGAGCAATGAGATGGCAAAACATTTCTTTGATCGTCTCTCACAAGGGCATATTACTCAGAGGAGAAAGCGGTCCACCCTGTTTGCAACAAGCACTCCATCTTCTGCTGCTGATGTCTTTCCAGGTGTCAGTTCCACTCAGGCAGATCAGTGGAGTATCACAAAGGACAGCAGCAGCTCCAGCAAGAGCAACACACAGCTGCAGCTGAAATCTCCCAGCTCCCTGGTTTCACCTACTCAAACCGCTGTTATTCCTGATAGAAAATCTTTGGGTAAAGAGATTTTCTGTGATCAGCCACAGGCTAAAGAAACTGGGTGTGGTGTTGAAACGGACCCCAGCTATAGCCAAGTCCCAGAGTTTGTTCCTGTAAAGGTCAAAAGCAAAGGTAACTGTAAAACTGGTAAGAAAACATCTGTTAAAAAAGCAAGCACAGGAAAAAAGAAAACAAATGCAAATAAAAACAATGCAGAAAGTAGTCCTGATGTACCTCAAGGTGAAGAGAGTGCTCAAAATGTGAAGCAGCTTCTTCAGCCAAAAGTTACAACACGTTCTAGTGAGTCTGAAGTTTCTGAGAAGAGGCAGAAGGCTCGCGTGGGGGCTTTCAACAGGAAGAACAGACACTGTGATGGGGAGCAACATTCCTACTCTTGTGGTGAAGTCCAAGATCGCAGAAGAACGTATGTGGTGGAGCCACCACAACTGCAGGGTCTTGGAAGTGGTGACTTACTGCAACAGGCTAAGGCGGAAGCTATCTTTGAGATCCAGGGTATGGAGAGCTTGTTAAAAAGCCCAGTTCATACCTTCTCAAGTCATGAAGTTCCCTCAAACGATTCCAGTCTGCAAAATTCACTTTTCTTGAGGAAAGAAACCTCAAGTGCCTGTGCTTTGCAAGAGAACTCAAGCATGAGCTCAAAGAGCACCCGACAGAAAATCAACAGAAAAACTAGAGTAATTAGGCAAAGAGATAACTCTGATGAGGAGAATCTGCCAAACAGTGTGAAAATACCAGAGGCCAAAGCTGAAAAACAGCCTCAAAGAAGCCAGACAAGCAGGAAGATGACTGTCAGGAAAAACAGTTGCGGTGATCAGAGAAATGAAGTTGATGCTTTTGGGCCATGTATAGATGCTCGAGCGGGAGCTAAAGAGAGCACAAAGGATTCACCAGGTAATCTTAAAAGTAGCAGGAAATCTTATATTGTCGGTCCTTTGGATCTTGCAGGAAACTTGGGTTGTGTCCAGACAGATTTGGAAGGGAGTGAAATTGTCACTCCTAGGTCTGTTCCTGGAAGCAAAGCGAGTAAAATCCCCAGAGCTCAGAGGATGGTAGCTGCTCAGAGCAATAAAAACCAGACAGGGAGCCTTCAAGAAAAGAGGCAATCTAAAGTTGACAACAACGTGAATACTTCAGAAAAAGAGGCCTATCCCAAACCAAAGCCTCAGAGGAAGAGGAACACCTCTAGACCTCCAGAGACTGATTCCCTGGCCAGACAAAGTGATGGTGCCAAGGTGCTCGCTGGAAGTTCAGCAGAACTTGCAAGCAAGCAGACTGTCCTGATGAGAAAGTCTTCCTGCATTACAGATCTGCTGTCTGAGCCAGATGCCTTCCTGGAGGAGCAGATAGCTGAGATACCGCTTACAAATAATCTTACGGACCTTTCACGCACTCTTGAATCCTCCCCTGTGACCTGCTCTGCAGCTTCGCCTGTCGGATCCAGGCTTACACATGTACCGGTTTCCAAGAGCTTAACTACAGTGGACAACAGAAGGCCACAGAAATCCTCTGTTTGGCTGGAAAGCTCCCTGATATTTAAAGAAAAGTCTGCAGAGGGAGTACCTGGGGAAAGCAACCTGGTTGAATCAAGTTCTCAGAACTCACCTTCACAGGAACCTGGTAGGTGGTAGGCTGGGGGAGAGGACCTGGGTTCGGAGATGAGTGCCAAGAATCCATGCAGCCAGTGCTTTTATTACTCGTGCTCCCTCCCCTTTGGGTTTGGTTTTTTTTTTTTTTTTTTTTCAGAGTTAAAGATCAGTTTCCAGTACACCGTTTATGCTTCCACTTGTGCTGGCTAGTCATTTCTGTGGCTGCATTTGCTTCTAATTTATCAGCATTCCTGTAAGAATTTCTGGTCACTTGTTAATGTACAGATATTGGGAAAAGACTAGGAGTATGTGCTGCAAATCCTGTTTTACTGCTCTTGTTATCTACAGGGTGTGCCAGTCAATTTAGAAAATCTGTTCCTCGAGCAGTTGAAAAGTATATTGATGCTGACCCTGCCTACTAGAGTCAGTGTTACTGGGGTGCAGAATATGAAGAAGATGGCAGGTTTTTGGTACAGAATGGTTATTGCTGCAACATTTCAGGCTATACCTCTAGGTGGTATCTTCAATGGAAATTCATCAGGGGCTACCTAAATTTTCTTGGTTATGTTTTTCTGGTTTGTTTTTTAAAAGGATTTGGAGGGGTATCATCCCTTGGCTGGTAATACGATAGTTAAGCTGAGCCTTTGGGAGCTTGCTGTTACTGGATTCTCTGTAAAGAGAGTTGTTTTGTGGGGTTTTTCCTTGCTGTAGCTGTTGACAAACAGGCCTATTCTAGCTAGAGTGGGCTGTACTTTGTAGGGAGGGAGGAAGTTTTTTCTCCTGCCCCCCCTCTTGGCTGACTTCTGTTTGAAAGCTTCGGGAAACAATGGCAGAGTCCTGTGTCTTGCTGGAGGTCTTGCAGGTTGGTTGGGTGCCATAAACTTGCTTCCTCCTCCAGGCTGTAAGCTCCTGGGCATTAACTATCAACTCTCATTTTTGCATCATTATTCTACTGCACCAGGGCCCAATCATACTAGAAGTATTAGTGACCTGTATTTTTTCAGTGAGGAACCTAATTCAATTCATGAGCTGACTTTTGAGGAGCAGGTCTGAGATTTTTGGACAGAAATGGTATCCTGAGTTCAGAGGGAACATGATTGGATTCAGGATGGTGCAGTGTTCAGAGAAACCTGGTAATACAGCCGTTCTCTATTTAACAGCTGTATTTCTTAGGATATTTGAAAATGATTTGGAAACACTTTGATCAACTCATGTGGATGTCTGCCTTTGCAGAGATCAGGCCACTGCAAGACTTGACCAATGCCAGGACTGTGGCTTCCTCCAGCTTGGAAGAAGTGACAGGATACTTACCCAGGCGGAGACGGGACCCAGCCTGCTATGCAGAGCCAAAACTCAACAGGTTGGACTTTAAACTGTTCCTTCCCATGACTGTTGCCATGCTGCAACCCCCTGCTCTGCTCTCATGTGCTCACTCTCCAGGGCTGGACCCTCTGTCACTTAAAGTTTCTCTTACCCTTTGTGTTACTGTGACCCTCCTCTTCTACCAAAGTGTGGTTAAGCCAAAATTCTGCATTACCGCAGATGCATGTGCAGGCTTCTGGTAACAAGCTACCAAAGATGTTGTTTTCCTCACTGAAATAAGCACATCTCTTAACAGACTGCATCTGTGGTATTCCAGTGCTAATGAGGGATTAGTGTGAAGATAAAATACAGGCTAAAGACAGCTAAGTGAAAGCCCTGATTTCACTTGCTGCCATTCTGGATATCTAGAGTTTTAGACAACAACTAAGTAATGCTTCCATCTTAACTGGGTTTCAGTGAAGTAAATGCTAGGTTTTGAGGAGTGCTCTACCCTGTGAGCAGGCTGTATCTCTGCTTTTTTCTGGCAGGTACGAGTACCTAAACAAGTAACTGCATCTTTTCCCTAAGAAATTGTAGAGAACCATCTAAAATGATGACTTTGTTAACAGTTATGTTGCTGGGCAATACTGTGGTTTTTTTCTTTAAGTGTCACAGTTTGAACTTTCTGTGAGGAGTTGGCTATACTGGGTCAGAAAGTACTCTGGTACAGCTGTTCCTGTACTGGATGACAAACTGTACCACTCAGTCATCTTATAGTGGAAAAATTTCAGTAAAATCAGAAACTTTAGAGACTGAAATCATACACGTATTCAAAAATACATTGATAGTTCAGTCTAACCCTTTTGGTTCTGCAGGAAACTGAGGCGGGGTGACCCGTTCACAAACACCGAGTTCCTCCGCTCCCCTCTCTACAAAACCAAAAAGAAGAAAACTGCCCAAGCCAAGGAAATGACCAGTAAGATAGAAGAGGAAAAAGAATGGCTTCCTGAAGGATGTCCCTGTGCCAAGGCAGGCGAGCTAGTAACAATGAGAAGAGACATGGAGCCAGAAGTAAAATAGTGGTTGAACAGGCAGCCCCCAAGCTTTTAGGGGCTTGTGTGTCTTTGCTAGAATATCTCTAATGTTTTACATAGGTTATTTTTTATTTTAATTTTGAAGTATAAATAAAGTCTCCTATGTGGATGTTATACAAGTTCTGTGACATTCATTCCCCACCCTCCCTTCCTCCACCTTTAAAGGCTGGGGTGCTTGTCTGCAGACTCTTTTTGCACAAGCCTGGGGAGAGTACACCTTGGAGGGCTGATCTTCCAGCCTTGCAGACACCCACAGGGGCTGCTGAAAGGGCATGAAAGAATTTCAGCAGCCCAGGCTTTTGACAGCAAGCCTAGCATTGCCTCCTGCAAAAGGCGGCTTCTGGGGGGGTAGAGCAGTCCGCAGGGAAGTCACATTTAGGGTTGACTACTGAAGCCTTACACAGCCCTAGATGTTGGTGCTTTCTGCTGTTCTGGAAGGGAGCCGTGGCAAATAACTGATATAGCCCCTCTCCCTCTATCTCCTGTCAGTGGTGATTTGCCTAATTACGGAGTTGAAACAGGAGCCTTCCACCAGTCCCAAGCACACAATACTTAGACTGCATCTGTGTCCTAACTACAGCAGTGCCAGCACTACAGGTAAGCTAGGCTATACTTTGAAGACAACTTTTGCTGGGTCTGCTGATGGGAGTGTTGGTGTAAAGAGCTACTACTGGTGGTGGGAGCTACAAGGGCCCTGCCCAAGAGCACCGTGGAGCAGCTGGTGTACTGGGAAGCAGACAAGCATGTTTCAGGAAATCCTCTGCTCTTTTCCATTGCAGACTGAGTGCAGGCTGGCCTCCAGCACTTCACTTCTTTAGGGTCTACTGGTGTCTGACTTTGAAGGTAATTGATATTAAATGTTTGAGGGAGTAGCGGTGAAAAGAAGTGGTTGTATTAATAGTAAGGGGAAGGGAATGTGTCTCCTTGGAAGCAGGAATTGTTTCCTCTTTCTCCATGGCAGAGCAGGGCATTCTTATGATGCCCACACTTAGTGCTGCTTCTCCCAACATGGAGACGTGTTCCTTTCTCTCCTTGGCACTTCAACATCCATTAGTTCATGAGGACAGGTTGGGTTTTGCTGTACTCTGCAAAGCCCTCCAGAAGATGGAAACTTTAGTACAGGAGGAAAATAGTGTTATCTGCAGTCAGATAAATGCTATTACATTGCTTACACTTAAGCTACACTTTAGTTATTAAAATAAAGTGTAAGATTTAAAAATGCCCCTTTATTTATTTGTTCAACTTCCTTAAAGGTACTAAGCTTTCTCTGGTACTCAAACTCTGGAAGACAGGTAGGAGCTAGTAACAGGTTAGAAGTGCTGTTGTAGCATGACCTGCCTGACTGGCACAGTAATTTCAACTACTGAGGGCAGAAGCCAGGCAGGAACACATATCTCCAGGTATTCCTAATGACTGTTTCCATTGCTTCTATGGGTCAGCAACGGGATTTTTTCCAGCTGCACTTGTTCCACGTTTGTGTAAGTAACAGCAGCAGACTACTGTGTTCATTCATACTGAAGGAGCAGTGACAGCTGCTAGCAGTTGTAGAGCTGTGTTTCAAGCACATACTCATTCCAAAACAAATGTTAATACTACCTGATCTAGTCTAACCTTGCATTTCTGTCCTAACCAACACATACAGTTAGTCAGCTGCATGGTGAGAGTTTGTCTCATGTATAACCAGTTTCTGCTCTTTGAGTGGCAGTATTTCAGTTTGTTTATATGAGTGTCAAAACAAAACTTCAACACAAGCAGTACCTTCACATTTTAGTGCATTACCTGATGCTTTCCACCACACTACAGATTCACATCTTGCCCTGCATCAGAACAAATTAAAACTCTTAAGGGAGAGATTTACGTACTGCATGTCCTGGACTGTGCTGAAAGGTGGTGGAGTCTCTCTGAGGCAAAATTTCCCCGTATCTGCTAATCACACAAAGGAAAGAGAGACATAAACAATGTTAAAACTTTTATTTTAGTCTGAACTAAGATATTCTTTTAAAAAACCCAAACACAATACCATGGATGGAATAATTTTTCACAGTCATAGTCTGACTTGCTGTATCACAACAGGATGGGGGCAATAGCCCAGACAACCAGAGAAAAGTTTTGCACCTTTATGAATTGGGTAGGGGAAGAGGTAACAGTTTCTGTGTTTCACATCCAGTCAGAAGGAATATAAATGCATAGCCTGCATTTAGACACCACAGCATGGCTTTATTAGGCTCTTAGCCTAAAGGGCTTGTTTCTAACATTTCTTAAGTGCTTGTTCTCAAATGCCACAGTCCTGACTGTAGCAATGGGACCAGCTCCCTTAGTATCAGGATACTATGCTCTGGCTAGCACTAAAAGATAAAATAAGAGGGGCTGCAGTAGAGCTGGCATAGCCCCATAAGCTCACTTATACCCAGGGGACGGTGCTGAGAGATGAGGACGGTTCTGATTTCTAAGGTCTGTTGGACAGTAAGTCACCACTGGTTGGACCAGAACTGTGATGCAGACTGGCTTTCAGTCTGACAGGAAGAGAGAAAAGAAACACAGATCAAAGTCATGGAGAGAAACCTCAGGTCTGCTGTGAATGTCATTAGGAATGCAAACTCACACTGAGCTTGAATACTATCACATTCAGCTGCTTAACAAAAGTAAGGACTAGCCCAGCAGCTCAAAGGGTTTAAGAAAACAGGGTCTTTTAAACGTTTTCAAAAGTGTACATGTTCATTTTTTTCTAGTATTTGAAATGTTACAGTGTGGTACGGTGCCACTTACACTCTGGTGTAAGTGTGAGACGCCTTGCTAGTGGAGCTTGAGTAGAACCTGTGCCTTAAAGTTTGGGCAGAGAGGCCAGCTTCCCCTTCAAGTTTTCAGCAAGCTTGTCCATGAACTCAAAGGTGTTCAGGTAGTCAGAGCGTGTGACACTGCAGCAGGAATGGGGAGGGGAAGAAAACAAGACAGACATTAGTTGTAAAGCCACTCAAATGCTTAAATCAGGGGAAGACTGTTCAAAGAACTAAGTCTTGCTTCTAAAACGAGTTCTCCTACTCATCAGGCTGATGGTTTTTACCAAAAGGCTCCAGATAAGAGGTAGCCAGGTGGTATTTTGCAGTGAAGTAGGTCTCCATCCTCATGAACAGACAGGGCAGGATCTGGCTAATGTAGCCAGTCTGTCATAAGAGAAATCTTTGCAGTTTCTTCTTCATTTTTCTCCCTGTGCATTTGGTACAATAGCAGGTTCAGAGCAACCTAGACTAAGCTACTTGGGGCAGGGAGGGTCTCCTCTGTGTGTACCACACTGGGTATAGATGAGCCCTGTTCTGTGACCAGACTCCAGCAATTCTTCACCATACTAAAATAACTTTCCAGCAAATGCTATTCAGAAAAAACAGCCCCCTCCAAGCACAGCCGATTACTTCGTACACTTACTTAGGCAGGCCTTTGATACATGCAGCAAGGTCCTTTGTCATGAAGCCAGATTCGATGGTTTCAATGCAGACTTCTTCCAGGGCAACTGCAAAGTTCTTGAGGCTAGTGTTGTTGTCCAGCTTTGCCCTGTGAGCTAGTCCTCTTGTCCATGCGAAAATGGAGGCTGAGAGAGAACACTACATTACTCTGTCCTTCTAGAACTCCCTGGACATTGTTCTAAACTGTCATATGGAACAGTAATTATTTTAAAATATTAATAAAGCTGAAAACAGATAGAAGAGAGAAAATCTGGTACGGGAAAGAGAACATGTATCTTCATCTAGGCATCCTTTGCATTTTGCGCAGCTCTGTAGAATAGCAAACCCTGGAAACTACTCACTGCCTCCAGCAATCTCTTCGCACTTGCCATTTTACCTGACTTTGTTCCTGCCCGAGTCAGAAAGAATGACCAGTGGTAGGACTCTGTGGTTACACAGAAAGTTGTCCTTACAACAGAAGTGTGCAGTCTTCTTCCTGGTATTGCATCACACTCTGGTTCCTATGCAATTATAGAGGATGCTTTCCCTCATCTCCTATTATAGGTACACTTACACTTTAAGTATGTACATGGTTTGGGGGTTGGCTGGGTCTTTTGGAGCATTAGGAAGGGGAGTCAAATAAAAAACCACCAGCTATTGTGGCTTTAAGTCCATTGTTTGCTGAAGAGTTAGAGCATGTCTCAAAGGCTAGGTTAGGTCTAGATTATTGCTCACATTCACTCCTTTCCAGCCCGTTTTTGCTCTAGGCTGCAGCTGTCTCCATGGAAGAAAAATGCATTACAAATTACCAGTTTCACCACTCAGTGGTGTAATTCTCTGCAGAAAGGGTGCAGATGTTCTTACCCCAACCCTGTTCTTTCATGTATAGAGCTCACTGAAGGGTGGTGAAAAGCAGCTCACCAATGGGGTTAGTGGAGGTTTCTTGGCCTTTCTGGTGCATGCGGTAGTGACGAGTAACTGTGCCATGAGCAGCTTCTGCTTCAACAGTCTTGCCATCAGGGCAGATCAGCACACTGGTCATCATCCCCAGGGAGCCATAGCCTATGGGATACAGTTAAAAAAGTTCAGCATCTCCTTCGGACAGCGCCCTTAAATTCCCCCATCCTACAGTCCCCCTACATTCTCCAAGCCTTGACGTGAGTATTCCCGAACAGCAGTGCTTCTGCAACTGGCTAGTCCTGACACGTCACAGTAACAGCTTGTCTGAACAGAAAGTGCTGCTGAACCACGCGATATAGTTACGCAGACATTCTGCACCACTTCAAGAAAATTAGTATTCTTGCCTAACTTGCTGGACAGATTTTTACTGAAAAGGTGCAGTATGAGATCAAAGAATCCTAAATAAACAGTGTTGGGCTGCTAATCACTCTCTTCCCCACAGGGTGAAAGGAAACAAACCTGCCCATATCAAGGGCATCTGCTCTAGTGAAAGGAACCATGAGCTGGCAAAACTGCACATTCACATCAGTTCTAACCCTGTAGGTTTCCGAGGTCTGTGTCTTCAAAAGCTTCTTTGTCTGGTAGTCCAACACACATCCTTGTGCCATGGGAGGCAGTTCACTGATATTACTTTAGGAAGAGCATATTACATAAAGCCACACATCTTGTCCTGTGGGTTTCTGCATCCCTGTTTGTTTTGGCATCAGGCAGCTTGGCTATATATGATTTTGATCAAGCGCTACAGGTCTGTAAAGTTAAACGTATCAGTCTCTCTTTACACCCAACAGGTATCTTTAGGTCCTGAAGGTTTTCTTACTTATCTGTAGAGCACCGCTCACCACCAGTCAGCTTAACTGAAGCTGTCAGTGACAGAATCCCAGCTGTATGGATACCCTCCGTTAGAATGGAAAGCCAATCTGTTATTATGTTGGTAGGAAATGCCTTTTGGTAAAGAAGCACAACTACACAGTCTGCATTCAATGGATTTTCTTGCAAAAGTGAAACCAGAAATTCTTTGCCTGCCTGATATCTCTATGACTGGCCACAGGTTTGAAATGTAAGTTCTGAGAACGAACACTACCTCCTGGGCCATTACATAAGCTATGACACAAGGTCTCAAGAGACTGCTACTGAGCCTACTTCAGCACAGCACAGGAAACATCTCATACCTTGTGCAACAGAGTCAGACTGCACATCCCCATCATAGTTTTTGCAGGCCCAGACAAAGCCTCCTTCAGATTTCAGGGCCTGAGCAACCATGTCATCGATGAGCCTATGCTCATACCAGATCTTTTTGGCTTCAAACTGGGACTTGTATTCTCTAGGAAAAAAAAAAACAAAAAACAGGACACCTTGTCATATAGATAAAAACAAGGATTGCACAATTTGTGCACATCATTGTGCATAGAGATGAGTGGGGAAAAAAAAAACCAACAAACCCAACTTAAAAGAAACGTGCATAATTTTTACTCTTTTTCCCTTGCTGGCTTTGCTAGGCCACTGCAAGTCTGCTTCAGAGTCACAGAGGAGCCCATAGACAATCTGTGACTCCATTAGGAGATGAAAACCACTGCCACAGAACTTTAAACATTTGAGTACCATGTCCTGCAGGACAAGGAAGACTGTGACAGGAAACACATACACCCCCTCCAAGTGCTGCTGAGTATCTGAAAATGCTGAATTAACTGTAACAGCTCACACGGCTGGAGAGGATGTTCCTGCTGCAGACTTATGCACTGCAGTAGGAAGTATACAACTATTCTAGTTACCTGTCATAGATCTCTTGAAAGATGTCTTTAAAGCGGCCATCGTATCTCTTCAGGATGGTGTTCTTGGTGCTCATGTAGAGGGGCCAGCCTTTAGACAGTGCCATTTGGAAGGAACTGTGGGCAAAATCCTTGATAGACTGGTCAAGATTGTACATTCCCATGGCTACACCACCACAGCCTGTTAGTAGAGGAAGAACAGATAGGAATCAACTAGATTTAGTTTTGGTTAAGGATTTGACAGTCACCCCACAGCATACGCAGGCAGGCAGGCAGGCTGGTGTCATCCCCAGGTGTCTTGATGTCATTCTTAATTTAAGATTGGCTCTTTCAGGAGAAGATTCACTTTGCACTATCAGCACAAAGCTCCAGCAGCTCTATAACACATGGATAGGAAGGCGGTTTTGTTTTACAGCTTAATACTGCGATCTAATACCCCTAAGAAGTTTCTTCCTAATCCAGCTTAAACAGCAGAACTGTGACAGGAGTGTGCTTGAACTCCTATTAGCCATATAAATAACAGAGTACTTTTCTACCAAAGCAGCACACAGCAGTTTGGAACAGGGGTCTCAGTCAAAGCTAAGATGGGAGCCATCCCATTTCTAAGTGCCTTGTACCTTCAGGCTTTGACTGCACTGCAGAATTAACTCCAGCAGTCAGAGGCTGCTTTACCTAGCTCAGGTAAACAAGTCCTCACATGCATTCCTCCACCTTTTTCAGTGCATCTGTTTGGCCTACGCTGCAGCTTTGTTTTCACCTGCTCAGGCTCACTTCCAGCAAGTTGTAGGAAGAACATGGCAGCTGTCTGGGTGTGAGTGAAGGTCCTGAGACAGCTCTCAGAACTACCAACACTCACATGACTCAGATTGTGTAACGCAGATGCACTGGCAGCCTGAATGGAAGTGCTTTAAACTTAAACTTACAGCCCAGCTCAGCCGGGGGAAAGCAGCATTTATATCATGGGAAAGGCTGAAAAAGCAGCATCTAGGGCTTCACAAAAAACCTTTGTCATCTTCAGAGCACAGCTCTTTGTATTTCTAGTGGAAAGTAGATACCATGTACTTAATTTTAAGCACCTCGCTACCACCACCTCCCTAATCTGTTGTACAGTGCCTTGATCAGGGATCTTTGTTCTGGAAACACCATATTTTTTGTTTTTGAAAATATCCTTTCCTAATATCCATTTGTCTTTACTTCCAGATGGTTGTTACTATATGGACATGCATGCAGAATGAAGAGGGGAAGCCAGAGGAGGTTTATCTGCTTGCCAAGGTAGCAAGGTCATTTGAAGTTGATATTGGCAGGGAATTAAATTCCTGTTGTTACCAGCAAAAAACCCACATAGCCCCCCTGCCTCCCTTGGTGAGTCAAGGACAGAATAGGGTCTGATCAGCTATAGAGACTGTGTCCTCTGGAGCCCCGACTTCCCAATTGCTGGATGACAGCTATTAAGTTTTATTCAAATACTTACTTGCATATAGGTAAAAAGCCCCACCTTGTTGCAATCAATCCTACTGCCTACTAAAATCTCTTGATTCAGTGTCAAGGTTGAACACATTAGTATATCAATAGGACAAGCTTCCCTTATGCTTCGTGGAGATATGCTGGCACAAGAGTTATCTTTGGGAGGGGAGTTCCCCCAGAGCAACAGCAGCAATCTGCCATCTTTGCTCTTCCTTGCTTTCTGCTCACTGATGTAATGTGGAGTGGTGAATCAGACTGGCAGCTGGAACTGCCAGACGTCTCCAATACAGGTTCACCAGTCACCTACCAAATGAGAACAGATCAGGACTGGCAGTGAAGTAGGTGAAAGGCTGTGCCACAAGACACAGTGGAGATGAAGGCTCCTGTTAGCAAGAATGCCAGAGAAATGAAGTATTACAAAAGATGGTCACATGGCAGTCTTGGTACCTGTTTGCCAAGCCAACTGCATACAAACTAAGATTCTGTGGTTTACATGGATGTATTGGGTCTTTGTAGCTAGAAACAAAACATTGCATGCTCACATACATAGGTCACCATAAGGGTTCAAATCCTAACTCTTTAATCACTGATAGGCAAGAAAGACAACTTGTGTGGTTTTCCTGAATCCTGCCCCTGGAGAAATGCCCTGGGTTTTAGCAACGTATGTAATTGTTTTCGAGCAACAAAGCCCAGCAATGTCAGGACTCCTCCTTCTGGGCCTAGCAATGTCTACAGCCAGCACAACAACACTGCTAGGAGAGACACCAATACCTTTGGAACTGCATCTGTTACAGCAGCTAGAGACTAGACAGTCAAAGTCATCCTTGTCAAATCTCCTTGCCACCTTGCAGAGTAAGTGTCAGTTCTCATTTCTATTGAAAAAAAAAGACTACTTAATAAAGAAGGGTACAAACTGCAAAAATATATAGAGCCCAGTAAGACAGTCTACAACTACAAAGAATTATACCCAAGTTGTTCTCAAACATATCTCCTCTTAGGTCAAGCCCAAGATAGCAAGTTTCCCTGTGATCAGAGCAAAAAAAATTATGTGCTTTACCAGAGTCAGAGTAAGGAGCATGACACGTGACCAGTCTAGTATGATTGGGCATTTGATACACCTCTTCAATCTCAGGAAGATTTCAAGTAACTTTCAGTACTTCCCAGATAAATGAAGAAGGCCCAGACCTTCTCCCCCACTCTACCTCAGTCATATTTTACCATCAAAACTGACTGATAATTGAAGGTTGAATTAAACCAAAAATATCAGTTTTAATCACAACTTTGAGATAATACGTACTTTCAAAGTTATGAACCAGATATGTGACTGGTTTGCCTCCATCTCCTGGAGTGTAGGTCATCTCTACTTTTCCAGGCCCAGGTACCACAAAATCAGTTGCTCTGTACTGTTTGGAAAAAAAAAAAAAAAAAAAAAAAAAGAAAAAAAGACCATGATGATTTTATCTATCAGAAGGACAGAACCATAAAAGACAATCTGCATTTGGGAGGGCAGGGTGCAGAAAAGCATGAACAGGCTCTGCTTACTCAGCTATGTGGTCACTGGATTACTTTACTAGAGATTAAAAAGGAAGTAGTCAAGAGTCTGCATGTTTCAGAAGAGGTCTTCCTCCAAGGGAAAAAAGCTTACAGGTTCTTGGGCCCTATCAACTATCAGACTATGTATTTTTGCAGACGCACTAAAGTTTTGAAGTGCAAAGTATCCAGAGTGTTGTGTGGTCTGTGAGTAGAAAGGGTCCTCTCCCTGCTTCAAAGAGAGCCATTCATATCTCATGAATAAGGGGGAATCATACAACACCTTAATAAAAGCTATTATTTCTAGCCATGGCATTTGAAAGGCCAACCTGTAGTAAGAGCTCTTCAAATTCTTTAAATGGATACACATTTTGCTCCTCCGAGCTCCACAGACTCAAAAGAAGAGCCAACATGTACTTTCAGTTTTTAAATGGTGTCTCATCTTCCCAACTGTCCTGAACAATACTATGCATGGTTAGATTTCCTTGAAATTTGTCATCCTTTTTCATGTAGTTCATCCTTTTTCATTCTCTCCTATTGAGGGAATCGGTTCCCTAAGAAGTTCTGAAGTTACAGAAGGGTCTTGCTCACATGACCTTTACATGTTCTTACATTATTACTTTCACTTTAATCTCATACTTTGGCAGGGTTTCAATCCTTCCCCTTAATCTATTGTTTCCTATTATTTTGACCTTCTCAATTATTCAGTACTCTTAAGGATGTTGAACTCCATTCTTTTTTAGTGTCAGAGCTCTGCAATTATTTTCCTCTTGAAAATTTATTATTTTACTTTTCCACCTCAGTTGATGTTATGACTTGCCCTCAGTCTGTGGGTTTACCTATCTATTTAAGCACCTGGCTCTTCTAAAAGACTTTACTTTTGTTATACTTGGCCGCTTTACAATGTACCACCACCCATGGAGAAGAGTATGGTTGATTCTTGTCCTCTGGATTACCCAAAGGCTGCTACACTGAGTGTCATACTAGGGCTTTCCATGGCCTTGTACTACCTCTGCCAGGAGACCTCTGATCAAGGATGTTTCCTTCTTCAGTACCATAGCCTCATGTGCCCAGTATAAATACTTACTCTGCAGAAGCACTGTGCAAGTAAGTTTAAGAGGCAGATCACAGTTTAAAAAAAAAAAACCAAACAAAAAACAACAGACACCCACACACAACAGGCAACTTTACCCAGTTCTAAAAAATCACTTCCTCAGAGCCATGTTTGCTGTGAGCAACATCTGCCACCAAAAAAATCCTTCTGAGAAGCAAGAAGATGGGCAGTGTAGAGGATATTTTGTAAAGATGTTGCTATATAGGGAGGATGGTTCTGAAGGTGAAGAAAACCTGGAGGAGTTACACCTCGTGTTTAGGTTCAGACCTACCTAATCACAGCACAGGCCCCTGCAGGCTGTTTATACAGCTACGCTGCCTAAGGAAGAGAGGCATGAACCCACACTTCATCAGGTGCTGTACAAAGTGCTAGCAAGTATCCACTGCTAGGTGGAGTGGAAAGGATAAAGCAACAGCACAGGGATGTCCAAGTCTTTGTAGCTCTATACCACTCAGGTCTAAGTCTGTTCAGATAAAAAAAAAAAAAAAAAAAAAAAAGAGGTAAGCACTGAAGTGACTCACTTGATCCCCATAAGCGTGGCGGCCAATGACAATGGGTTTCACCCATCCAGACACCAGCCGGGGAATGTTCTTGCAGATAATAGCCTCCCTGAAGACAGTGCCACCCAGGATGTTTCTAATTGTCCCATTGGGAGACTTCCACATCTGCTTCAACTTGAACTCCTCCACTCTCTTCTCATCAGGAGTGATGGTTGCACACTTTATGCCAACATTGTATTTCTTTATGGCTTCAGCAGCTTCCACTGTTACTTTATCATTTGTAGCATCACGATGCTCAATGCCCAAATCATAGCTGTAACAAATCCACATAGATGATCAGTATTGCCCAGGACATTTGTTCGTGTCCAACAGGAAAGAAATAAGACCCCATATGTGCCTGTGAGTGTAGTTCTAGCACTCTGCCATAACCAAAGTCATCCCTCTTCCAGTGCAAATGCTGCTGGACTGGAAGAAAACACAGGCTCCTATACTGATACTTCTGCTGCTGGTAGGAGGTTGGAGGAAGGACAGCTTCTCTCTGCCAGCATGTGACATAGCCAGTATCTCCACTGCCTTCCCTTCTGAGCTTCCTGCAACAGAAGCTTCAGTCTGGGATTCTAACAGTATAGAGCAGCACAATTCCCAGATGAATATGGGCTTTTATTTCAAACCTCTTGTGCTGAGGGCTCTGGCTTCCTTCATGTACTGAGCATATGAAGCTACACTAAGCTTAAAAACTGCCTAGACAATGGACCCACCACCCTGCCCTGGCAGCAAAACTGCCAATATTCCCCTCAGTCAGGGGAAGCATGTTTCCCACACTCACAGTTTTAATAGCTGTTGGAAAACAAGGGGTGCCCAGTGTGGGACAGCTCTGAAGCATAGCCAACTGTACATGAATCTAGCCATTGTGTTGCCTCAGCCCGGGGTCTGCTTTCCCTCCTCCCACCCTCTTTGGAAAAGGATGTTCTCTAGACTATACACATGTATTATGCTGCTGAGTTCCCATTTGCTTGGTTCTCAACACTAGCGAGCAGAAAGTCTGATGTAGGTGGCATACAAATGACTCCAGGAGCAGGGGAAGATGTCAGACTTGTGGGTTTAATAATGGCAGATACTACTGAAGGCCTCTGTCCACATGGCTAGGAGCAATGCAGCTGGATACTTCTCTAGTAACTATAGCTCAGTAGCTGGAAGGAGAAGAGGTTATTTGCTCTGCTTGATCAGAGGCTGTAGATAGCCCGTCCCTTTTGCCATACCAGCTGCTAGTATTTGTTTTTTCCAGAAGGGAGTGCAGGGGCAGAGCCTAGGCTCAGGGAATAATTGCAACAGCTAGCTCACACTGCCAGCAGCAGAGCTCAAGCTTACATACATCGGGGCTGAGTCTGTGCCCTACAACCACCCTTTTGCCCTCTGGGCAGATCTTCAAACAGAAATGGCAAGAAGCCATAAACCTGCTCAGAGTCCACAGATGCTAGGCTTCAAGTTGAGGATTGGCTGAAACACCCCATGTTTCTAATTGTTCAGGCTACAGGAAGCCATGCAGACTGCCCAGGTGCTGGAAAGCCAAGAAGAGGAGATAAAAACCCACAGGCTGTATCAGTAATAAACCTTCTTAAAGGCACAGTACAGAAAAAAGCTAACACACAATTAATCATTCACTGCTTACTGCTGTGAGGAACCCCAGAGGGGCTTTGAACAGATCTTGACAAAACGCCTTCACCATGAGCACATGCTTTCCAAAGTATGGGGTTGTGCCTTAGGTAAATTAACCAGGCGACTCTGCTGAAAACTTTACCAGTATGAAAGGGCTAGTTAGCCTCTCTGCACTAGTGCAAGAGGAGCTGTAAGACTCTCGGTGCTAAGTGAAACATGATCAATGCCTAATGACACATGCAAATTGCAGTACAAAGTGGCTGTTGGTGTCATAAAAAGCCATTACCTGTGCAAATCGAGATCTACGTAAGGAAAAATCAGCTTTTCTTTAATCAGTTCCCAGATGACCCGTGTCATTTCATCTCCTTGCATCTCCACAACAGAGCCTCCACGGATTTTTTTAGACATCTTGAGCTGCAATAGACGTAAAAACCCCCAACCTAAGTTAAAAACTGCCAGCACACATTACCAATACATGTATCCTGTATTTTTACAACACAACTAGAATAGAGGTTGTGCATACATAGCATACAGGATCTATTCTAAAAGTCTTGAAAATAACCACAGTCTATCTTTAATTTCATGCTAACTGGTATTTTTCTTTAAGTCCCAGCTCCAAGGGAAATCTACTCAAGGATAAAAATAAAGGTTAATAGCTGAGATTTAAGGGCATGCGTTCTAAGGGCATGAGCTTTAATTATGGTTGTATAAAAGAATTTGAAAGTATAACCAAACTCTTCCCCCAAATTCTGCAGAAATAGATGAGCGTTTTTTATTTTTAGATTTCTTGAGTTCTAGTCCAGTTGTTTGTTTCTTCCCCTTTTTCTGAAAAACGGGGGTTAATGGACATTATTTTAATGACAGCTCATACTGCTGGCACTATTAATTCATTGTCAGCTTCTTTATTATCTTCCTTCCCCAGGAAGGAAGGAAATAGGTACAGAAATTCAAGGGCCACATCAAGGAGTACTTTCTCCCGGCAAGCTTTATTTCTGCTGTTCAAATAAATACTGGTCAGATTTATTTTCTGTACAGAACAGAGGTTTCCCAAGATATTTGTTCATAAAGCCTCAATAAATAAACTTGAACTCTGCTCTTCTGTTTGCACTTTGTTCCTTCACAAAAGCCAACCCCGCAAGCCACTGAACAGCTCTAACACAGTGCCCTGCTTTCCAACAACCAGTTTCTCAGTTCTCAGCTCTGATTATGCAAGAGCTATGACTTGGCAAGTTCCTCCTACCAAGACAGCCACATTCTTGTATGCAGCTGTTAGGATACTACACAGAGATACCAAGCCCTCGTGCTGGAGGTTGCAGCTTCACAGATACAGAGGTCCATGAATGGCTTTACCCAGAATGAGGCGTCCCCCTGTACACGCAGTCTATTCAGCTAGACGAAGTTACTCAGAGGTGTAAGGTTTGCAATGCAAGCACCCCGGGTTACAAGCACATTAGGAGATTGCTCCTCAGTTAAATTTTTTTTTGTTTGTTTATAAATTGAACTAACTTGTGCTATATTTCCAAAATCCAATCCATTAAACATTTTGTCTGGGAAGAGAATACCTATGGCTGGCTTCAGACTTATACAGTGCTGCTGTCACAAGGAGAACACAAAGGTACAGGGAACGTGCTTCCAATGAGATACATCTCCACTCATACGCAGACAGAGGAGCTTCTGACAACATCCTACATGTTTATCTGATCGTGGCCCCAGTACTTCTCCCTCCTCAAACACTGATGTCCCCAGTTCCTCTATGTCCAGGGGCAGCACTGCAGTGGCATCCCTCTTCTGTGCGCCAGAGTCAACACGCCAAGAGGTTCCTCTAGCGAGCACACATTCCCTACTCTTCTGTCTCGCTTCACCTCTGATTTTATGCTCTCCAAAACTGCCAAAAGTCAGCAAGGTCTTTCTCCCACAGCAACCTTTCTTGAAATACACTTAACCCAGGCACTTTGCCAAGGCAGCTGAGAAGAAACTGTGAATTTCCGAATATCCCTTGCTCCTCAGGAAGGACTCCGGGCCTGCAGCCAATAATTAACTATTGCAACAGCTCCTTAATTCAGGTTTTCAGATCTCTTCAGATCAGGCCCTCTCCCAGTGGGAGCGGTGCAGATCGCCGTCACTAGCCGAGATCTTGCCGGCACTTGCTCTCCGGGCGCGCTGCCCTCCACCCGCAGGCTGCCCGGCCCCGCCGGCCCTGGGGGCTTTGCCGAGCAGGCCGCGGGCTGCGGCCGGTGCCCCGGCGGAGGCTGAAATCCAGGCGCGGGCACCACCTGAGCAAGGCGCTGCCGGGCCTGGCCAGCACGGCGGCGGCCGGGGCGCTGCCCCACGCCAGGACGGCTGCCCCGGGATAGCCGAGGGGCCCCGAGTGCGACCGGCACTTGGTGACAGTACCAGCTGTGAAGAGGTGTCTGGGCTGCGAGCGGAGAAAGCCCAGCCCCGGGCCGGGGAGACTGAGCCCGGGGTGCAAACACCGCCCGGGGCGTCCTCAGCGATACCTGCGGCGGGAGAGGGTGCCGGACAGCCCCCCTGCCGCGGAGCTCCCGCCCCGAACTGCCAGAAAAAAGCCCTTAAAAACACAAAGCCACCCTCTCAGGGGCCCTCTGCAGGGCGGGGGCGGCCACGCCCGGGAGGGGAAGGACAAAGGGCGCGGCCCCCACACCGCGGTGCGGGCGCTATGGTGCGGCCCGATACCCGTCCCGGCCCGGCCCGGCCCGGCCCGGCCCACCCGCGGGGCGCCGAGCCCCGTTACCTGCGGGCGGTGCCAGTCCGGCTCTCACGGCGATGCGGGGCCCAGCCGTGCGCGGGGCCTTTTATGGGGCCGCGCCCCCGCCGCCGCCCAGCCCCGCCGCCGCGGCGCCCCCTGCCGGCCCCGCCCAGCCCCTCCTCCCGGCGGCGGGGCGGGGGGGCGGCTCTCGGCCTCGGCCCGCGGGCGCCGGGGCGTGCTCGGCCCGTCTCTCTCCGGCCGGCCCGTGGCGGTGCCCGCCCCGATGCCTCCTGGTGAGGAGGTGGCGGCAGCAGCACGTACCGCGCCGCGGCCGTTCCGCCGGGCCAGGCAGCCCGCGGCGCGGTGGCCTCCCCGCCCAGCCGGGCCTTTTCCGCGCCCTCCCGAGACAGCCGCAGTAAGTGGCCTGCGTCGCCACAGGGAAGCCGATGGCGCTGGAGGCCCTGGGCGTGGAGGGGGCTCGGGCGTGCCCGGGCTGCTGGAGCGGGCCCCAGGGCGGCCGCGGGCTGCCAGCCTGCCCTCCGCGCCCCGCTCGCCCGTCCCCAGCCGCGGGGTCCCGGCGGACGGGCCCCGCAGCCCAGCCCAGGGGACGCGCGTACGCACGGGCGGGCACGGACGCGTCGGCTCGCACGGAGGTGGCCATGTCGGCGGTGCGGGGCTCCCCGCCCTGCGGGGCAGAAGAGGGCACCCCTCGGGGGCCGGGCGAGGCGGGGAGTGGGAACCGGGGAGGAACCTCGGGGGGGGGGGGGGGCACACCCGCCTCCTCGGCTGGCGGCGGCTCCCGCTGTGGCAGCCTGGAGCTGCCACGCCCGGGCGGAGCCGCAGGAGGGCGGCGGCGCGCAGGGCCGGGGCGATGCGGCTGCGGGGCGGGGGGACACCGCCCCGGCGGCCCCGCCCCGACGGCCGCTGCCGGCGGGTGGATTGGCGCGGAGTCTCGATTGGCGATGCCTCGGCGGGGCGCGCCGCCATCGGCGGGCGATTGGGCAGGGCTGGCGGCAGCGCGGCGGGTTGCTAGGGGCGGGGCGGGCGGGGAGCGGGCCGGCGCGGGGCCGGCGCGGGAGGGCGGTGAAAAGGGGCGGTGCCGCCCCGGGCCTGCGCCCCGCACCGCCACCGCCACCGCCACCGGCACCCGCGGGGAGCAGGTGAGGACAGCCCGCCCGCGGCCGGGCGATCCTGCCCGGGCCTTGCGGCAGCGGCTCTCGGGGGTGTGTGAGCCTCCCGTGCGGGGCCCGGCCCGGTCCCCGGTGGCGGCTGGCGGCGGCGCCGCGCCTCGGCTGGCCCGGGGGTCGCTGCCTGGGAGCAGTTTTAGCTGCTTCCTTCCCGTCCCGGCGCAGGTGCCCTTCCGGGTCCGCCATCCCGGGCGGGTGGCGGCCGGTGCGTGTCTGTGGCAGGGGAAGGCGGGGGTGTCCCCTTTGCAGAGGGGAAAGCGAAGCGGTCAGCGTGGCTCCGGCGCAGAGGTTGGCCGTGAAGTGTGTCTGTCGTGTCATGTAGTCAGTTATGTGTAAATCGCAGCTGCTCAGCCTTCATACCGGGGTTGTGTTGGCCAGGTGCTTGGGAGTAACATCCGAGTTACAAGGAGTGCCTGGACCCTTCTGGCACCGGGCGGCTGTGGTCACTTTGGGGCGCAGGATGTTGCGGAGCCATTCTGGATGTAACTGCTGAACGTGTGGGGAGGTTCACACCCGTACTTGCTCTCTGTGTTCTATCGGTGGTGAGCTGGTGATTGCTGGAGACGTTGCAGCTTAAAGTAGCTTTAGAGACATCCCCTACGCTGTTTGGTAAGGATCCTGAGGAAGTTAGAGCCTGATGTTGTGCCTCTTGACTGATATGTGCTCCTCTGTTTTTGATTTCCCATAATGTACAAATAAGTGACTCTTTCCCTGTTTCTTGGGAGGGGGAAAGGAGTGTTTTCCTAAAACACTTTAAGAAAGGGTGATACGCTCCATAGCTAATGTGTTGTACAGCACAGAAAATCCAGGTGTTCCTGGAGCTAATGACAAGTACAGTGCTCTTCATTTCCATTAAGCTAGTATTGCTGTTACAGAAACAATTATTGTGTGGGTTTTTTTTCCCTTGAAGCTAATGCTTATTTTTCCAGAATCACATATATTACATATGCAGGCTCAGAGATTGCCTTTTTTTTTGTCTTGCCAGGCCACAGCCAGTTACTGAGAGATGAGCATAGTTTCCTATAAAACTTCTGTTTGACTTCATAATGGCATTTTTAATGTGGTGGTGTGTGGGGGAGCACAGCCCTGTCACACATTTGACATATAAAATGCAAGTTATCAGTTGCCTTAAGTATTCAAGAAACAATTTCAAATTTACGTGAAGATATGCTCTTGAAGATATTTTCCATTAACTCTGGTGTTTAAGCATATTCAAATCATCTGTTGTTTGAACAATATTGCTGAAATGCACAACAGCAAAAAATACCATGATTTACAGTGGAGAGGGATGCAGAAACAGGCCAGACTAAAACTCAACCTTAAATAAAGAACCTGCTCAAAGTTCCTCTTGAAACTTTGGGAATGATGATGTCTCTCTGTTTTCTTTCTTAAGAATATGTGAATATTAGGAGAAACTCCGAGCTAAAGGTGCTTGCTATACAGAATAACAAGCAGAAGTCCACTGAGAAGTCATATGATTGACTTGCAGATACTGTCTTCCATGCATTCATTGTAGGAGCGGTCAGACCTTGCCACATGAGCTGCGTGCAGCTTGTTAGCACTTTTAGTGTCATTTGTCAACCACGTGGATTTTCTCTGGACCGTATAGATTTTTAGTGTGGCTTCTTAGAACTTGGAAGAAAATGTTGTCGTTGGCAAAATACGCCTGTAGGTTTTAGGGAGCAGTTGTGGAAACCGGAAACTGGTGTCTCACGAAGAAGCATGTATCAGCTGTTAAGCAGGAAGTGGACTCAAACAGGGTTTTGATCCTTAGCACGGGTAAAAGTCAGCTGTCACTCGTAGGTTCCATCAGCTCCCCATGTTCCTGCTCTGTCAAACATTTCAGGAAGTCTTGCTTAAACAAACATGAAGCTATTAAGCAGGCTAGAAGTGCAGGCTTAGTGAGGTGGAGTGGAAGAAATCAGATGTGTATTGAGGTTAAAGAATATGGGCCATGGGAAAGTATGACTTTTGGCTATATGAAGGCTTTGCTACACAGCAAGTAGGCTTGAAAGTATGGCTCCCCCAAATGTAGGATGTGGTTTGGGTTTTTTGTTTGTTTGTTTTCCTTAATGTAGCTACTCTTGAAAACAAGGAAGTTTGGAGGTGTTAGATATGACCACAATAAACCACAGTTTGGGTTGCTTCCCTGGTAACTTGCACAAGAACCTCTATTGTAATACGGAGGGGAAGGAAGCAGTGTGCCACCCAACTTAATCTTTCAGTCCTGCTTTTGTTTGCAGGTTGTTCTATTTCTCATTCTGAAGTTAACCTGGCCAAACAATGAGTATGTCTTGTGCTTGCTCAGGTGTACTTTTCTTCAGTTTCCTTATACAAGGGCTGCAGAAGTCACAGCACTGACAGCTCTTCTCTTGAGCTGAAGTTAGAACTTCTTCATGATATGCATGCAGAGTCTCCATTTGAAAACTTCAGGTTCCCATAAGACAGCAACTGGAGTGTGTCCTCTGTGTAGTGGCTCTTTACTTACCTTGATTACTCTGGATGTTTAACTAGGAGCTCTGAATTGCTTTCTGCAGAGGTGCTGATCTCTTGCAAATGACTAGGCAGGGGACATGGGCTCCTAACTCTGGCCCTCTTGACCTGTACTAATAGCAGATGTCTGTGGTAGGTGGGTTGAATGTCCCCCCTCTAGCATCTAATGAGACCCCTCCTCCTCAGTTGACTGATGATGTTCTGTTTCACCACCCTGTGCATAATGCATGTTCCTGAACCCTTTCCAGAGCACGTGAAATGGCCGCAGATGACAAACGGTCTCCGACACTGGACTCTACCAGTGATCTACCTCATTCTCCTAGTAGTCCATCTCATCTCACTCACTTCAAACCCCTGACTCCTGACCAGGATGAGCCTCCTTTTAAATCAGCCTACAGCTCTTTTGTAAATCTATTCCGTTTCAGCAAAGGTAAGCACTTGGGGGAATGAATGTGCCTGTGTGGATTGTGCATGCTGTCTGTTTTACTGATGTCCTCTGCTGCCACATAAACTTGTAAAAACATCTCTGAATATAAGAGCATAAAGTTAGACAGCTGGCCAAATGGATAGCGAGTCAGTGAGATAATTTATAAGGGATGTTGCATCTTGCTTTTGGGTGACATAGTAGAACTTTGTCATGGGAGAAGATAGCCAGCGTCTTGCAGCTAGAAATCTGTGGCTGCCCATGAAGGTCAGAGACAAGCCAGTTAGCATATAGTATTATTGTAACTTCTTAACTGGGCACCTGGATTTCCTTTGTCTGTATTAAGTTTTTGGAGCTAAAAGCAGGATTAACCCTCTGCCAGCCTATGTGAGCAAAATGTGTGCCTGTCCTTCTGATGCAAGTTCTTACTCCAGACTTCCTCCACTCCTCACCTTCCTGTCCATCTTGTACCCTCACACCCTGGGTGGCAGCTGAGCTGTGATAAAGTATTTGCAGGAAGTCCACTCTAATTTGCATGGTTTAGCTGTTCCCCATCAAGAGGTCTGAAGTGTCGTGAAAGTTTTGTATATTAAAAAGTACTACTTGATTTTGGCCTTTGTACTACATGTATCATGAAACACTTAAATTCTCAGTAGGTAAGCTCTTAAAGAACTCTGAGTTTTTGGTTTTTGTTTCAAAGAAATATACTGCAAAGGATGATGAATGAATGCACCTTGGTTTTATACAAAACCTGTGTATTTTTGCTGGAGATGGCAAACTGGTCAGTTGCTTTTGTTTAGTCTGTTCATTATCCAGCTCTGCTAAGCATACTTCTGCAATGTTTGGGCTAGGGAAAAGGGGCGAAGATAGCTTTTTGCATAAACAAACTGATCTGTTCACACTCTTATGCAGAATGAAAAATAATTACTTGATATGACTGCTGTTAGTTTGCATGGTAGAATATCACCTGTCATTGCTGATTTATTGAAAATAACATAAGATGTGGTCAATATTGGCTTCAGATGTTTGTCACTGACTGAAGCTACATTTGTCAGAGAAGTATTGTGTTGGAAAAATGGGAAAACAACCTTGAAACAGCATGTGAAATGGGCATGATCCTGGAATCAGTGAGAACCTGCCAATACTTGATCCTCTGATGGAAAAGGCTGGTTTATTAAAGGCTGTGGTAACTTTAATGTGACCTCAGTACTGGCTTCTAACATAACTGAAAAAATCTTTTCAGGGGAGAAGCTGATAATCAAGCATAGCTATTTCATATAGCAAGAAAAATTCATGCTTGCTGGTTTGGTTTTTTAGACACTTTTCATATTAGGGATATTTCTGAAGTAGCCTGAGCCTTGACAGACTAGTTCTACATACTGGCCTGTTTCCATGTTTTGTATGGTACTTTTCAGACTCAAAATTTGTGTCTTTTGTTTTGTATAATCATGATCCAAATGAGCTATTTATGAGAGTTTCCTATGCCTTAGTTTTGCACGCACTACTGTTTTTTGTTTATCATGTCTAAACGGTTGGCTTCTTGCTTTTTGTCAACTCCAGATGATGGCAGGCTTTCATCCCCGTCAGAGAGAGCAGAGGCAGGTCCAAGTGATCCACAGGCATTGAGCGGTGGCTGGTCCAGTCCTCAGCATCCCACGAGGGCCCAGTCTCTGAGGTCACCGGTATCTTACAAAAAACAACTGACTAGTGAGCTGCAAAGAAGATCTTCTACAGCCCTGGGTAATTTCAGCTCTTTGTGCTACAAGGAAATGTTGTACTAGCAAGTTTGGTATGCCTCAGAGGGAAGTGGAAGGAGGTGAACAAAAGATCATTGATGGTCTAGGTTGATAGCAGAATTTGGTATCAGGCTACAGTACTTCTGTTAGTGAGGTTGCACTTTAACATGAGAAACATGTCCCCTCCACCCTTCTTAGTGTTCCAGCAAGACACTGTTGTTGGGTCTCTGCTGTTTCAATTACAAAACAGTCTGGAGCAAAACAGGCTGCCAAAACACATCCAATGGTTTAAAGTTACTTTGAACCTTGATCCTGAAAATTTCTGCTTTGTCTTGAGAGACTTCAGTTTCTTAACGGCCATATGCAAACTGTAACTTCAGGGCTCAGTCTGAATGGGGTTGATGTTTGTGTCTTCAAGGGAGTTATAAATGCAGATTTTTGCTTGTAGCTGTGTTGAGGATAATTGAATAGGAACTTGTGCCTAAACCTTTTTTATTCCTAACCTTGGAACTATTGTAAGATGCTCTTTTAGCTCGAATGGGAACTGAATGTGATTTCAAAGGTGCAACTGTGTAATGGCCTTATGAAGATCTGGAAGGGCTAGTAAGTAGATTGCAGGGGTCCATCTTGAGATCTGCCTGGTAACTGTTGGCTGTTTGTGATGGCCTTAAACAAACTGCTAAACTGGGTAAAAAACCTGTGCAAGACGCTATTTTCAAGAGTATGGTACCCAGTGAAAAGAAATTGGATCTTAAATGTTGTTAATGTATATGAGATTTTTTAGAAAGTTTCTAGTCTTGGTAACCAGGAAAAACTCCAGTACGGATAACTAGCATATTCATCTCTCTAAGTCAAATGCTGTCTTAGTTGTACACATTCATAATCTTCCTCCTTGCTATCTAGTACTGTTTGTGCTATTCAGTTGTATCTGTCACAACAAACCAATTAAGGTTTGGGGTTTTTGTTTTGTTTTCAAGCTTTTTTCAAGTGCCCCAAGTACAGCAGTGTGCTCTTGGCTGATTTGCCAATTTACTTCATTCTTAGTTCCCTCTTGTAAATCACTTGGAAATTAACTGGGGATTACAGATTATCAACCTTCAGGTGAGGTAGGTTGTCCAGTACTCAGAAGGCAGAAATAAACTTGCTGTTTGACTTCCACTGGGAGTAGGCAGCCAGGGAAATGAGAGCTAGTCTAAGGGGGAGGTTGCTGCATTATTACAATGCCTTTTCAGGACCTTTGTTCACATCTCTGGGTTTGGATGAAAGTATGATTGGAAAAATGTGATCATGAATCAGCCAGGAAAGAAGTAAAGTTAGACCAAGCAAGAACTGCTGGCTTTTTGAAGAGATTTCTGTAATACTGGGTGCTGCGTGGCTTGACTCACTGTTGAGTATCTTCCCCCAAATAACCTCAGTGCTGTAACAAACATAAACTCTGTGTAATGCAAGTAAAAGCATACTGGATTGGTGAGGAGTTTTCAGGGGAGTTTTTCAAGTTGTCTCACTGTATTTGAAGAGGAGAAGAATGCTTACATCTTCCCTCTCCAAAAATCAGGCATTGCTTTTTTTTGAAGCAAACTTTAGAAACGAAATTTTCATGCCTTCATTTGTCTTAAAATTGCTGAATAATCAGGTCTTTGAGGATTTTTTTTGAACATTGCTCAGAAGAGAATTTTACTTCTGTCACAGCAGCTGATGCTGGACATCAGAGATAATCTTAGAAATTGTTCTTGTATCCAAAGAATGAAAAGCGATGTAATTTACAGAAGCACCTAGATTGGTACGTCAGTTCAGTGACAGTGAGGTGTCTAATCTAGTTGAGTGTTCTTGCAGCCTTTCATCTGTAGGCCTGTAAATATCTCTCCAGGCTTGGCCATTACTCGGTTCATGACATCGGGAAACGTAGGCAGGAAAATGCCGAAGTCTGTCACAAAAAGTGTCTCTAGGCTACTTGAGTTTAAATAACATGCCAAGCTTAAGCAAAGTGAAAGGAATAAATAAATAAATAAAAGGCTTCTGGTGCCTCTAAACAGTCAGGGGATGAAATTGCTCCTGAAGATGCTGACTGCCACCCCTTCGTCTGCCTGTTAGCTTGCATTCTGCACAGCAGATACTCTCATTGCTCAGGGCCCATGCTGGCTGATAACTGCAAGGGCAGAGCAGCATGTAGGGATGGTGGCTTTTGTAGGAAACTGTCTAGCATTGAATATGTAGGGTTTCAGTTGTGTGCTTCCCTTCAGGACTGCTTACACAAAACCATTATAATAGCACCTTACTGGCTTTTGTGAAATTAGGGGAAGCTGCTGGGTGCCTGGCTTACATTTGTGGGTTGTAGAGCTGAAGAACCAGTGCTGAGACTGTACATTGCTGTGGCCTCCGTTTTGGGTAATTTGTTACATCCTCACGTGCTGGAGCAGGGTTCTGGGGAGCTGGTGTCACTTCTACAGAGACAGGGGGCCCAGCTGGTTGTGCTGGACTGCACATAATCTGTGTGCCATCATCTACATGCTTTCCAGGTGCTGGATTGAACCAAAATAGTCTCATACTGAGACAATATCACAGCTTGCAAATCCAGTTTAAGGAGAACTAGAAATGCTGACCAATTGGAGAGGGAGCACTGGTAGTAAAAAGCACTTCTAGCTTGTTACCCTGTCATGCAGGATAATGGTGTTAATGCTAGACAATTGTAGCAGACTGTCAGTAATAGGGAATGGCAAAGGAACTTAGTAGGAGTAAGGAAAGGTCAGAAATCATGAGAGGGAGAAGGCCTGAGGAAAGTGTGTGGTGGTTATTGGGACTCATCAAGAACGTGACTTATTATCAGAGTATCTTTTCTATTGAAAAAGGTTTTGGAAAATGAAAATGCGTGTTGTAATATTAAGTTTAAGGACAGTTTTCATACTTTTCATGGCAGTGACTTGAGGAAAATGCAGTGTTTGAACTGTGATAGTGAACTCGGATATGAAATTATATGCTTGGCAGCAAATAACTGGAAAGAAATTCATGGTGGTTTGTATTAGCAAAACTGCGGTATTCCTGGCAGGGGTATTAGTTGTTGAAACTGTGTGAAGCTCTCTGTTGTACCTCTTGTGTTAGTATATGGTCAGCTCTCTTCCTGTAAACTGAAGCTAGCAGTTAAGTTGCAACAAAGTAGTTCTTTCTCATAGTGTTTTTGACTTGTGATTCTCTTTAAAATAAATGCGAAAGTACATAGTGTCATGAAAGAAACTCTGGAGAAATGTATTTCAGTGATTCAGTAATTAAGGATGTGGAACAACTGCATGACTTACTGAGCAAATCTTTCTCTGGCCTGAACTCAGAGTGTACTGAGTAGGTAATCATAGATGGAAAGCTGCAGGTTCCTTCCCGGTGATGAGGTGGGGAGAGTAGGAAAAAGAGGAGAAAAACATAGTACAGAAGATATATATATATAGGTTTTGACAAGGATCAGCACCCATGAATACGTATAGGAAGGATGAGTGTTACTGACTTTTTAGCAGTCAGAGTTAATTTTTAGCTTAAGAAGGGTAAATAGGTTAGAAATAAATCGAAAATCTAGATGAGGTTCCTTTTGGTATACTGAGGTTTTGTTCCTTGAACATATAGATAGATAGGAAGGGAATGGACAGGAAAAACACAATTGCTGCATAAACTGGTAGTCCTGAACAGATGCATTCCGCACTCCTGTTGGTGTGTTACATTGGAGGGCTGAGATGCAGCTGGCTTTTGTTTGTTAAACGCAAAATTATATCAAGTAAAAAATGACTGTCTTGTAGAGTGTTTGGCTAGGGAGGAAGAATAGGTGGTTGAAGAAGATATGTAGAGTTGTGGGCTGAGAAAGTATAAGGACTTTGTATATCAAAGCCGTGAGGAAGCTGGCTTCACTTGCAGAAAGTTGTTTTGTGCTGGTTGGACAATGACAGGCAAAAGTTTGTGGAGCTGATCTCATTGTTATGATAAATTAACACTTAAAGTTTAATTTTATTTTAAAAGACAATTTTCTTGTGTGTAATTTTTTTAATTGTGGCTAGGGGCAGGGGAAGGTTTGGGGGTGTGTAGGTTTTTTTCCTCTGTGAGTGTTTTTGTTTTTTTTTTTTAAAGTAGCATATACCAAGTTTGCTGCTTAAGCACTAAAAAAAATTTACCACTACTTAGATGTGTAAGTGTGGTCAACCCTCTTGGGATCAAATTAAAAGAAGATATGAAATCTTCTCAGAAGTGTGGCTGATGGCAGTTGGAATGATGGTGTGGGCAAAGCAAGAAAAATACTCTTGTAGTTTCCATGTTTGTGGAAGGAAACGTGAGTTTTGCAGATTTAATGGTGAAATAAGGAAATACAATTACAATGCTGAAAACATATACATCTGTAAATTGTGCATGCACTGACTGAGAAAATGGGTGTGTTATTTAAAGTAAGGGAATTTGGATCAGCAGTAAGAGTGAACCTAAGATTGATACATGTGACTTCTTTTATAAGGATAGTGTGTTAGACATAGTGTGTCCTGTACTGCAGGAACAACTTCTTACATTCTTGCTATACAATGTGTTTTCCCTCAGAAAGGGAGAAGTCACATGACTGGATAGGAAAAGAGCCAACTGAATTCTGATCTGAGAGTCAGTCAGCTTCTCTAGTATAAACAGGTTAGCCATGTGCTCCTACTGCTGATGGTGTGCTTTTTCTAATGTAGATGACATCCTATTGACATTGTTTTATGTAACAAGGAAAAGGGCATTTAACTAGGAAGAGAACCGGTGTGGAATTACCTGTGGCATTTCCTCAGTGCTGTGTATGTTTATACTTTGGGAATCACTTGCCTTGCAAGATTTGTACCTGGTTAGGCAGGAGGCCTGGTAGTAATTTTTTGAATTAGAAGCAACATTCCTGGTAGGGAGATACTCTTGAAAAAGCTGCAGTATGAAAGTCCAGAAAGTAAATGCAGCATAGATCTTATGATAGATGTAAGGAGGAGCCAAAGGTTTCTATGGTATTCTCAATGTTTTCTTGAAATATTAAAGTCCCTTTAACCACCTTAAAATACCCAACTTGGTACTATCCAAAAGTGTACTTGTTTGATTTAAAAAAAAAATTAAAATTCTAAGTGGTTAGCCACAGAGCTGGTTTTAAACCCTGTAGAATATCTCTAAAATCATCTCCTGTTGTGGATTCGTTGTTGTACAGAGGTCCGTAAGCAGCTATATGTGGGCTGATTAACTAAAAAAACCTTGCCAAGAACCTGAAGAGGAGGCATGGAGTCCCACATTTTGAATCGCATTACTCTAAGGGTTTTGTACTGCACACAAAGGAATAGCCTAGTTGGTACTGCACGGCAACAGTTAACATGCTTTTGCTAGTGCTGTCAGCTTTCCCGCTGACATCAGATATCTAAAGCTGTAAACAGAAAGCAGCCATGTCTGTTCTTCGTGTACTAGGGGGAATCAAAATAAAATGCTAGTCAGATGGAGAGCGGTGAAGCTGGTAAGAAACTTTAAACTATTCAGAAAAGTTGTTGATGGAGAAAAGTGACTCTGAAAAGGTTTAAATGTTCATGTAAATGCAGCAGTGTGTTTGCAGATCTTTCTGGAGAGAAGGATCCTGTTTGTAGCTCCTACGGCAATGCTTCAGAGTAATTAGCGTTTTATAGGAAAGAAATGAACTGTTACCTTTTTGTTTAGGAGTCTCGTTCTAGTTAGTCAAAAATGACTGTACAAGTTCTCAACAACTTGGCTTTTTTCTTAGAAAATAAAACAAAAATCTCAAAAATATAAACTTCTGGATGCATTTTATTCTGAGTTACTGTTTTTAATAGAAACCAACTGATTGAGTCCTGAGACTTACTGTAGTCATTTATAGATCAGGTTAAGGCATTGTCTTATACCAGTCCTAGAATGAATGTGGATACTGTTGCAATTATTTTGTAAGTATTAATATCCTAGAGGGTGTTCTAAAGTGAGACCAGTGCTTTCTAAAAGACTCTTACAAGGTTCATATAGTAGGTTGAAAATCAGATCTTAAAAAGATGTTTTCATTACCGGAGAACTTAAATCGATTCTTGTAAACGCAGAGGGTGTTATTTAAAATGACAGTTCAAGCAAGCTATCTGGCATTGGAAGCTCTTTTGGGGGAGAAGAGTGCAAGGGCAAGAGGTGATACATGCTGTAACTTTGTAAAGTGCATACGTAAGTGAACATTTCTCCCTCTAATGGAGTTTTGTGTTGTGATGTGAATGTTGATGTATCGTGGAAGAAATAAATACTATTCTCCCCTTCCCTTCCAGACAATCGAAGGAAGGTAGAAGCACCTCTTGGAGGTCATGATCCTCGAACAGCAGTTCAGTTAAGAAGCCTCAGCACTGTTTTAAAGCGCCTCAAAGAAATCATGGAAGGGAAGAGCCAGGTACTTCTGACAGATTTGTAGGCCAAACTATCTAGAAACTGGACTGTTCACTGGGCTTCTCTGAGCTTCATTTTTAGATAAGTCATGGGGGTTTCTCAGATGTTTGGAGGATTAGTGAATAAACTCAAAAATCATTGTATGAATGCAGGGGAAACAATTTACGTTCACACTGACTTCTGACATGTCAGACATCTGTTGTATTGTGGGAGTGAAACCTTGCAGTTGCTCACCTTTTTGAACTTGAACCAGATGCTCTCATTTTAGACTTCCTCCCACTTCTGTGGGAACCTGATGGTTTTCTCCCGTGAGGACTAACCATTGGAAGGTAAAACACGTTGACTGTCACAAATAGTAATGAGAATTCTGAGGATGAATTAAATCTGCTACTTACTGTGGTAATGATTGGTGAACAATATTTGCTTGAAAGTCTTGTCCTGTTAGTCAGTTTTGATTCAGCTGGATAAGGGTCTGGTGGTTGCTACTGACTTGCTAATTTCACCTCCCCCTGCTGTGTTGGACTATGCCTTTAAGAGGAGAATATAGTTGAGAAAGAAGCCAAAACTATTTATAAGGGGCAATATAAATAGCTGTGTCTGGGAGCAAGACACAAACAGGCAAAAGTACATTTAATTAATCTGAATGAAGAGGAAAGAGGCTTTTGGCTTGATAGCTTTACAGGTAGACTTTGAGTAAACTCACTTAGCTTCTAGTGCTATTCTGCTTTTAAGAGTAACTTTGCTTTGGTAGAAAGGGTGATACTTTTGTGGGTGAAACAAAAGACTTTCATTTTAGTAAGCAGGGCATTGAGTGTGGCCCCTACTAATATTTCAGTTTGTGGCAGCTTCTGAAGGTCCTGGAGATTTTCAGACATCTTTGAAGCTGTTGGTGAGGAGCTCAAACATACAGGATATAGCATAAATGAATATGTCTAGATCTTTCTCTGCAGGCAGTATGTTAGTTGTCAGCATGCTGAGTTCTGTACAAATGGTAATGCCTCACTGCCCTTCACTGCAGCCATGTCTTGCTTGAGTCACTCCAGGCAACAATTTCTTCCTGCTATGGACTTGTCTGTCTCCACAGGAGACCACTTTGCTGTTGTAGAAAGCATGTGTCAGATCCTGGAAGGTGCTGCTCTAATCAACCTCTGCTGCTAACAGGGGCCAGTCTTCTGATTTGAACTCTTCCTTGTAGGCTGTTCTTGTCATGAGTATTGGCTCTGATTAGAGCAAAGCAGAAAGTGTCACCAGCAATGGCTGGGTTTCTGAACATCCAGTCCTGTGCAAGTGGTGCTGAGGCAACGTGGGAGAGATGGTGGGCAGAGGCACTGTTTGGAGCAGCCACTCTGTATGTGGCAGAACCAGAGATTTGGCCTATCATGCAGCAAAAACTGTTAATCGGCATGCCCTGCAGCTTTGCAGCAGTTTCTTGGCAAAGCACTGCATCTTTCCCTGCTTGAAGCTTAGTGGTCATCTTAAAAGTTTATAAACTCATTAGACTACTTTGAGCAGTCTTCAACCTCTTTCTGTACAAGTTTTCTTGGGTGAAGACAGCATGAAATTGTTGTCTTGTTGATCATAGCTGTTTTAATCTCAAAATTGGTCTAGCAGCTATGTCAAACTTCACTTCGTGAACATCCAAAAATAAACCCCAATTCAGGGTATGTGGTTTTTTTTTTTGTTGTTGTGTGAAAATCAGAGTATGGATCACCTTCCTTCTCTGTGGTTACTGTCTTCTTTGGATCACCTTCCTTCTCTGTGGTTACTGTCTTCTTTCTCAGGTTGTTTTGAGAAAATTCTTGCAGCACTTTCTCTTCATAAGAAAAACCCAGAGTACTCAGTCCCTCTGAAAAGGCTTACTGCTAGAACTGAACTCTAGCAGTGTTTCACAGAGCTGTCATGTGACCGTTAGCAGTTGTCTCCATCCATGGTGGTTGTAGCTAATGTGCTCAGAATCATAATTGAGAGATCTGTCTTGCTCTGTTTATGGCTAGAACACCAAATGGAAGCTTTAACTCTTTGTTTTCAAGTCTTAAAAACGAGACAAAAATTCCTGTGGCTGCACCCATGCCATAAATCAGTATATGTTGTTATCTCCTGCATATGTATTCCACATTTGTCTGCATACAGCAGTTAACCAGGAGTTTTGAAACAACATCAGTCTGAAACACAGGCTTTTCAACTGCTTACTGAAATTTTGAAGATTTTGATCATATAACAAAACTTTTTACAAGTATCTACAATACTTTCAAAGTACATCCCAGTATTAGCTGTTGAAATTATCTTCCTGCGTTGATAGTTCTTAGTAATTTGATTTACCCCTGGATAATAGCTTCAACTAATGTTTGGGGTTTGTTTTTTATGTTTTTAAACTGTACTAGTTGAGGGGCTGTCATGTGCTAGACAAATGAGAGTGAAGAGTAATCAGTACTCTTATGTATTTGTTTCTTGCAATTTATCTACAGATCATGATAGTTTTTATCTGCTTTGCTTCCGTCTTGATCAAGAAGGCAAAGGCTTACTAGATTTATTCTCTCAGTTAAAAACTCTCTCAGTCTTCTGGCTCCCTGTAAAACCACGTGAAAAATCCTTTCTGTGCATGTGTGTGCTTGTCCACAAGAGTGCACACACACACACACACACACGAACATATGAAATTGTTTTTTTCATATGCCCAATCTACAAAGCAATCATGAATCTAAATATGCTTTTTTATTTACCAAAACCCCCATAAATATGCTGCCTTCGCTTGTAGGACAGTGACTTGAAGCAGTACTGGATGCCTGACAGCCAGTGCAAAGAATGCTATGACTGCAGTGAGAAATTCACCACCTTCCGACGGAGGCACCACTGTCGACTTTGTGGGCAGATCTTCTGTAGTCGATGCTGCAATCAGGAAATCCCTGGAAAATTCATGGGCTACACAGGTAGGGTTTATCTGTTGAGAAGCAAAACATTCTCTGTGTGCTCAGTTCTGGTTGGACTACTGCGTTTTTAGATTCTGGCATCTGCTAGAGAATGCTGCGCAGGTTTCAAGTGGGCTTAGAAATAAGCAAAAAGAATCACAAGACCTAATTCTATGAATTTCTTCATGCACAGTGGTGGATTATGCCATGTCTGCTTATTTTTACCAACTATGTCCATGATGACAAATACGGCCACTATTAAACAAGGATGTTCACTATAAGTGTTGTGCTCAGGTAAAAGCTGCTCTTAGCAATGGTAGTTTTAAAAATGTAATGAGCTACATTTTCTAATTGAGGGTGACTCTTTCAAATACCAGTTACCATACTCTAGACCCAATGGAGGTAATGATTTCCAGACATCAGCTGGTATGTCATATGTGATTGGCTATTGTTGTACCATGATTTCAGTGTGCGCATGTGTGCGCTCTCTCTCCATTCCCACAAACTGTCTCTCTCTTACTGATCATGTGTTTTGCATCATCTGACTTGAAGAAATTCCCTGAGTGTATATTTATCGGGGGTTTTTCTCTTTAAGGAAATATGAGAACTAGAAACATGGAGAGAGGTTTTGAAACAGGAAATCCTTCTTTTCTCATCACTACACACCTCTAATCCTGTAGGAACAGACTACTATTTGTTCCCGTTTACTTACACTCTCTGGTTCCCGTTTCCATAGGGGATCTCCGAGCCTGCACTTACTGCCGCAAAATAGCCTTAAGCTATGCACACTCCACAGACAGCAACTCCATTGGAGAAGACCTAAACGCTCTGTCAGATTCTGCATGTTCTATATCAGTGCTGGATCCTGGCGAGCCACGCACACCAGTTGGGAGCCGTAAAGCTAGCCGCAACATCTTTCTGGAGGAGGATCTAACCTGGCAAAGGTAAAGTGAATGGCTTGATGCTGAGCTCTGGATTCTTAACTGTGTTTCCAGGCTGACACCTGCCTAAACAAAAACTGGTGATTTCCATCTAGGGAACTTAGAAATACATCTCCTGTAAAAAGATTCTAATTCCATGCTCGCTTCTAGTATTCTTCAAGTTGAAATGTGGAAACTTTTCTGGTGGAGTTCTAACTTGTTTGCATTTCTTCCTTTAACCTGTTGAATCAGTGAGTCCATACCAGTGACAGAGCAGGTTTTAGCTTCAGAGTTTAAAAAGACAAAACCAAAAAACATCCCTTCTAAGCACCAATGTATGCTTTACCTGTCAGGTTTTGATTTGGGCAAGAGAATATGAGATGCTGTCTGTGTAAATAAGAGAGAAATGGTGGAAGTAACCACCTGTTTCAACTGAATTGGGATTGAAAGGGCAGCTATAAAAGTTCCCTGATTTCCTTTCAAATTATATTTCTTCTTATTGCTCTTGAATAACAGGATCTTTATTTTGGAAGATGAATAAAAGAATACTGTACTTCTCAAGTGGTATGCAAGTTGATTTCTGAGGACCTTTAATTTAATGTAGGAGGAGGAAGAAATAATCAGATGTGGTGTTTGTGCTCATTTCCCTAAAAACAGAAGAACAGGCAGGTGTGAAACTACTGAGGAGGTCTTGAGTCAGAGCCTTTCTTTAATGGAGGGTTAGTGTTTGTGATGTGTGCCTCTCTCAGCAGATACCTTCTAGTGGTTCGGATAGTATTAAAAGAAAAACCTCAAAAAAACTGTCTTCAGAAAATGCCCTGACTCTTGTTTTGCATGTTGCTTTTCATAGGCTGGTGCTCTTATATGGAAGCAATTAAATAATCAGCTTTAGGCCTAAATAAAGGAAAGTACTTCTGGTTTAATGTCATGGTCATCTAAAGCAGTAATGTTGCAATGCTTAGGATAAATACTACCAAATTTTGAATTAGGAATAAGTATGTGTACTTGGAATGTTTCTCCTCAGGTGTACAAAATAGTAGAATGTATCATTAGTTCTGTCTTCTGATGTGTTATTAGTATCTTTGTTACGGCAATTTAACAGCTTGTAGACATGAATATATAAAGAAACTATTTATATCTTTATTTTGGGTAGCTTGTAGCACTGAAGAAAAATATTGCCTCTTCTTGAAAGACTGGTAACACTTTTTATACTAGAACGCTTAATCTTGTTGGGAGACATTGAATAAACATGGACTGGTTTTGTGTGTGAGAGGGAGAGAGATTGAGATTAGGTGGTTTATTGTTGCTTTAGTTTCTTCAGTTGCTCTTGAAATGTAAAACTTTGCAGTAGACTACAGTGCTTTTTTAATTTTTTTTTTTTTTTAAAACTGCATTTGGTTAAGTTCCTGATTGACCTTCAGAGGTTTAAACTCAAGATATTGAACTTAAACAGCACCGGAGTGGAAAGTGGCAATTCAGTTTCAAGCAGAGTTTTTTTTCTAATATGTGACTTCTGTGTGAGACGTAGTTTGCTTCAGGAGAAAACTTGGGAGTTTTCACAACATAGAAAATAATGTATCTCTGAGATAAGGCTCTTGCATTGCCTGTTCTCATATGCTGCAAAGCAGTGAGAAAAGCATTTAGGGGAGTGATGCTGTATGTACCTGTCTGACACTGATCTGCTCTTTGAGCAGTTGCAATGTAGAGGCTTTAACTAACTTGAAGGGCTGTGTCCTTTAAAAGTGGATGAGTAGTATACTCTGGGCAAGTGCAGTTACTCAGGCAAAGTTGTATTGCGTACGTTTTCTCATGAAGAGCATTTATTGTGCTAGTAACATGTCTTCATCCCAAAGCACAGCCAGTATCTGCCTGTATCAGTTGAAGTGTAGTGGCTAATATCCTATACAGTTTTGCCAGTAGGAATTTATACTGATGGTGTAAGAACATCTGCTCTCATTCCTTCTGGGATGGAAGGAAAAGGAGGTCAAAGGTGAATAGTGATCAGGTTAAGGAATTACAGAAGGTTGTCAGGCTATCTGGCTAAAAGCTGTCTAGCAATAGCTATAGATAGCCTTGCTTGGATTGCAGAGACCGTGTGTTGTAGAGGCATTTCCCTGATCTCCCCCTCCAAAGCATGGAACCTGTAAGAAAGGATGTGTGAGAAAGGGATATAGGGGAAGAGGGTGGGAAGACAGGATAATATGAGAAGTGGAAATAAGCTGTATTGTCCAAGACTGGAGTCTGAAGGGAGAAGAATTGAGCACTGTCCTCCAGATGTCATTTGCCTACAGATGGGGAAAGATTTCCCTATTCCCTCATTGACTTAACAACCATGGGTGTGAATGAGAGATAACATTATAATTAACTGTATTTTAATTCCAGCTGTCCTAACACAGCTGCATGTGGCAAATCTCTCAAACATCTGTAACATGCTCCTTTTCCTTGCAGTTTGATTCACCCCGACTCTTCAACTACCACATTGTCTGCACGCCTTGGGTCTGTCCAGGAGGATGCAGGAAAATCACCAGCTAGGAACAGGTAAACTACTCAGATATGAGTATTTTCTGGATGCACTCCTAGCACACTCTTCGCTGTAGAGCCTGTATTTTGGGGCTTGTTTTTACTGAGCATGCTGTTTCATGTCTAAAATGACACCCCTTTGCCCATATGTAATGATAAGGAAAGACCACTTATGTACGTAATTATATTAATAGATGTACTACTTTTGAGGAACCTGTAGTTTGCTGCTGAGTCAGTCAAACAGAGGTGGTAGTGAAGAGGACAGAGAAGGGGAAAGAAGTGGCTAAGAAAACTAGAGTTCTGAGGAAGCTGAAGAAAAGGTATTGACAGAGACTTGGTAATGGGAGGCAAAGACTGAGGTCATGGGGGAGAAGAGGTGTAGTTTTTCTTTGGTTTGTGCCCCCGCCCCCCCTCCTCATTTGCTCCCTCTGTTCTTCCATTAAGTATAATCTTAAATTACCAGGCTTCCTTAGGCTAAAATCCCATCACAGGTCTTTATGCAAGAGTGCTGGAATGAATTTGGAAATGTTCATGAGAGTTTTAGTGTAGATTGTGAATGCTTGAGCTTAATCCCACCTAAATAGGCTGGTATTAAAAGCGTAAGTCATTTCCAATTCCCAGTGGTTCTACTATGATATTTCCATTATGGTTACATTGGGGAAGTAAAGGTGAGGGAAGGATATGAGGAACAGAGTGAAGATAATCCACATTTCAGTGTTTGAGTCGGGGGACATTCAGAGACTTCCTTGCATTGGTGTTACAGGAATGCAGAATGTTTAGCAATTTGGAGGGATCTGGCAGGACCAGCAAAGACGAGGGAACTCAGCTGAGAAGGCTGCTGGCCATCTCTATGCTGGCCATACCCTTCAGGGAATGGAGAGCTTGGAGTCTTTATCTTCTGTGTGATGGGGACGGCTAGGAGGAGATGCACGCTGACTGTACCGCTGAGAACCAAAGATCTCATGTAGTGGGAGTCAAATACTGGTGAATAAACTAGTACCAAAAATCAGTTGTGGGCAAACAGGGCAAGGAGTCCAGAGTTAAAAGTTCAATGCTAAATAACTGCACTGACGTCAAGAAGTGTGTGAAACCTTGAGGATGCTCTCCTGCTTCCTGTTTGAACTCGGGGATGTTTTAAAAGGTCGCTGCTGTTTGCTCACACATGCAGTAGTAGGAGGGTTCTGAGCTGGACCTGGCAGGCCCAAACAAGTTAAATTTTAACTCTTTGGCTATTCATGGCCTCTCCATAGTACTTAGCTGTCTGGTCTCAGGTTTGAGAGGTAATGATGAGGTATAGCCTATTTCTGTCAAAAGTCTGAACCTGTGGAAACAAAGCCATTGGCTTTGGGCTAAGCAGTGCTAGCCTTTAGATGTTCTCAAAGCAGCTGTAGATGTTTCTTTGAGGCAAGCTCTCTAGACGAGATGGAAAAAAAAGATGCAGGTAGCAGCAGTTACTTAGTATTATTTGTTTTCCCTGTAGGCGGGGGATATGTGTTTGGTTTTTTTTTCCTCAGACTGATTATTTATGTGGAAAAAAACCCCAGCACAACAGTTAAATGTTGCAAGTGGAGGAATTTGAACTTCTTTGCAGGTCACTTTAAAGAATAGGGATTTCCACTGCAAAATCTCCCCCTCTGTTTTTAGAAAAGATAAATACAGTAAAGTTACCAATGTAATTGGTGATGATAAAGAAACAGATATGAAATCTGACTGTTCTATATCTGGCTTAATGCCCTTTTACACAAATTAAAAAGCCCTGCTGCTTGCAGGTAGGTTGCGCAGTTGAAGTAGCTGTTGTGAAACAACTGGGAGGAGTGCTTAATGATGGATTCCATGTCTCATCTTCCACATGAGAATGCTTTCTGTTAAACTGTATCACTTTGCCGGTTCTAAATTTAGCTTGAGAGCATCTGAACAGTAGAAGACTGGCAGAGTTTTAGCCTGCTTCGAATGCCTGACTATGATAGAAGTTTTTTGCTTATCACTCCTAGATGTACATGGATGTAGTGCCAACATAATGTCCTTTGATTCTGCATAAATGACTAAAAATGACCTAACGCCCTTTATGAACCCAGTATTCCTTCTCAAGTGACAGAGGAGGAAAAAGCAGTCATTTTGGCACTACTGTGCATTCAGTGTCTACTTTCTTGCAGTACAAAAGCTGAAATAGGGTGGCATTGCTATTTCATGCCTGGGCTTAGACACATCATTCACTGAGAATTCTTGAGAATAATTATAGAGTGTCTGTTAGCCAGTTAGCAAGCTCTGTGAAGTTATCTAAGTTTCATTCCAAAGATTAGAGGCTGGCAACTGTTCTAGTCACAGGGACTGCTGCAAGCCTCTTGAGTCAGTTTAGCATTGGCTTTTTGAGCTTCCTTGTTGCTGTATGCAGAAGCCTTTTCCATTCTCACTACTTAGAGAGCTCTTGGCACACATAGTTTACTCTGCACGTTTTTTGCTGCCGTGGGATAAGAAGTTGCACTCTGGTTATTCAGAGGCTTAGTCTAGTTGTGAGATATTGGAGCAGAGGGTATCTGGAACTTGTATTTGCATTTGTAGCTTTGCAATGAATATTGTGAAATGGTGTGTTTGTACTGGAGTGCATAACCAAGATTTCCTAACAGCTGGGCTGAGATCAGGTGGATGCTCCATACTGTAATACGAGGAAAATTGCCAGTTGGAGTGACCCCCAGCTTCAGCAGACAGTTTAGCCACCCTAGGAAACAGGTCCGTGAACTCCCAGACTCTGCAAGCTGTCATCCATATATTTCAGAGAGCTGAGGATAAAAAAAATCTTAAATGGGTCAAGGAGAGGGGGAATCTCAGTGCCCTGTTATAGGGATCCTGGTGTTGTTGGCCCTCGCTGGCATCTGGCTTGTCTCTAAACCTCTGGAGCTTCTAATTACCCAGCATCCCATCCCTTCCCCAGTCTGTTCAAATGGAGACATACATGAATTGCTGTGCATGAACTTAGTTCTAACTGCTTCCTACAAAGAGCTTTACAAAAGTTTGTTTAACTTAGATGTTGCAAAGCAATACACTTGGTTCCTAGGGATCCTTTCTTCTGCTTTAACCAAGAAGAGGAAGCTTTAAGCAGGAAGCCTGTACAGAGGAGAGTGAACAATGTCACAGACTTATGTTCCTTTTTAAGCATGCTACAAGATTAGTGCCTACTCTGGCAAAGCATGCAGAACACTTATGCTTCAGTTCTTTCCTCTTCCACTACAGATCAGCCAGCATCACTAACCTGTCACTGGATCGGTCAGGTTCACCGATGGTGCCTACCTATGAGACATCCGTCAGCCCCCAGGCCAGTCGCACACATATGAAGGCAGAGACCAGCGAGGATGAGCGCAAAATCCTTCTGGTACCTTTCAGACTTCTGTTTGTCTCGTTCTGTGAAGGCAATGAAGTTTGCCTTTATTGTATCATGCAGCAGGAGTATCTTGCTGTCTTCAAAGGCTGTTGTCTGAGCACTCTTACTTGGACCCCTTCTCCAGGTGGTGCCGGGATGGAAAATATTGGTGCTGCTTTAGACACTTCTATCTTCCTGAAACAAGTCATAGTTTCATGTGGTGTTTGTAGAAAGGTGTTTACAGTTTTAGTCTTGGGAAGCATGTTACACAGTGTGGAGTTGGTGTATGGTGGCTCCTTGTGAGTAAATTTGTTACGGTTGCAGCTTTAACACAATGACCTGATTCTGTATTTCTCCAAGTTCAGATTTTCCCTTTCATAGGCCGCATAATTGGAAACTTTAAATGGCTGCTTCAAAATGGTTACACCGTGATGAATGAGTTCAAGCTGTTACAGCTTACTGGGCCAAAACATAACTTGGCCCCTCCCCTTGTTTGCAGAATAAATAAAACATTTTGTAAAAGGTTATAGTGACGTACTTGTCCGAAGAAAAATCAATGTGCAACAGTGTTCTGTGTAATCCTATTATCCCACCCCCACAGAGGCAGTGTTGTAGGTGTCAGTTACGGTACAGTGTTTAGTGGAAAACAGTGTTTCTTTCCTCTGTGGGAAGTACTTCCAACAAATGGGGCAAAAAATATACAGAGAAGGGAAGGGAGTGTTTTTCACACATTAAAAGATTCAAGATTTATCCCTGTTGCCAATTTCAAATCAGGAAGGCTAATTTCTGTGTTGTCAGGTATTTGCCTGCTGTAAGCAAAATGCATACAAGTATTCCTGAGGGTGCAAAAACACTCTAGTTCCTGTTCAGTTGCACAATTATTTTCCAGGATGGTCTGTAAATGAATAACCATGTGAGGGAGAAACATTTTTAAGGCACATCTTTACACCATCCAGCCCTCTGCCTGTATGTTAATGCAGGAAAAGAGAAATTTAAACTCTTATGAACGCAACTTGGACCAAAATGATCAAGTCCCAGTGTGCTTCAGCTTCATATTGTCTCTTTCCTTCCTTGGGGGAGAAGAGTATTGGCAGCATCACTTCTGTTCATGTAAGAGCAGAAGATGCAGTGTCAGTTAACAGAGGATTTTCTGTGAATTCCCACTGTTTGTTTAATACCCTTAGCATGTAGAGCTAACACTGTGTCAGGAGTCAGCTTAACGTTTAAAGCTTAACATACTCCATTCAGAAGACTAATGAACTTTGTTCATGAAATAAAAGGTAGGGGAGGATGTGCATACACTGGGGTAAGCACATATTTCTGTGAACTAGAGGTCAGAATCCTTGAGTTGAAAGGATTTACTGTGTTCTGCCAGTTTGTCCAGTTTACTGATTTCAAGATGCAAGTTAAGGGTAAACTACAAGGCAGCTGAAATGTGGAACTGCCAGTAGCATCAAATCTTGTGATCCTATGTGTGTCCTGTTACTGATCCATTTGACTCTATACCTGTACAGAAGGTGAGCTGCTGACATTTGTTTTATGATAATACCCAGGACAGCCACCACTGGAAATAAAAAAAGCAGAAAGCCAGTCCAGTAACAGAAGTGGAACAAAACTCTTGGATCTCAGGGCACCCTTGGGAAACTGCAATAATGTGGGTCTGGCAGTTAAGTGGAAATCTGAAACCAGTTAAAATTTTAATTAAAGATTTTTTTAAAAATTCTGTTACACAAAAATATAATGAGTGAGGCATTTGAGAAAGTGAGCTGCGGTGTCTCTTCTTCACCCCTTGGGGTGTTCTGTTGCTGTCTCAAAATAATTCAGGGTCACAGTTTTGACTCTGCAACAATGGCTTGTGCTGTGCCAAGCCAGGGTGCATATGGAAACGCAAAAGGGGCCAGGTGCAGTCAGCCAGCTCAGTTTGGATGGAGCATAGCCTACACAAGAGTTGGTGCACATGCTTAACAGACCTGAGAATAAGTTCAAGGTACAGGCTGAAGTATTCCAAATGGTGAGGGGAAGAGATCCACAGATATAAAAATAGTTAATTGAGTTGGGAGAGGTACACATGTTTCTTGCTTAGTGGCCAAAGCTAGCAGTGTCTAAAACACACTTTATGCTGGACAACAAAAAAGGAATCCTCAATAAGAAATGGTATCCTAGAACTTGAACGTAGCAGTGTACATTGCTGTCAAGTCCTTGTTGCATGTCTGGGCTTGATAATGGACTAGTATGCTTCACAAAGCCTAAGTCAAGCACAGATTATGTAGAAAAACATCTTCCAAAGGATGAGTTTTCATTGTCCTCTATATTTGCATACACGACCTGAGTTTGAGAACAGGGTACAGAGGGCAGTAGTGAGGACATAAGTATCTTGTAGGCAGTACAAAGTCTTGCCACATTAAAAACAAAACCCTCTTAACTCTGAGGATACCCACTTTGTTTCTTCCTTGTTTTCAACATTCTATAAAAGAAGGATATAAAGAGCCGATCTCATGTCTGTTTGCTGTTTTTGTTTGTGCCTTTGCGTAGGTTGTGCAGAATGGTTTAGACTTTATGCTTGTTTGTGGACGGCTCTTGATCTAGAAGCCAGTCTGAGGGCCCAGGTTGATGCTCTTGAAACCAGTGCTAAGGTCAGACTAGTAAGTAACTTGCACATCTCCCTGTCCAGGACTCAGTCCAGCTGAAAGATTTGTGGAAGAAAATCTGCCATCACAACAGTGGGATGGAATTTCAAGACCATCGCTACTGGCTGCGGACACATCCCAACTGCATTGTGGGAAAAGAGCTGGTCAACTGGCTCATCAGAAACGGGCACATAACCACAAGGTAACTCTAATGCTTTAGGACAGCAGGTATCTCCTATCTCTGTGACAGGAGATTGTGAGTTTTAGCTGATACAGGCTACCTTAGACTGCAGAGATAAACCCCTTTGCAGGGACATAAGAAAGAAAATTCAGATTTTTTTCTACTGCCTACCAGCGAAGGTAGGATTCTGACTCTGTGTGTCCCAAAACAACAGGGCATCTGGTTTGGGAGCCAGTGTGGGAAGCAGCTTTGGGACAAATAACACTCAGACAGTTGGAGAATAGTGAGTGTATTACAAATACTGTCTAAAATATTCACTAATAGTCCAAAGGGCAAGTCTGTCCCTGGGATCAGAGATCACTAATAGTTGTTGATAGCTAAATTTTTGGTGGGGCTGGCAGGCTCTTAACCTTGTAAGTGAGTATAAAGAATCCGGTGTATTTAACTATGCGAGAGGGGGATAAAACGGAGATGGCTCTTAAGTGTAGAGCAACAGTCCTTATTCAGCAGAGATGTTCAGTGTGTATAACTCAAGCTAACAATATTGGAGGAGCACAAACAATGTGTCTTTATTGTCTGTTTGACACCTCAGCGGAGTTTAGAGTACGGGCAGTCTCTTCATCTAGCTCCATACTTGAACCAGTACATTTTGCTGCCTCGCCATAATGTTTTAAATAGTGTCTGGTTAAACACAGCAACGGGATACTGATGAGTCAAATAGTGCGTAGCAGATGACCTTTCCTCCTTTTGTGCCATAAACCATTTGTGTTTAGAATTACATATCCTTATCCCTCCAGGGTCCAAGCCATTGCAATAGGACAAGCGTTGGTTGATGGACGCTGGCTGGAATGTGTCAGTCATCATGATCAGCTCTTCAGAGATGAGTATGCTCTCTACAGACCATTACAGGTAAAGGGAGTAGGAAAGCTGTGATTCTTGCTGGGTTTGGCTGCTGACTAGAATCTTTTCTAATACTGTTCTCAGCAGCTGTTTGTGTGTTTTCTAAATCAGCTCTCCTGTACAGAGAATTGGGGTCCAGGCCTTTTTCTGTAGTGGTTTAAAGCCTGAGGAAGCTGCATTTGCTCAGAAAGCTTTGGGGCTGTCTTCTGTGGAGGATCAGTTGTTACATGTAGGGCTGCATAAAGTGGAGGAAAGGGTCTCTAGTCTAGGCCAATGTCTCTCATGGTGGACAACTTCCACAGAGGCCTTGGAATGGCACAGTCTCTGCTTGTAGCAGCTGTGCTGTCACATGCAGAATCTAGAATCTGTGTGCCATTACTGGTGACTGACACAATGGTGGTCTTCTGTTTCAAATTCCTTCTTCAAAAACTTTCAGAGAATGGATATTTTAGAGACACAGTATTGGATCTTCTTATATATTATATTAGTAACATTCTTCTGAACTCCAGTGATGGCAGTAATAAAGAATTCAGTTCTTAGCTACGTGATACAAGATTGGGAGGGGTCTTTGTCATGCCTCCCAAATAGGACTGGCTAGCTGAAAGGGGAGGCAGGGCTCCAGTGACCAGAAGTGCCATCCTACTGTATTTCATTGCAGTCAAACTTGCTGAGGGGTAAGACTAGTCACTGGCCTGAATGGTTGAATTGTTTTTTTAAGTTGAACAAGGTATCTCTGTAGCCTCTGTTACCTGAAAGCATTCAGCCGAGTCTTCCATGTTCTGCAGCTTCTCCCGGTAAAGAATGGCTCAGGTGTCCCACAGACCTCAGTCAGAAAGCTTGCAGCAATTAGCATCTTGTCTTCCTTGTGCACTTCAGCTCTTGGCCACTCTCACATGGTCTTCCACTGAGATTGCTCTGGGCTTCCTCTGGCATCTCAGCTAGTTAACTGCACTGTCTCAGTTGGCTAGTAAAAGGTTGCCCTTGCAAGTGCTTGTGGATCCCTGTTTGTAACTATTTGTAAGGGGCTTATGTTGTTCAAGGTTTAAAGCCAGTTCTTGTTCTCATCAGCAGAAAGCACTGTCTGATCTCTTTTCTCTTGGACAAGAGTCAGGAGAAAGAGTGATGTTGACTGTGTTGCTTGCTGCACTCACTGAAGCCAAAGGAATGGTAGTGAGAACTTCCTCTTGAGGTGACCGGAGGCATCTGGATGACTGATGGAAATTGCTTAGATGCTCTCCAGATTATCTGGCACAAAGCCAGGCTTTGTTTTGGCACAGTAGCCCCAGCTAGAGCCTGATTTGTGAGTGAAATTTAGAGCTACTTTGGTCGGTCACAGAATTACTTCAGTAACTAGAATTAGCCTCCACCAAAAGCTGCATGTACTGGTTTCTGGGCAAGGGATATGGTCATCACCCACCTTAGCAGGGGTAGGAAGCATGCAAAACTGCTTAGCTGGATGTGGTGACAGAGCATGCGCAGTAGAATAAACTGTCCTTTAGTGCCACTTAGTCACAACTTGTGTGGAGGTGGGGGAGGAGGCAGAGACTAAGCATGTGGGAAGTGTAAAGAAATACTTGTTTCCTGTCCCAAAGAGTTCCTATTTCATGCCAAGGGGGGTGGCTCTGTGACTAATTGGCTCAGCCCACTGAGAGTATCCTCTAGTTTTTTAAAATATCTGGTCTTCATTTGTAGCAGGCTGCTTTCTAAGGCTGTTTAATATTTCAGCAGAGCTGCACTTTAACACCTTTTTTTCTTCCTTGTCTTCTAGAGCACAGAGTTCTCAGAAACCCCATCTCCAGACAGCGACTCTGTGAATTCTGTAGAGGGGCACTCTGAGCCATCCTGGTTCAAAGACATCAAGTTTGATGACAGTGACACAGAGCAGATTGCTGATGAAGGAGAAGATAACTTAGCCAGTGAGTTTCACCTGAGTCTTGTTCTCACTCTGCCTTCACCCCTGTTAACCTCCAGTCCTTTGGGACATAGTAGTTTAACCCTGTCTTGCTTTATGTGTGTGTTTGTGTGTGTGCGTGCATGGGGCTGTAAGTATCTAAGCCAACTATAACCTAGCTAGATCTCCTGTTTCTCATGATGGATACAGTATTTCCTATTTAGTGGAACTGGTAAAGCTTCATGCTTCTAGTGGAGGAGGAGCATGTAAATTGCTGCCTTCTGTTTCTCAGGCAGACTTCTGCTTGATTTGGGCCGTGTAGTAACATGCTAAAGAATGCCCAGTACGTCAGCATGCACACATGAAGATAAGATTAGAGCTATGAAAATATTGTATTCCTGTAGCATTGCACACTAGTCTTTATGTATTAAAGACAATTTTTCTCCTCTCTGGTACCCTCATGATACCCATTTGAACCCTTCTCCTCCCTGTATCTTCCCCCTTACCCAACACTAAAAGACTCTGCCAGCCCTAGCAAGCGCACTTCAGTCAGCAGCTTCCAGTCCACAATGGACAGTGATTCAGCCGCCTCCATCAGCCTGAACGTGGAGCTGGACAACGTGAACTTCCATATCAAGAAGCACTCCAAGTACCCACATGTGCCCCCTCACCCTGCCGACCAAAAAGGTATGAGGTAGTCACCAGCTGGAGTTGCACATGATGGAGAGCTGGGCCCTAATAATACTGACCTATTTGGACACTACTTTTGTAGCTGTCTTACAGAGGGGGAAATATGATATTTAGCTGGCACTTGCTTGCAGTTTTGATGTGCTCACCTCTGAGGAGGCTCAGTAGCCCTGTTGAAACACCTTCTCTGCAGAGTGTGTAACTTCCCCTGTGACTTTCTCTTTGCAGTTGAAGCAAAGTCTCCTGCCCAAACATAATAGGGCAGATCAACTTATACAGTTTCTGGCTAACTGGGTGGAAAAATAGTCCATCCGGTTTGATACGTGTCTCTACAGTTTGAGATTAAACTGGAAAAGCAAGCAAGAAAAAAAAAAAAAAACCAAACAAATGAACAAATTAATTTGGAAGAGTTCTGTGCTGATTTCTAATTGTACCTTAATAAGCTTACATTTTGACAGAAGAATCTTAATGACAAGCAGTAAGGCCTAACTTAATCCAGATATGTAACATTTGCTCAAAAGAGAACATCCATTTATATGAAGTAGGAAGGAATCCAGTACTCAGTGTTGAAGATTTCTTTTGAAAGTTTTTCTCCTGAATAAGTAGTAAATTGAAAGACTGACTATAAACAGAATCCTTATGGAAAATATAATGCACCTGCCTGTTGACAACTGCATTCTCTAAACTGGACAAAGGCTGACTGAAATGAGGGCTTGCCACTGATAGGTCTAGTATATTCTAGTTGCTTTACATGCCAGGTAGCAACTGACGTCTCTGCTCTACTTCCTCAATTAAGGTTACATCAGCTTTGTAGACTTCTGTCTTTGGCTGCTTCTAAGGAGTTTCTTATTCATAATTATTTCAACCCGCCCCCTCAGTATTTCAAACTTCAAAAGAGGATCCAGTGTTAAATAATTTGGATTTCTAACAGATTAATCCTTTTATAAAGTGTAATAGATCTCTCCTGTGGTTGTGGATCAGAATGCAAGACTTAACTTTATGCTTGCATACAGATTGCATTTTCTGAAACTGAAATGGTCACTGAAGAGAGTGAGGAAGGAGAACTGGGCACGGCTGACTTTCAAAGTATGTTAAACATGTGAGAGGGTGTGAGACAAATTAGAGGGGGCATTTATCAGTGCCTATTGCAGTCACCTTTTGTTATTTGCTAAAAATATGGCTAGAAGAAGGGAAATCTCACTGGTTATTTTTTCCTCCAAAAAGGTATGGCTTGTGAGCACTACTGACACCAGCTCGTTGTAGGTTCATTTCAACTTGTTTCCAGCTCATGCCCTAATCAAATAAAAACCTAATGCTTCTGCAGGAAAGGAAGGGTGTGGAGAGGGAGAATGTATCAGTGAATTCCTTTTAGGAAGGAGGGATGCTGGATTAAGCAAGCTTGAAACAGGCCCAGGTGTACTGCAGGATCCTATGAATTTACAGGTGTAGCACATTTATCTTTATCACTGTGTGCTAACAGTAAAGCAGGCTCTACTCAGTTTGGCTTGGGCTGGTGTTAAAGGACTTGTGGAGTGATAGTCCTGGTTTCAGATATCTCTGTCTTTATCTCCTTATACAAAAAGTAGTACATGATGAAGGGGAAACATAAGAGAGCCTACTTCTCTCGGAAACTGTTGACCAAATCAAGGCTTCTCATAGCCAGAACTGAAGCTCTTGTGAGAAAAATTCTTACGATGGAGAGCTCAGAGAAGATCAGCAGAAAAGGCAAGTGGTGACGGGACTGAGAGAGACTTCTGCCTTTGAATTGCATATGCTGGCAGCACTCTGCTATCTTTAATGAATCTCTGCTGACTGGTGTTTGTACCTCTTCCCGAAATGTGTGGTCTTTCAACCAGGTTATTCTGTAGGAGTGTAATTCGTAGTATAAAACTGGGAACAAATCCTTTTAAGAGAATGGATTTCCCTTGAGGGGAAGGTATCAGTTATATGCCTAGAATAGAATAGGGTGGAGGTGTGAATCATTAAAATGCACTATGGAGAGGTAGTATTATCCTGCAGTTTTTTGAAAAAAAACCTCTATCCTCTGCAAATACAGAGGACTTACTCTACATCTTTTTTTTTTTTTTTTTCTTTTCTTGATTCCTGGCATGAGAGTCTCTGAAGGAAAGACCTAACCAGTGAGCAACAAGTTAAAATGAATGATGACATCTTGAATAGCAAGAAACACTTGTTGGCAATAGGGAGACTGAAATTCCATACATGTTTGTTATTTGGGGCCTTCAAAAATTAAGTGGGACAAACCCTTACAGTGTGTACTGCAGTGCCTAGAGTAGTGAAATGGATGGCTTCTAAAATTTTGTTCTGGAAATAATAAAGTCAGGGTGTGAAGATTTTCACCTTTTGTTCTTGATTTATCTTTTGTTTATTCAACAAAAGATGCCATCCAGGATGTTACAGAGTATCAGTGATTAGACAGTGAAGACTAGATAGTTAAAGCTTTTATGTAAGAATGGGATGTGCTTATTTTAAGAACAGAGTACTGCAGTCAGTCAGTAGCATGGTGTGTTTGCTGCTGTCAGGGGTCAGTAACCTCCATATGAACATTATGGACACATGTATTTGTCTTGATTTTATTGGAATTGTCTCGTCCTTAGACTGGATGATAGTGAGTTGATTTTCTTTGAAATAATGAAGTAAAACTGAAGATGACACCCAGCTCTTGATGCCAGTAACTCAGTTTCCCCCCAGCTGTGTAAATCACAGTCATTGAGGGAGGACTGACAGGACAGAACATCACTGCCAGAAGTGCAGGTCAGCTTTGATCTAAGAGGTTAGTGGGTTTCTTCAAATGATTAAGGGATCAGCTGTTTTGAAGCAATGGCCTGTGATGTAGCAGCTGTGTTGTAGAAGAGAATGGTTTGAATATAGTCTGAGTGTAATGGCAGGGCTTCTTGTGATGTTATAGACTGACTAATGTCTCGTGTGTTTCCATGAAATTCTAGTGACTCCAAGTTAGCTGGCTTGTAGTATCTTACAAGTTGAGTATAGTGACTCATTCACAGTATCATCCGCCTAAAGACAATGGTACTTTATAGTGGGTATCAAAGTGGGAAACAAAGCAAGAGGATTACTTTCTGCATTTAAATTGGGGGGAAGAGATTAAGTGACTTATTTGAAATGTAGGTTTTAGTTAGTGTTTTTAAAGAGATAGTTATTATTAGGGAAACTTTATTTTCTAAATGTCCTTGCAGCCAGATATCCTTGATCCTGGTAACAGGTATTTTGGGGTAGTTATGTTTTGATGCCTGTATCTAGCTGGGAGGGGGGAAAGTAACCATGACAGTTCCTTATCACTATTGCTTGCCAAGGTTTAGTGTGCCATTGCCAGGAGCCCTTTTGGTGCACTTTCTTTTGAAAAAGTATGCTTCAGTTTTCAGTGGATATCTGTGGATGCATGCATCCTTGTTTGTGTATCTAGAGGAAAAGCTGTGGTCGCTGGCCAGTCTGTTTTGATGTTTAACCAAAGCAATCTGTAAGGTGTATAAGAACTGTATCTGCTGGTTTCCATTGGAGACCTGTGAATTTCTGTGTGCACTGTGGTGTTTGCTTCCAATGATGCCCTTGGAGTATCAGACCTAGGAATCAGTTTGTTCTGGGGTGAGGTTTTTTGGCTCTTTTTTTGTTGTTGTTATTTTGGTGAAGGTGTTCAGGTGAGCTTGTAAAAGAGTCTCTTGATAGCCAGCTGCTTGCAGACAAGCTACAAAATATGCGCTAGGAACCTCTTCTCTGCTCCACCTACCTGCCCCCCCTTCCTCCCCCCATCCCCATTCTGTGGAGCATGATGCATATGGGGATGATGTGAGATAAGAAGTGTGTGTGTTAGCTACTCTCACCATCTCAAACTTACACCTCTGAGTATGTTACCCCTCCAGTCTAGGAAGAGGTATGGTATCTTACCTTGTCAGGAACTTCCTCTAGGGCACAATTGGAAGCAAAGTTATAGGAGGTGAGGCTGTATTGAAAAGACTGTGTTCCTGGCTTGCAGGTGCCACCTTTGTCTTTGTCCAGAGCATAACTAGATTAGGTTTCAGCTGGGGTTAACTCCTGCCTTGGCCATGCCAGTCAGGGATATGCATCAGACTTAATTTGAGTGTGTTCACAGTAAGAGCTGTTGACCTGAGGCTGTTGCAAGGTGGAAGGAGATGGAAGTGCTAGTATACATGCTCATTTGTACGTATAGCATGACATGACTTTCTTAAGGTAGTCTGTGGGGCTGTGGGTGAATGAATGGTGAGGGTGAGCCAGCTTTTATCAAGCAGTAGGTTGCTTGTAATGCTGAACTCTTTACCTAAGCAAGAGATGAAAGGAATTTCCAAATAACCATCAAGCTGGAAGGGAGGCTTACAACTTTTCTTTGGTACATTAATCATCTATTCGATATCTGTTTGCAAACTGGGCAACTACAGACAAGCTCAGATTTTTAAACTGGTGTCATGTAAAGGGTCTCTTGAGTGCTGCTGTTCAGAGACTTGTCATTGTTTGTGTCCTGTCAACTTTCTGTTGCTTTCTGTTGGTGTCTGAAAACTGCCTGGCTTTGCATTCTGTTTGTGGTAGTAGGTCTGGACCATTCTCAGGAAAAGTGATAAAAGCTTAGCTTCAGACTTTGGATCATCATGCTGTATAAGCAGTTGGGCTATTGCTCTCATTTTCCCACTGTACAATCCCTTTTTATAGAAGCAGGGAAGCAACTAAAGGTGCAACAAGCTAATGGCCTCTGGAGAAAACAAGCTTTTTGTAGCTAGCTAACCTGCATGAAAGATCAAGATCTAGCAAACTAAACAAGTGTAGTTAGGTGGAGCTTCACCCTGTTTCCCATGTGTAAAGTGATATAGAGCTCTTCTTTCCTTTGTTGCTGGGAGTCCACCACTGTTATCATGGGTTCCTCAAAACACTTTCAACTGCTTTAGACTTTAGAATTCTGGCTCTTGAAAGGCAGGCTGTCTTTTGTTCCTTCCCTGTGTAAGATAATTTTATGTCTGGTCTATCCTTCAGTCTGAGATACTTCACTGGAGTGGGAGAGCAAAATGGCTTCTGAAGCTGCATTTTTAGACCAGAGTGAGGAGGCCGCTCCCTGTGGTGCCTGCTTGCAGCTTAAGACATTTGTATTCAGATCTAGAAAAGTGTGATGTAGGTCAATTGGAAAAGCAAACTCCTAACTCCTAGTTCAGTCTTTGCTCATGTCTACTTTGTTTGTTTTGTTTCTTCACAGTAATAAGTACTATTTTCTTGTCATCTTAGAACTTTTTGATAGAACAAGAATGAGAGGATATTCTTGTCTTGACCACTCATCAAGCTGTTGCTAAATTGGTGACTAAACACTTAGATGAGTAATACTGCTTCTTCTGGTGTGGGCGTGTACATTGTAATTATATGGGCGCACCAGTGTAACCTGTCATTTTTTTGTCTCCGCCTATCTCCCTCTTCTCTCTTCTTTCAGAGTACTTGAATCCTGAAAACGGAGGGCAGCAGATGTTCTCTATAAGTGATGCTTTTATTAAAGGTAAGGAGAAACTTCAAATGTTGCTGTTGTGGTTTTAATATGATGATAACTCCTCAATACTCCTTTAAAAGGGCATTGACCCTTTAGAAATACTTGACAGTAAATCTGAACTTATTTGTGGCAAAACAGATATATAAACTATACTCTTGTTTTTTGAATGCACTTTCAAGCTGAAATTTCTTTCACTTCTCATATTTCTTCATTCAAAAGCACTCAAGGAAAAGCTTTTACCTTTTTTTAAAAAATAAGTGTAAATGGCAAGTCTGTTCACAACTTTCCCACCGTAAACTTATGTAACATACACTGATTTTAACTTTCTATGCAAGCAAATAAAGATGTGATATGGTTAATTGCACTGCTTCTACAGAGTAGATTAAAAATTAATCTCTTGAATCTTTCTGGGTTTCCTGTCATTACTACCACCACTACTACTTCTGAAATGAAAGGTCAGTAGACACAGTTGTGAGTTTTAAAACCCATGTGCATTCCAGTATCATGGCCAGGTGCACTTGTGGGCCTTTTTTCTCCTAGTTAATGCTATTGATTTTTGGTGAGCTCATAAGAGGAAATAAGGGGGAAACACCAATGTCTGTGCGGCCAGAAACATAGTCTTTGATTAAACTGTTACTTAGTTTTGGACTGAGCTTTTTGCAGGAGGAAGGAAAGGGAGAGAGACCAATGTAACTTCTGTTAATCTACTACACAGCAGTTTCTGGGTATGGAGCATTAGGAAGAAGTTAGCTGCTTTTAAAGCCTTTTTTTTTTTTTCCAATAGTTCTGCTCAGATTACTATTGTACAAGTATTTTACAGTTGTGTTATGCACTCTGAGAAGTTTTAAGCTTGAACTCTGAATACTTACGTAAATCCTGATGAAAATCTGTGCAGTACTAGCATAAATGACTTATACTCAGCCATTAGGAGAATAGGGATGTTTATAACTTCCCTCTATAATATCATACTAGGAAAATAGCCTAGTAACTCTTTCAAAGCACAGAAAACTGCAGAAATAACCTCTAATCATGGTACTGCAAAACAGAGTACAGTTCTAAGGAGTTACTACACAACAGAGTGGTTGAAAGGGGCAAGCCTCCTCCAAGTGAGGACTGTCTTACACTGTTGAAACATGCTTTCTGTTCCCAAAAATCAGAAATGGCTATAGGTCGTGCTGACATTTAGGATTTAAAAAATTGTGTTCAGTGGATACAACCTTTACTGGCATCCTGTTTATCATAGCAGAAAGATACCTGTATATATGATGATTAGGCAGATGGAGGTGAGAAGAGGTGCTGAGATCTTTTGAAAACCTTGTGCCACTTTCTTAACAGAAGATCCTTGAGAATTCTGTCATATTAAATACTGTGACATAGGCTAGGTGAACCAGCCTGCTGCCAGCTCCCTCTGCACCTGAGCAGCAAAGAGATGGTATATGGGTTTGTGGCTGCAAGTTACATAAAAATTCAAAAGTCTGACATATGAACTGGTAGCAAAGCATTTCCTTAAAATATGTTTGGGAGATGTGCTAAACAAGGCCTTTACCAAGATATTTTTGATATTTGTGCTGCAGCCTCAATAAAATAACTAGATCTTTTAATGCCACTTATGTATAGATGTCTTGAAAGCAGCAACCTTTTGTGGATCAGATTAGTGCCATAGTGTGTTCTAAGCCTAAAAGGCATTATGATTCTGTAGTATGAATATACATGATATTTGGAATTTGCATATTTATAGGCAAAGGTAGGATATAAGTTGGGTTTTTTTTTTCCTTCTCTTAACAGACTTGGTAACCATTCAATTCCAGAAGAGAAAACAATCTGCTCTATACTGGCAGTACAAGAATTTTAACAGCTCGCTTTTCCTTTGTACACTCACCACTGTTATACTCAGTGCTGTTTGCTGCATCATGTTACCATGATGTCTAGCTCAAACCCAGTATTTCAGGAGTCTTAGACTTATGTCTTAGTGAATTTTTTCAGAGTAGCCGTTCAAAAAGACAGGCATTCAACTGTGACCTTACATTAACAAAGTTTGTTTGTCTTTTGCAGAGTCGTTATTCAACAGGAGGGTGGAGGAGAAGTCCAAAGAACTCTTTTTCACGCCCCTAGGCTGGCACCACAGCAGTCTGGATCTGCTGAGAGAAGAGAATGGGGAGAAACAAGCCATGGAAAGGCTGCTGTAAGAAACGTGTAGAGAAAAGTATTTGCATATCTTCGGTAACAATTCCTGAAGCCCCTCTATTCCACCAAATTTCAGTGGGACTTGATCTACAGTGGACAATACAAGGAACTAATCTGCATTAAGAAAACAGCCTTTTTGCATTTTGATTGATTTTTTTTTTTTTTTTTTTTTTTTTTTTCCCCTGTGATTTTTTTAATATATTGAAGTACAGGACCAGAGTTGACTGTAGAATATTCTAGGCAGCTGTTCCTTCAGAGGGCTTCCTGCGCTGTAAATGTTCTTTTCCTTCTGAAATGTGAGTTCAACTGATCACTGCTCTGTATTTTTCTCATGAAAAATCTATTTATTTTGCCTTTTTTTATAGGTCTGCTAATCACAACCACATGATGGCACTGCTTCAGCAGCTTCTGTACAATGAATCCCTGTCGCTGTCCTGGAGGGATATCATTGTGCCTGTGGTCTGCCAGGTAGTTCAAACTGTACGGCCTGATGTCAAGAACAGAGATGATGACATGGATATCCGCCAGTTTGTCCACATCAAAAAAGTAAGCTTCAAACAGTGGATGCAGGGAAACAGAAGGATGCAGCTGCTGGCAGCACCCCTTGGTTGAGGAGACAAGTCCTGTTCCCACTGCCCTTAGCCTGTTCAGTGGTGTAATTGGCCAACATGGCCTTTGGATAAGGTGGGGTTCTAGATGAAGTTGCACAGAAGGAATTCTGCATTCTGTGAAAGGTGCTTTAATGCCCTGGAGCTGACCTCTTTCAGGCTGTAGGCTGCAGAAGGTAGCAAAGGGCAACACCTCTGTAACGACTTGCTTCCTTTTTTGGTTTCCACTTGTTTTATGCTTGGATTGGAGATGTACTGAATGCTGGAAAAGTAGCTTGCAGGACTCTAGCAGTCTGTTGCCCTATAACTATCCATTATGGACAACTGAACTCCTCCTGTGCCAAGTACAGTGACTTTCTTCAAGAGGAAAACTTAATTGTTGTGGGATGGTGCATCCAGTTCTGCCAGAGAGCCCAGTGTTGACACTGTCAAACTGTAAGGCTGGAGTTGTGGCATGCACAGTTTCTTCTGAGAGGCTCATGTGAAATTAGCATCCAAGGAGCTAGTGTGACTGAAGATCAAAGGCTTGGGCTCATTTTTCTTTGGCAAAATTCACCTCAGGAAGCCTCTTGTTTGGAAACCATGTAAGATATGAGGACAGTCTTACAGTTCTGGTGGTAGGTCTGTGACATCTCTTCAGACAGCATCAGTTGTTGCTGCCTCCTGAAACTCCAGTTCAAAGAGCAGATGTTCAGAGGTGAAAGCTCTTTGTAGCTGTCTGTTTTTGCATGCTTATAACAGAAATGTCCTCTGAAACATTCAGAAACCTGTTTCATGTTGTTTATTATTTCTGTGATTGGTTGTGACTGTAGGCACATCAGTCAAGTGTTTTATGTGTTCAAATAGTAGGTAGAGGTTGGTTTGGTTTTCACCTTTTTCTCTTTTTAATTCTTTCCTTTCCTTACAACTTGTTTGTTGTTAATGGAAGTGGTACATGGCTCCCTATGGCCTACAGAAGTTAGGTTGCCTTACTATCTTCCAAAGTCTACCCGGTTTAACGAATACACATGTGTTGGGAGTAATGTAGAAATCCTATAACTTAGTAGTTGTTTTTCTGTTGTCCTTAGTTTGCCAGACTTTAAAGGAAAAGAGTTGTGTGTGCAGCATGACTGTATCTGATCTTTCATCTTATAATTGAGGGTGTAGCTGAAGCTTGCACATCAGCTACAATAGGTATTCTACATACTGGGTTTACTGCATTAGAAGTTATGGGATTGTATGACAGTTCTAAAAAATGTTCTTTGCTTTATTAGATCCCTGGTGGAAAGAAATTTGACTCCATGGTGGTGAATGGATTTGTTTGCACTAAGAATGTTGCACACAAAAAGGTAATGCAGACTTGATTAATCAAGTGCTGGCTGTAGTGCATGCTGAGGAAACAAGTCTGGTGTTACTTCCTTTTTTGTGTTGTGAAGCTTCTCTGACCACTCAGGAGGTTTGCAAGTTTTCTCTAGTTTGAGACCTTAAGCAAGAATGGTTTTTAAAGCCAAGCTGTTTTACCCCAGAGATTCGGGGGCGGGGGGACACACATGACACGCACACGACGACTTTCCTCATGCATGTGTAGAAAAATATCCTTTCCACCCTCACCACCCCAGAAGGCATCTGATAATTACTTCAGGTTTTAGTCAGAAAAAGGCATTTGTGATTCTGACTTATGACAATATAGCAAAGCAAGCTTTTAAGTAAGACAGCAGGTCAAGGTACAAGTGATCTGGATGGGGACTCCGAAGTGTATCAAGTCTTTGGGGTTCTTGGGGGTCAGTGTAGAAATGTCCACTCTTACTAGACAGTAGCTGTGAAATGCCAACAACTGGGCGTAACATGTTCATAAGAAGGAAGAATGTATAGTTGAGTCTGTGGGGAGGGGATAGCTGAGATGCTTTTGGGAGGGAATAAAGAAAAATAATTAATGGGAAATCTATCTTTTCTTGTGTACTTTTCCAGGTGTTTGTATTAACTATTTTTGTGTCTTTCTTAGATGAACTCTTGCCTAAAAAATCCCAAAATTCTTCTGCTGAAATGCTCAATTGAGTACCTCTATCGAGAAGAAACAAAGTTTACCTGCATAGACCCTATAGTACTTCAGGTGAGAGTATGCTTTTGTTCTTGGTGAAAATTACTTGAGGTCTAGTGATTCAAATGAAATGATGGTCAGTGCACATCTGATTTTATGGTGTAAGGTGGAGTTGAATGTGTGGCATTGCATAGGAAAGAGAAAAATTTCCTTTTCTAGCAGGTAGCTAAGAAAACTGCTGTAGTAAATACATTACAAACCTGTAGTTTTGTGCTGAGGGTTTTTGTCATCATTACATGTACTGAGAGCAATCTCTTATGAGCCTCAATTAAATTCAGCATTTTAGAAAGCAGGTTTTGTTTTTAATGATACACTGTATAAGGAACATATGGTTCAGATGGTCAGAGCTAGATATGGTTTAGGTGCATGAAGAAATATTAGAAAAGTTATATAGGCGGGGGTTAGGTTGCACCCATGTTATTTCTTGTCAGGCTTGAAAAAATGGGACAACAGCCAGCCTAATGAAGTGATGAACTACAAAATGTCACTTTGGAACAGGTGCCTTACCCCTGTGAGCAGGGAGGTGCCTTAAGTATAAAAACACTGAAATGATAGACCTTTTCTTTAACACCCTTCATTCCTGTCTGAGAATCAGTCTTCAGGTGTTTTCCAGGATACTGGTAACAAGGGTGCCCTACTGAGCTTGGGGCATAATGTTTGTTTCTGTCTTTGACTATTTCCTTAGCATGCATTTAAGAGCACTTCTGTTTGGTAATTAATAGACAGGATTACAGGTACGGAAGCTTTAGCAATAAAACTTGTCTTGGCCTAGTGAGTTGGTTTTCTATTAGAAGCTTAAACCGAGACTTGTCCTTTGTCTGAACGGGGTACAAGTATCTATGATACTTCCTAAATATTGGTCTCTGATTATTTCAGTGTCTGCTTCAGAGCATGATCATAACTATTTGTGTATCTGCGTTAAAGTCCTGTAGGGCAGAAAATACTACAGAAAAACTAGTTCAATTGAAAAGCTTAGCTTCTAGCAAAAGCTTTATCTTTGCTACACTAACATGAATGTTTATGTTTCGAGGAGCTGGCAAACTGCTTTTGTGGTGTCTTTCTCTTGCACAGAACTTCTAAAACCTGACTGATGTGAGCTGCAATAACACAACTGAGAATACCTGGCTTGGGAAGCTGTATGCTCCCTCTAGCAGTGTAGGGCTTTAGTTCTGATACGAGTTGCAGCCCTGCATTCTCTTTTTGTGCATGGTAATAAAAATTACAGGGGGGATAGTGAGATGAAGCCAGAAGGTGGCTGTGGTTAGAAAAGCAATTTTACATTGCACAGTGTTTGAGATCCCACTCCAGAAGCCTTGTCCCCAAGTACAGATTTAGAGACCGAGGCTCTGCGTTCAGACTTCTAGGGGCCTGGAGCACTGGCATACTCTTTGTGAATGGAATTGTCTCTGCGTGCCAGCCACCAACATTAGCATGTATCTGAAGGTGAATATTGCTAACAGCTTTGGTTTAGAATGCTCTCATTCTAGCACCTTTTGAACATAAAGCCTTTTTCTAGGTAAGGATGTAAAGTGCCTATCTATCTATATATATCTGTTGGGATTCTCCTGCGAGTTTCTTACTTCATCTTGTCACTGGACTATATCCTCATGCTCAGGTAGCGCATATAACAAATTACCAATAAAGTGGGTGTTGTGCTTGGGGGTGGGGAAACATGCACAATGGAAAAATGATGGCTGATTTACCCATTTTATAGGAAAGGTCGGTATATAAATGAGAGAGAAAGTAACATTAACCATTTAAGTGTTTTTTCAGGTATGTTTGCAGTAGTTAACCGCTATACTTTATTCCCGTCTGCAGGAAAGGGAGTTCTTGAAGAACTATGTACAGCGGATAGTTGATGTCAGGCCTAACTTGGTCCTTGTTGAGAAGACTGTGTCCCGAATTGCGCAGGACATGCTCTTGGAGCATGGTATCACTCTGGTTATCAATGTCAAGCCGGTGAGCATTTCCTGTCAGTCAGACTGGGCCTTGTGGTGAATCTCTAATTTCTCCTTGTATCGAACTCTCTGGAGGAAGCAGAGTTGTCTTATTTTCTCCTCTAACCAAGCCTGGGATCTTTAACAGTAATTCTCTTTTAAGAAGGCAAGAGATGCAAACCTAGAAAGTAACTTTTCCTCAGCTCTTCACAGCTACTCTCCTGTGTCCTTGCTTGGTAGGTCCTTGTACCCTGGCTTGGTTCTAGTTAACTCTTGACTCCTATTTGTAGCAAATCCTGCATGGATCCTCAGTGATTCCTAGGGAGCCTTTCTCTCCCTCTGAGGTAGGGTACAACCAGCCAGAGAGTGGCTGTGGGATTTGGCTGTGGTCCTGATAGCCAGCACTGTGCTGACTACACTGTACCTCCTAGAATTTTTTTCACTTGAACAGATCCAGATATCCTCAATGAAGGGCACAGTCTTACCTGTCACCAGAAATATTTACCCAACTGCTTTTCTAAGATTCTTGTATATTGTGGGTATGTATTTGTGTGACTGTATTTAACCCAGAGTTTGCATCTCAGTAAGGAGTTTCTTGAGTCATGCTAGCTTGGGTTGTTTTTCTCTCTTTTTTTTTTTTTTTTTTTTTTTTTAAGAGCAAGCTAAGAATGCTAATGTCCTACTTTGCACTGTAGATTCTTACTCTTCTTTCCATTTTTACAGCAAGTGTTAGACCGGGTAAGTCGAATGACCCAGGGAGACTTAGTGATGTCAATGGATCAACTGTTGACAAAACCACGTTTGGGAACCTGTCATAAATTTTATATGCAAGTTTTTCAGTTGCCCAATGGTGAGTAAAGCTTGATGTGTCTTAGTTTCTGTGTGTGAAAGGATAAATGCTTTGTTCCTCTTAAAGTAGATCTGAACTGTGGGGTGCCTTGTGTGATCAAGTATTATCTTTCCTACTCATTTTTATTTACTTCTGTTATATCTTGGGACTACAGTGGACTCTGTGGACACAAAAGCGTGATCTTTCTAAGACGAGACTAGGCTTTAGGCTGGCTTCTTCCTTCCAAATTGTTTTTTCTTTTTTCTCTTCCCACCACCATGGAGGTTGTCTAGTCCAACTTCCTGTTCAAAACAGGAATAATTAATTTAAATGCAGGATCAGATTTCTTAGAACTTTGTTAGCTATCTAACAATATACAATGCAGTCAGAGATTTCAAAGCCTGTGTGGGCACCTGTTCAGTTGCTTAACCATCCTCAGCATAAAAATTTTTTCTGCATAGAAGCAGAGCATCATAGAACAGCCTGGGTTGGAAGGGACCTCAAAAGATCATCTGGTCGACCCTTAATGTATCCAATCAAAATTTGCCTTGTTGCAGTCTGTGCACACTGCCCCTTGTCCAGTCATTGTGCACCTTTGAGAAATCAGATTCCTTTTTCTCTGTAACCCCCTTAGGCAGTGGAAATCTGCAAAGGAAGAAGGAAGAAATGCTACTTGACAGGTTAGCAGTGGTGCTGGCACGCACAAATGCTGTTGATGCAAATCTTTGTGGAGATGCAGTTTTTGCATCTCTTCCCCTTACACTTCCCCATGTCCCCTTCCAGCCTTTAAATTGCACTCAAAATCTTGTAGGCTTTTGACTTGTAAGGGTGAGCAAATGTGCCTGGGAAGTAGTGGTTCTTTTGCTTTGCTGGTGCAGAGTCTACAGTGATGTTAGAATACACTGTTTAGGCCAGCATGTTCCATGCAGCCTTCACTTGGACTTTATGATGACTTGTTTTACAAACAAGGAGATGTTTTATAGCAAATGCTTATTTTGCTTGCAAAAATAAGTTATTTCAGTACAGTGATGTCAATTTCTGCAGCTGGATTGTGCTACCAATGTTACTTGCTCTTAGTCTCTGTTACGGTCTCTTCAGTGTGTGAGATACCCAAGAGCAGGTTAACTGTAGTTGCCATCCTAACTCCTGTGTGATTTTTCTTTTTTCTTCTAGATCAGACAAAAACCCTCATGTTCTTTGAAGGGTGTCCCCAGCACCTGGGTTGCACTATCAAGTTGTGTGGTGCTGCAGAGTATGAGCTGGCCCGTGTAAAGGAGATCCTGATCTTCATGGTGTGTGTGGCTTATCATTCCCAACTGGAAATCTCTTTCCTTATGGATGAGTTTGCCATGCCTCCTACCCTGACCAAAAACACCTCCTTTCACTCCCTTATTGAGGAGCCAGGAGATGAAAATGAACAACAGAACCTCTTCAATGGCGAGGATTTCAGCACAGCAGTCAGAGACATTGAACTGTCCTCGGAAAAGCTTTCTGTAATCTCTGAGTCAGTGTCCTCTGATGAGGTCAGCTTGCTTGAACAAAGAACTTTATTTGAGAGAGGTGACCAAGAGAATAGTCAACTGGAAACAGTGTCCTCAAAACAGCATGAGCACCATAAAGTGGAGTCACCATTTCCAGTGTTTAACTCTGTACCTCCTGCAATACCTGAAACATCCCTGTTGCCCCTCCATGGCATGGACCAGCACTTGGTTGCTCTAGATAGCCAGACACTAGAGCCTCTTCAACAGGCAGATGATCTGCCGGAGTCCAAAAGTCAGATGAGAGTCTTCAGAGACCCACTCCAGGATGATACTGGTTTATATGTCACAGAAGAGGTAACTTCTTCTGAGGATCGTCTTAAGACTTACTCTGCAGCATTTAAACAGGAGTTGAAAGATGTCATTCTCTGTATTTCTCCTGTAATGATGTTCCGTGAACCATTTCTTTTGACTGAAAAGGGCATGAGGTGCCCTGCCCGGGAATACTTCCCTGAGCAAGTTTATTGGTCTCCTCTCCTCAATAAGGAATACAAGGAGTTGGAGAGCAGAAGGAAGAGACAATTATTGCGGGATCTCTCTGGACTACAAGGGATGAATGGGAGTATCCAAGCCAAGGCTATCCAAATCTTACCTTCTCATGAGTTGGTTAATACAAGAATAGCAGAACATCTGGGTGATAGCCAGAGCTTAGCCAGAATGCTGGCTGACTATCGGGCCAGAGGAGGGAGGATACTACAGAAAAGCACGGATCCCTTTGCCCAAAGTAAGGATGTGTCTAGTGTCCCTACTGGAAAAACTGGGTGCAGAATTGAAGAGGAGGAGAAGGGGCTAGGTCAGAGTGAATCCTCATGGTCTCATAAGGTAAGATTCAAAGCTATGTTAGCAAAAAACTGGGTTACATCAGTTTCTCCTTGGTGTAATACAAAAGACATAGTGTATCAAATGTTCAACTAAAGTTGATGTGTGGGTTTTGTTGTTGGTTTTTGTTTTTTGTTTTTTTTTTTTTTTTTACTTGATCAAAAGTGCATTTTAGATTGCAGTGCTCTAGACACTTAAAGTCAATATAACCAGGGATGATGTGGATAAGATAGCAGAACAAGAGACTGACTTCAAAATTTCCCTGAGAGGGGAAGAGGTTGTGGGACTCTGCTTTCTGAGAAATGTGCAAAGTCAGCCAAGAATCAGTGTATTACATTGCCCGTTCAGCTCAGCTGTACATGACTGATTTTTGAAAATGAGCACATGAAGGGGAAGCAGACTTAAAGAAGTTTCTGAAACGGATTTCTTGCTGCTTGTACTGGTGATTTCTAAAAGTGTAGTATTTTCATCTTCAGAGAACTTAATGTCATGGGAACAGTAGGAGGCTGTGATTACATTCAAGTATTTGACTGTAGAAGTTTGGGTGATGTGAAGAAATGTGAGAATCTCATAATGGAGGGGGGAAATCTTTGAAATTTCAAAGCAGTATGTGCTTGTGATCAAAATATTTAAAGTTTTAGGAAACTGCCATGAAAGCAACTAACTTGTATCTGAGGAAAAGGATCTTGGGACTTTCTTGAACTGGAAGCTGTTTAGGAAAAAAGTCTATGAACAAGAGTAGCAGAACTGATCTCTTGGAATAGTCAAACATTTTGATCCCTGAACCAATCAGCCCTAAGTTCATCAGCAGAAGTCACTTTTTAATTGGTGCTTAAATGTAAATCTGTGTAGCTTCACAGGCTGTAAACTTACAGGCTGTGACTAGCCCTTGCTCTGGATCAAACTGGTTGATGCTGTTTTAAATTTATTCAGCGATCAAAGGAAAGTATTTGGTAACTTCATAGTTTTGTAGGGCGTGGAAGGGGAAACAGCTCCATTCCAGCAGCAGCGTGGTAAATCTCTTTACAGGGGACAAAGTTGGAAGTCTTTCTGTAGCCTGAATGAGTGAATGAGGCATATTGGCAGAGTTTTGACTGCAAGGTGTCCTAAACTGTACAGTGCTTTGGAGACTCTGGATGTTTATGTTTTGTTGTTTTCTGTTTCCCTTAGCTTTCCTTCCACAGAAACACACATGTGTGCGTTGGTTTCATTATGCATATTAGTTATGCTGTTCTAAAAAGGGCAGTTAGCAATTACGCATGGTACAAGTCTACCTGACAATGCAAGGTTAATCTGTACAAAAGGAGCAAGCAGAGATTCGCTTGTAAATAATACTAGAATAGAATGTTCTCATGAGGAATTGTGTGTAGATGGAGGTGTCTGTAACCAGTAAATGAGGTGTTTTCTCTCTGTCAGGTGGATTGCCTGAGTCCAGTAAACCACCAGAGGCTCTGTGTTCTCTTCAGTAGCTCTTCTGCTCAGTCCAGCAATGCTCCAAGTGCCTGTGTTAGCCCCTGGTATGAAAACTACTCCTCTACAACTTAGATATCTTTCTTCCTAATTCAGTGTCAGTGCTTGCCTCATAGTGATATCTCTTTGAGGACTCTTTGGTAGGTTGTGCCCATCCTGTAACAGAAACTGTGGCCAAAAATAATTCTGTCTTGCCCGGTCAAGTGGGTCCAGAGCACTATACCATAGCCTTTGTAATTCCCAAGGCATGAATGAGAAAAGCTCAGCCTAAAACCGAATGCTTTAGTTGGTCCTTTCACTGCAGTGTAATGTATGTGTGGGGAGGGCACTGCATGCAGTCGTGTGGGGAAGGATTAGTGTATATAAACATGGAAGAATGTCCAAGCCCAAAAATAAGCTTTGAGAGAATCTCAATACTTCTAGATGGTATTATCTCAGAGTGGTATTTGAATATATTGCTCTCTTTCTCATGTTATAGTCAGTAGCGTTATGAGCTTTAACTGTATTTCCAGCTTAGGGGGCTGTAATTTGTTAGTTGTGTGCAACTAACTTGACATGCTTCTAGCTTTACTAAACAAACAGGACAGGTCTTGGTGTTTTATCTCTTGCTCAGGTGAAAATATAAAGATGGCTGTCTTATAGGGAAAGGTCTAAAGTTCCTGTAGGAAGGAACCAAAGAAGGGGGTGATAAGCTCAATAAACAGCAACAATGAGAGGATGTAAATTGCTGATATTAGAGATTTCTGAATTGTGGCACTTAAACTGATACTTAAACATTTTAAGTGGCTTGGTCACCTCAGGTTCTGAGAAAACAAAAGTTGCTATTAAATCTGTTAGAAGAATAAGGTTTTCTTAAAGCACTTTTCATCTTCTGGATGTACCCTTTTTGTAACTGTTTAAATGTTAGTGTTTGAGGCTTCAAGCTGTCTAGGCTTCTGTGCCAAGATATTCTTGAACACGATCTTCAAAAGTGCAGTTGAATTGTATTTGACTTTTAAATGTCAAGTTTAAAGTTGTCCTAGTGGGACTCTGATCTCGTTAGCAAACTTGACAGCAGGGGCAGGGATCTAGGAGGGTAGTCAAGAGGGGGGAAAAAGTTTGTGAAGGTATACAGGGCTGAAAACAAGTTAGCAGGGGATGCAGATCTGTGCACCTAAAGGCCATTGCACAGCTAACAGTGGCAGCATCCACCCTCTAAAGCTTTTCTTTCTCTGTTTAGGATTGTGACCATGGAGTTCTATGGGAAAAATGACCTGACTCTAGGGATTTTTTTGGAGCGCTACTGTTTCAGGTGAGGAGGAACTTATTCTAAATCTCTTTCTAAACAAAAAAAACCCTTTTGATATCTTGGTGAAATTGACCTGCTGCCCTCTTCACAGGCTGCACTTCCCGTGCACTTTGAATAGCATGCACATCTGCAGAGCTCTTTGTGTCCTAGTAAAGCTTACCGCTTAAATCTGTTGGTCCCTGTGCTTTACTATCATCTGTAGTGAAATGAGCTGGATTTAAGAATTCAGTTCCTTATGCTCACGTCTTACAAGCAAATACATCCACTGCTTTCTCACTTTGGCCCTGTACCTCTTATTTCCTTCCTTTAATGAGGAAGTGGAACTGATTATGAAACAAGACTTACAAGTTCATAAAGACAAATGTGTTCACTTAGCACTTTCTTGTAGGATTGGGTCTTTTTCTTGTAGCCATTAGTTAAGAGGCTGAGCATGTATTCCAAATGTCTGTTTTTCAAGACTAACAACTGTACAAATTGCAATGTTCTGAGGTTCCTGTTTGAACTTTCATATGAATTCTGGAAAAAACCTACTCCTTTCATGTTATCTGAACATCTCAGAGTAAGGCTTTGGTCATATCTGCAAGGTGGCTAATGTGAATGGTCCAGAACACTTTTAGCCCTGGCAAAGTACAGTGTAATTTATTTCATCTGATAGAGGTGCAAATTGTTAGGTTTCAGCGATAACCAGTACTGCCAGAACCCCATACAGAGTCTCAGTGGGCTCTGAAGCTGGATAGGTAGCCTGTGGCCCCTCAAAAGACAAGATTACTCTATTCTCTCCATTCACCACTTACAGTAGCAAAATGCTTGTAATGCTCAGCTTTCTTTAGAGGAACAAGTATTTCTCCTTGTGCTGATCAATGGGGAGGAGGAGCTTAGCTGTTCGCTTTTAGGTTCTTGTTTCTCTCAGCTGACTAGCTATTGTGTGCTAAAGTGAATGCTTCTCAGTCTCCATAGTTTCAGTAATTAAAATTCTTTTTTTTTCATATGAGCAAGGAGCCTTTTTTAGGCTCTGTTTTTGAAGAATTCCGTATTTCACTTTTATAGCTGAATGATTCAGCTTTTATTTTTCTGATATCAGTCTCTCTTCCCTGACTTAAAAGAAATCCATTCATGGAAAAGTCATGAGTTTTTCTGTTCGGAAAGGTTATGTGGCACTATTTTGCTCACCTCCTCCTTCAAGAGTTGAAACATTACCATTTTGAAGGCTTTTTGGCCCAACATTGTCCTCAGTAGCCTTTGCACTGGTACGCTGCCAGAGTTGTCTTCTGATTTGGGGCCCAGGCACTTTGAGGTGCTTGATCTGTGTTTTGTGGACTAGATGGAGTATATTGGCAGAAAGTGATTCATTGTAAAAAGATTGTGATATTCACTGCTTTTGGGACCTATACAGCCATTGCTGGCAAGGAAACTTCTCTACATGCTATTTCTGAATGAGTAGAATTCACTCTGCAGAAACAGCCTTCACTAAAGGCTTAGGAAACTTTACAGTAAAGATAAATAGTACCATGATATTAAAAAGCAAATGAGATATGTTGAATCAATTCTTCAGCAGTGTCTAGTATATGATCATTCCTAAGTGTTTCCATTTCTCTCTATAAGGCCTTCCTACCAATGCCCCAGCATGTTCTGTGAAACACCAATGGTGCACCACATCCGTCGCTTTGTTCATGGGCAAGGCTGTGTGCAAATTGTGTTAAAGGAGCTGGACTCCCCAGTCCCTGGGTACCAGCACACCATTCTTACTTACTCCTGGTGTAGACTGTGCAAACAGGTAAGGTTGTGGACTTAAGCATCATTTCTATTCCAATGTAGTATTCCTGTTGTAATTGGCCTTGTATGGAAAGGCAGCATTTTTGAGAAAGTGCTCATCCCTGCAGCTATGGCTAAACTTGCACAAAACCTGTTACTGATAGACACATTCTCAGGTATCTACAAATTCCTCTTGTAGAATTGGGGTTGTTGAGGGTGAAACATCTTATGTGAGGTAGTCCTGTTGGAAATGTTAAACCTGGCTTTGGTTGAAGTTGATATATTGCTGGAAACTAATTTCTGACACGTGGAAAAAATGGAGTTGCCCTCTTAGAGGTGAAAAGTATGGTCCCTTCCCTGCAGTGAATCAGTATGAGCATCAAAAGAATGTATGGGGAAGAACAGACACTGAGACCTACTGGCTTTAGTAATTGGCTGAAACCACTTGCTACTCTTTGATCTGCTGTGGACTGGACAGTCTGCGTTGTGTCAATGTGATGTCTAGACTTCCTTTAGTAGTCATGAGAAAGTAAGCAAAATCTTCGTTAGAGGAATGATAAATTGTGTTTAAAAAAACACAAGATAGTAAGATTGTGTATTATCTGAAACTTGTTCTGTAATTTAGCTAAGAAAACATTACCAATTGGATACTCATCCCTAGCTAAACATTGTAAAACTTAAGAGCCTTCGAAGAGACAAGAATAAAACTTAATTAAAAAAGATTCATGCAGTGCCTGAAATGCATAACATCTCAATTACCCATGTGGATGACTCAGTTCACCTACTTATGCTGGCTTAAACATGGGTGCTGGATTTAAAGATACCTAGAGGAAGTTAATGTAATTGCTGAAGGCAAGTGTTACACTGCTGTGCATACACCTGTTCTGTAACCTTTTATTTCTGTGTGCTCGTGTAAACATTAATATGTTTGTGGCTATTAAGTATGTATAAAGCGGTGGCTAATCTAAGCTTGCAAGTAGTGCTGAACTGGAAATACACAGCAGAGCAATACCAGTGTATTTGTAGCTGAAGAGTCGCCAGGGAAAAAGTAGATGATGAAACCACTGCAGCTGACTGGGTTGTTGCAAATTGTCTCTATGCAGAGAAATAGCATCCCAGATATAAACTTCTGTCAAGGATATGTTTGCACTCCCCCAGCTTAGCACTTGTCTTTCTCAACTAGCAGTTGGTTTTTATCTGATTTATTTTAACTATGTGTTGGCCTTAGCTTTGCATAAATGCTATCTTTGTTATTTAGAGTGTTTCAGGACGTGGGTACTTCTGGTACTAGAAATATTAAATTGCTATCTAGGTTAGCCTGTCCTTAACTGGTTGAAGGATGACAACAAGACACTTGGCTTTCAATTTTTCAGGTGACACCAGTTGTTCCCCTTTCCAATGATTCTTGGTCTATGTCTTTTGCGAAATACCTTGAGCTGAGATTCTATGGGCACCAGTACACTCGAAGGGCCAATGCAGAGCCTTGTGGTCATTCCATTCACCATGACTATCACCAGTATTTTTCCTATAATCAGATGGTGGCATCTTTCAGGTGAGGTCTACTGCTGAAAACTTCCTTCTCTCTCTTTAGTACTATGATGTGAAGTATATAGCTCTAGTAAAGATTCCTTAGGTCTGTCCTTTGAGTACAGCATGGGATAGCATAACTGCGCTGTAACTACAAGTGCAGGATTGTGTGTTGGCTTGCAGAGGGCATTGTGAGTGCCATCGCTGTCCTGGGTGGGGTGCGCAGTGTTCCTCAGAATGGATGGCTCCAGTTCACGATACAGAAAGGAAGCACTTTTTGCTCTCTAATCTCAAAAATTTTCAGCATTTTGTTTTTGCAGCATGATCTGTGGTTTTACTTTTTGCCTAGAGATAAATGAACAGGGTGATGTTGCTGCTAAAAGTTACTGAAGCCCTGGACACATTGACAGTGCCCCTCTTCATATAAGGGCTACAGACTACATTTGGTGTAGAATTAGTCTTACATGCGGAGAATCTTGTTAATAGCTGTCATATTGCCTTCTCAGCTACTCTCCAATCCGGCTGCTTGAAGTGTGTGTCCCACTCCCCAAGATCTACATCAAACGGCAGGCTCCGTCAAAGGTTACTATTTTGCAGGATCTCAAGGACTTCTCTCAAAAGTAAGCTTTGTTTTTAATCCCTTCCTCAGCTTATTTGTGTTTTGGATCTTTATTAGCAGAACACAAAACCGTTTTTGCTAGTGTAGGTAAGACTTGCTAAATAGTCATTATTTAACAGAAAAGTAATGGTTTTAAATACATCTACATGTGTAGGTACTTCTAAGGAAGGGTGGTATTGGAATCTTATTACCTTTACCTGCTCTGTACTCATCTCTCATCTTCTCATCTGGTGGCAAATCAGTTTAAACACAGCTAGTAGGAAGAAACTAAGATTATTCTCTTCTCCATCCCTCAGTGTTGCACTGATACTTGAGCGATACAATGCGTTGGTGAATGATGCTGCTAAGTAGCCACTGAAAGGTTGACCATCAGCTGGTGTCTGAAATGTCACCTTTTTTTAACAAAATGTCTTCTCAAGCACAGCTAAAGTATTTCTAATTTCTCCCTCTAATACTAAAAATGTAACAGAGGAAGTGGCCCTAGAAGGCTTAATCTGAAGACTGCAGGTAACACTTTGTACCTCTATCCTAATGTTCCTTTTTGGAATGTCTGACCAAGATTAAATCCTGCCTTCAGCCCAGAAAAACTGCAAAGGCATTGCTCAGATCTGTTGTCCAAACAGAACTGTTTTCATTGTATTGGTCATGTGGCTACTAAACTCTCTGGTGTGTACAAGACATTGCCTTTGTTAGCTATTCAATATGATAGCAGCAGACAGTCTGTAGTCTAAGGTAAACTACAGTAGGCCTAGACACCTTCTAAATAGGAAAAAAAAGTGGGAGACAGACATGATGGAAACTATTAAATCCAGCATGGCTGCTGTTCTGCCTGGTGGCAGCATTCCTATATGGCTGATGACTTTAACTGCCTGACTTCAGAATCTGTGAAGCTTCGTTGAGAACTGAAATAGTTACTTGTTCTGACTGTCTGAGCCCTTCTGGTGGAGGTGTAGCTTAAAGTCACAGATTCTTCCCAGACACAGATGACACAGTGCTTCCCCTTTGCTATTAGTATGACCTTTGTATTCCTCTCTGACAACTTGCACTGCTTAGAATAAGTGGCAAAGAGGAATGTCAGTGTGTCTTTCTGCTATGCCAATTAATTTTTTCTTAGCTTTCCCTGTAAAATCAGTGGAATAGCCTACTGTGCAGAAGACTGCTATATATTGTCTTTTGTATTCTTAAACGCTAGCCTTAAATGCATTCAGACTCTTGTTAAAGAATGTTGAAGATGTTCTAGGTAGTCACATCTTAACTCTTTGCATCCCTATCCACAGGGTGTCACAAGTGTATCTTGCTGTTGATGATCGTCTTGCTTCTCTGAAAACAGATACTTTCAGCAAAACAAGAGAAGAGAAGATGGAAGACCTCTTTGCCCAAAAGGAGGTAGTGGACTATTTCTGCATCAGCAGGCTGTAGGCTGCAAAGTGTGTGGAAAAGCCACTCAAATCTAGTGTCATCTCTGGTCATGGAACACTGACAGATTTTCTTTTGGCAGATGGAAGAGGGGGAGTTTCGAAACTGGACTGAGAAAATCCAAGCGAGGTTGCTTTCATCATCATTAGACACACCTCAGCAGCTGCAATCTGTTTTTGAGTCTCTGATAGCTAAAAAACAAGGGCTTTGTGAGATGCTGCAAGCCTGGAATAACAGGTAAGAGGAGAAATGTTGGAATCATGAGCAACAACGATACTGTGTTCGTTATAGAAGGAAAAAGGTGTTTTTGTACTTTCTCTCCCTGTGATGCAGTTGCTCTATAGAGTGTGTTAGGAGAGCTTGTGCTGAATGTCCTCTACTGGTTAAGACCACAGAGCTAGTTGATTGGAACAGAAAACCATTTGAGGCCAGATAGAGTATTGTGTTGTAGAGCACAACTTGGGTTTGAGACGAGAAAGCGTCATTTGAATGAAGGTGGAAGAGAGGGGAGCATGGGGAAGCAATTAATTGGGTGAAGTTATCTCAGAGGTGAAAAAAATGTTTTGGTTTTGGCCGTTTGAAACATACCTTTGGCACATGTTAGCAGCCATCTGAGGTTGCAATAAAGACTTGTGAAGGCATGCTTGGCTGTATTCTAGTAGGGAGAAACTTCATAACTTATGCTTTTCACAGCTAATACCTGTAATCTATTTTTTAATTAATTTTTCTTTGTGTTTTGTTTTTTTTTTTTAAGATTGCAGGACCTCTTTCAACAAGAGAAAGGGAGAAAACGTCCATCAGTACCACCCAGCCCTGGGAGACTGAGGCAAGGTGAAGAAAGCAAGGTATGAGTAGCAGGCTAGAAGCTACTTAAACTGGTTTTGTTCTGCAGCAGCACAAGAGTCTTAAGACTGGCTTCAGTGCACTTAATAAACTTATTTTACTGCATCGTGTAGTTTTCAGCTGTAAAAACTTGAATTGCATGTTAGTATATGTATCTTTTCCTAAAGATGTGAGCCAAGAGCCATATTACACAGAAGAAGACTAAGTATGAATAGGATTTGATGATTTTCTGTGGTGTTTGTGTAGTGTTAATCTGAATACTGGCAGTAGAGAGCAGTCATTGTCAGGTGTCAGGTGTATGCCTAGATAGGAAGGAGGTCACCTCGTTAGACCCTGGTTTATCCCTTGTGATAAAGAAAAGGCAAAAAATTACCAGGACAGACAGAGCAATGAAAACAGGAAGGACTGATAATCAGTTTTCAGGTTCACCGCTGTTCTGTGATGTGTCCATGTGCCAGCATGCTGAGCAACCACCCTTTGGTGAGCTGGTACTCTGAGAAAATGTCCAAAATGCAAGGCAGGACATTAGAAGCACCATACAGAGAGGCTGAACTCCAAATAGTTCTAACATTAGCAAGGTGCACTAAGAAACCTCATGAGTACCTGGGTTTGCTCTGCTGTATGCATGTTTCACATCTATTGGTTAGATGCTAAAATGCACTTAACCTTGATCTGACAGCAAGCAGGTTTATATAGAAGAGTGTAGTCTTTAAAGCAACGTACAGAGATGATAGTCATAAGCTTCTTGTGAAGCTGGGTTGCTGTTGCCTTGTGTTTTTCATGTGGTGGCAGACACAGTGACACTGCAGTGGGTGGGAGTGTGCAGTTGTGGTACATCTGCTTTTGCAAGTGTTCCACAGAGGAAGGGATACAGCTATAATGAGCTAGGCATCAACAGTGGTGTTTTGTTATTCTGCCTAGATCAGCAGCATGGATGCTTCCCCACGCAATGCTTCTCCAGCACTGCAAAATGGAGAGAAAGGTCTGTTGATTATTTGTTTTTTATAAGCTGCCAAAAGAAGCTTGCTGTAACCATTTCCCTGAGATAATACGGGAGCCTTTGTCAAATGTCACAATTTAGAGAAACGGTGAATCCCCGTTGTGTCAGGTAGGAATAAGCCAGTTTCCAGCTTGCTATTATAAAAAGCAAAGCCTGCTTCCAATATGAAGTTTAATTACTAATGATACTAAATTGGCCAGCAAGGGTTTTCCTTTGATCTGAAGTATAAAAACTTTCAGAGGGATTCTAAATAATGGAATAACTATATAGAATTTGGGAAATGCCTGTCACTGCTTCTGAGAAGTGGTTATGGGTGCTAAGACCTCTTTACCTGTGAGGCATACTGAGAGCTTGTGGGAACTGAAGGTGGTGGGTATAAGTGTATGCATCTTCTGGAGGTTATGTGCTCTGTTGATCAACTTGTCAATTCGTTTGTTCTGGATGGCCTTACCTCCTTTCTAAGTAAAAACTTCTTGAAAGTTGACACTGGTGGTAGCTTGGCCTGGAAGCAAGCAGTGTAACTTCTGACAGCCATGTGAAATACTTTTTCCTGTCCTTGTGCTCTCAGAGGATCGTTTCCTGACTACTTTATCAAGTCAGAGCTCCACAGGGTCCACCCATCTTCAGCTGCCCACCCCTCCAGAGGTTGTTACAGAGCATATGACTGGTGCCAACACACTGTCAGAACAGGATACAACAAGCAGCTCAGAAGGTAGGTAGTTGTGGCCTTGTATTCTTTCTCTTGCTTCTCTGTGGTAAGTGTATGGGATTGGTTTAGGAAATGGCAAATGGGGTAACTCTGTGATCTGCAACCTTCCTTCTGAATTTATTTGAAGTAGATATTATGATGCAGACTTATCTCTGTTCCAGATGTGTTTGATGGACACTCACTGGGATCTACAGACAGCCAAGTGAAGGAGAAGTCTACTATGAAAGCTATTTTGGCTAACTTTTTGCCTGGAAACAACTATAACCCCATTCCATTTCCCTTGTAAGTACTGCATAATATATACAATGTACAAAATTAGCAGCCTGATCAAATTGCAAACAGAGACATGCATGCTTCCTTTGCTCAGTATATAATTTAAGTCATCACTTGGGTTTGCCTCTGAATAAGCTATAGAACTTCCTCAAGGCAAGAACTTGTCTGTGTCCCTTCTCAGTTTTTGTAGGTTACCTGCTTTTCCTATTAATGATTCACCCTGGTACATACATGATCAGTTTCTCCTCCTCCTAGAAACTCTTCTGGGAGGGGAAGGGAAGTGGGGAATGGGGAGAAAGGTGCCTTCTAACTTTATTGCTGCAGGGAGGGAGTGGAAACATCTTACCTTAGCAAAGACTTACTAAAGCTACATGCTGGCCTCTTGTTTTTGCTTCCAGACCTCTTCCAAGGGTTGGACTCAAATTGGCATTGTCTGGGTGTAGGTCAGGTTCAATGGCTACTGCATGTGCCCTCAAGTGCCCCTTCCATGTGAAAATGGACAGGCTGGAAAGTCTTTCGGCCCCTTGGTCTGCGTGCCTTGTAGTGTTTCTTGTTTGACGTGAGCCTAATGTTTGGCAGCCTGAGTTTCACATCCAAATCCCACCTCCAGGGTAGTAGCAGAGGTCATGAGCTGATGAGGTAAAAGTTAAATGGCTGGACCCCACAGATAAGTGAAGGTCTTGCAGAAACCCAGGAGGCTTTTGGGAATTTTCTGTGCTAAACTGCTTGTTCAGAAAAGACTCCAGCTTTGTCCCCTAACTTTACTCTGCAGGCTGTGCTGTAGGACGGTCAAAACAAACTCAGGCAGGTTTTGGTGCCATTAGAAACAGTGGCTGCTAAACAGAAATAGACTCTTATTCTAACTTGGAGCTGGTGTTCTGATATAAACAGCTTGCTTGAAGTGTTGATTGCCCTAACACATTGTCATTTAGAATTAACCACGTAGCTATGAATGTGTCTATTGGGAGAAGCTGATCTAGGGAGCTTGGGTTCCATGCTGAGACTTGCAGTTTGTGCCTGGGAGTGCGGTGATGAAGATCTGGGCTTTGACCAAAACTTAACCTTTTCTTTCCACAAAATTTTATGATCTACTAACGCTGTCCCTATGTCACTTTCATTTAGTGACCCGGATAAGCACTACCTAATGTATGAGCATGAACGTGTACCTATTGCAGTCTGTGAGAAAGAACCAAGCTCCATCATAGCTTTTGCTCTCAGGTACTGGTGTGATTTTTGCTGTTCGTCTGACACATGTACTTTTGCAGCTTTTCTGTGCAAGAAATATTTAAATCTTAATGGTAGGGAACAATGACAGAATTTCTTCACTCAGCTGAGTATTTCTGCCAGAGCTGAAGTTCTCTCCTTTTACTGCTGAGATATGGAAACTAGATTTTCCAACTTGCAACTGGATTTGGGGCTTTTCTTGCCCAGCTCTAGTACATAAAAATGAATTAGCGTGATGTGATATTGTTAGAGAAAGAAGCGCTACTAAATTTTGCTCGGCTCTTGAGCCTGGAGGAAGTGCAGCGGAGCTAGGGAACAACAGTTAAGTATTTATACTGCAGTCTGTCCCTTGCCTACCTTTGGTCATAACAGCTCTTGCTACTACTTGGTTCTCCAAACCAGATGCTTCAGTACATCTTGGAGTTTGCATGTCACAAGGCAGCAGACTTTTAAAGCAGCGCATTCTTAGATTGTGGAAGCAAGAGAAACGAGGGAGGATTTTTCGTGCAGTATGATGTAGAACAGCTTCTGTTCTAAGGGAACTAAATTCTAATTGTAAGAAAAAAGGGAGATATCTTTCTACTGTGGGTTTTTTCCTGTGGTTGTTTCTGAACTGGACCTTTGGGTTCGTGTTACAGAGTCTCCCAAAGAACAAAAAACTGACTTTTTTATGTTCCCCCCTTATATTTTCCTTTCCTCTTCAGTTGCAAGGAGTACAGAAATGCCCTGGATGAGTTGTCCAAAGCATCTCTGAAGAACAGTTCTGAAGAAGGACTACAGCCAAACAGGTTACGTGTAGGAACTACAGTACATAGAGTGAAGGCACAGTGATTGTAGCGAATTAGCCAAAACTAGGATGAGGAAGGACCCTCAAAATATGCCTCCATTGGGATCTCTGCTTCTTGATGGGATCTGACACATTCCATGTAGCAACGCATACTTGCAGTGCCTGAGTTTCTGTTTCATTTCGGGGACTGGTGGTGTCTCTATCATCTGATCCCCTGGCTCTGTGCATGGTAGGGATTACTGGGCCTGCTTACCTTTCTTGTGGTGATGGATGGAACTGTTGCTATGGAGCCCTGAGAGGTTTTTCTCAGGGAGGTGGAGGAGGAAGCATAAAACTGTTATCTTCCCTTAGCAGTATTTAGTATTAGGCATGGAGGAGAAATAAATGTACAGGAGTAAATGTCTCAGGTGACAGTATTTGTTGGGCTTATGACTTCTTTTTTTTTTCTTTCTCCTTTCAGCATGTCAGAAAGCAAACCAAAGAGCAGTAGCCCTGTCCGCCTGCCTGAGGCTAATATGTGTCCTTCAAATCGCAGTGCAGAGCCAGAACAGAGTAAGACCATTTTGACAAAATCCTATCCATGATGCTAATCTCAGCTCAGACTTGAGTCCACTTAACCTGGGTTCTAGTTCTTGTGGAAGTTATGTTAGTTACAATAAAGAAAATGCATTGTGAGTTGAATTTGTGACTAGTCTCAGAGTCGACTTGATGTAGAACTTGGGGGGATGGGGTGTGTTTTCTGAGGTCTGTGCCTGTGATGGCTTTCTCTGATTCTTATGAGAGCAGACTTATACCCTGATTAAATATATTATGATGTAGTGGACCTTGGGTTGTTCTAGCCTGTTCAGTGGGGTATGATGTCCATAATATGTTCTGCCTTCTTGAAAAAGATTGGCAGTTAAAATATTTTGAAATGGAGAAGCGATATTCTTAATGTGTTAAAGACGCTCACTCTCGGTCTGTGTTTTCAAATGATTCAGCATTCCAGAATGCTGCTCGGAACACTAAATCATCTAACCTGATTGACCTTGGTTGCCTGGAGAATAGCAAATGAGTTACAGTTGTATTACATCATTCAGTTAGAACAACAAATGGAGAATGCTCATATGAGTCATGCTTTTAAGTGAAAATGCCAAGGCCAGCTTCTTTATTCCTTTTAATTGTAGCAAAAAAACCATCTGGCGTTTTGTCTTTCTTCCGTGGTACGGGAGGGAAGAGCCCGGACCTGTCTTCTCAGAAGAAAGAGACCTTACGTGGTGCAGACAGTGCCTACTACCAGGTTGGACAGACGGGCAAAGAGGGAGCAGAAAATCAAGGAACAGAGCCTCAAGGTACAAGACTTGAGTCCATCTTCTGTCTTGGACTGTTAGTTCTCCAAACCTTATTCATATTTGTAAGGCCCAGAAGGCTCTTCTGCTCGTGCTTTTTCGACAGTCCAAGATCATTCAAAGTGCGTTGGAAAGGAATGTTTTGAGCATCAAATGTAGGTTTCTCCTAAAGACGTTGCTTTGCTTTATGAGAAAGGAAATAAGGTCTTTCAGACCCTGGTAACTGTAGGGACATTGAATAGTCTGGGTTTGAATGTGTTTGGATTGAGTTGACTCTAGTTAAGCAGCCCAGTCTCTCTTCCTCACTCCCTGTTTAACTTTCATTTTTTTCAGCTCACGTAAAATGAATGAAGAGAAAGAGAAAGTTTGTACTTATGTGTCCCATGAACAGCAGTGCCCTTCTAGAATACATATTATATCATACAATTAATAGCTGTATCTCTAATTCCCTCTGTATCCTTGAAAAAATAAAATGTTTTTCTTGTAATGTGAGTTTACAAGTAGTATCTTACAGGGCTTTCTTGATAATAATAATGAAACACCTTGACTGAATGGTCCCTTTATGTCTTCAGATGATGTAGATGGAGGAGACGGACAGAAGAAACAGCTGGTGAATCCCCATGTGGAACTTCGTGAGTAGCTGTAAATAATAACTTGAAGTCTTGGCTGACAAACTCCTTTCTTCATGCAAGTGTAATGGAAATCTTGAACTTAATTTTTTTTCTTTGCATTGGGCAGGAAGGAAAAACCAAGCAGTAACAGAGCAATGCAGTTTTTACTGTAATCAATCTTTCCGTTGCAAAAATACCTCATAAAACTGTTTTTTAAAAATTGATTTTTTGTCTAGACACTTTCCTATGGCATATGCTGCGTGCTAACCTAAAGGGGTTTGACTTTCCTGTAAGTTTTTCATTTAAATACTATTGGTTTAAACTTCCGAAGTACAATAGATGTGAGAAAGGGATGTTTAGCATGATAATATTCTTCTAGACGTCAGTAAAGTCTCTAAGTGTCATCTCAGGTAGTCAGTATCGCATCACATGAGGAAGACTTTTTTTTTTTGCAGAGTTTTCAGATGCGAATGCCAAGTTCTACTGCCGGATTTATTACGCTGGCGAGTTTCACAGGATGCGTGAAGTGATACTGGGGAGCAGTGAAGAGGACTTCATCCGATCCCTCTCCCACTCTATGCCCTGGCAGGCACGAGGTGGCAAATCTGGGGCTGCCTTCTATGTGACCGAGGGTAAATGAAGTTTCTTCCCCCTTTGTAATGACAGGGTATTATTTGGGGATGGTGCTGGTTAGTGTGTTATTTAATCCCTGGTTACCTCTAGACAGAGGGTTGCTGACTCAAGTGGCCACTCAGAATGGAAAGTTAAGTGGATTGTTCTGGGGTCTTCAATATCAGATTATTTGTCTCTATCTGTGCAGGAGAACAAAATGTAGTTCTGTTTTTCAGTAGTAGCAGCTGGCAAGGTTGTACTCTCTTAAGCAGGCTTCAGAAAACAAAAACTTGAGTATAATTAAAGGAAAACTGGTTATTAAAGACATAGTGTTTCTTATGATCCCACATGCTATAGTTGATTTATAGGATATATATTTTTTTTAACGAGTGATTCTATGCCCCTACTTAAAAGTCATCTTGAATGGAAGGGTCTGTAGATTGTTTGTTGTCTGTATAAGAAGCCCATATAGCCGAGGTAAATCTAACTTAGTCTCTTTTCCCTGATTTTGCTAGAAGGCTGAAATTCATGATACATGCAGTAAAAAAGTTTCTAGAAATGAGCTTCTGTAGTGAAGGATGAAAGGGAGTTGTAGTCCTTTAATTTTTAAACTGCTTCAGCTGTACAGCAGTCCTAAAGAACATGCAAAGAATACATCACTTACTGTACGTAACCCTGTTGCCTCTGATGTTAAAACAGATGATAGATTCATCTTGAAGCAGATGCCTCGTCTGGAAGTCCAGTCGTTCCTCGACTTTGCTCCACACTACTTCACTTACATCATTAATGCAGTTCAGCAGAAGGTATTAAAAAAAACCAACAAAACAACATTTTAGACAATGTTCTATATTTTACAGGCTAGTAACAGTTTCCAGTAACCCCTTTCATTTAAGTAAAAGAAAATGTCAGGGTGTGTGAGCTGTACTAATAACACATTTTTAAGATGAAAAGTGGGAATTCTGTTAGAGCTTCTAATCTGTTACACAGTCAGACAGAACAGTGGTCCCTATAGTATTTGACTGCTGATTGCCTGTACACCAAGGTCTTAGCCCATGTCTTCTCTTCATCAGAAGCCCACAGCACTGGCCAAAATCCTTGGGGTGTATAGAATTGGATACAAGAACTCTCAAAACAACACTGAAAAGAAGCTGGATCTGCTTGTTATGGAAAACCTTTTCTATGGCAGGAAAATGGCTCAGGTAGGAACCGGGTGTTCTGTTCTCTTGCAGTGCAGTTCTGATTGGGAGCAAGAGCAGGGTTACCAGTAGCTGTCTAGGTAATTTTTAACTTTGCATGTGCTGTCTACATGTAGCATCGCTCAAAGGTGCCTGTTTCCTTGTGTGTGATCCTCAGTAACTGGATGCCTATTATTGGCTAGTTCAGATAGCGGTAGTGCAGGCTTCAGTTCTGTTTTTGTCTTATTTGTCTTATTTGTCCCTGCATCTCTGGCGTCTGAGAGAAAGCATTGCCAACCTAATTAGGAAAACGTGAAGCCTTTTTGCAAAGCTTTTAGAAGAACTGACTGGGATTACAGTCTCATTTACTTAGGAGAGCCTCACCAACAGAGATGGTGAGCTACTGTGTAGTGTAGGGGGGAAACTAATCATGTCTTGAATCTGCTGTTTTCTCTCTGAACTACTTAATGTGTGTGACAAGATTTTGAATTCAGTCTTGCTGTTAGTAAAGGAAGAGCAACCTTTGAGGCAGTGGAATGAAGACCTTAAAATAACTGGGGGGAAAATTCTCTTCAAATACAGAGTTGATGCTGAAGCAGAAGTTCAAATGTTGCTTCCAAAACTCTAGGTAGTATCAGTTCTTTCCACCTTCCCTCCCAGTGCCTGACCTCAAACAGGGGATGTTTGTGGGAGAAAGTGAGATGAGGGAATTCTAGATAGATGTAAAGGATGTTGTTGTGGCTTCTCTTTTTGTTTGTCTGGTTTTTAAATCACGAGGGTGGTCAGATACTGGATCAGAGACCCAAAGAGACTGTGGACTCTATCCCTGAAGTTAGTCAAGTTTTGTCTGGACAAGGCTTGAACAACCTTCTCTAACAGTACCTACTTCAAGCAGGCATTGGACTGGAGGTCTCCCAGAGATTCTTTCCAACTTAATGATGGTCTGTCTCTTGCCTTGCCAACGGATGTTAAATGGTGCTTCATGCAAGATCAGTCTTCCTCTTCAGTGGCTTTATTTTTGTCAGCATTTGAGTCTGTAGAAGCTGTCTGGAAAACTGATTTTACTCATACAATGTAGAAATAGGGACACCCTTTTCCCCTTAAATTAGGCTAAATATTAATGAAGTAACTTGCCTATAATTTGTGAATTGAGGTGGCACAGCCTTCATGTAGGCTTACATGGTATGCTCCAACTCGAGAAACTTTAATTTCTGTACTACAAAAACGTTTTCTGTTAACCATCTTCCTGCAGAGCAAGAAAGACTTGCCCTGCCATGCTGTCTTCTCAAACACTGCAGTTAAGAGTTTAACCTTGCAGAACACTGGGACAAAGTAGTGCTGTTCTCCATTTCCAGGTTTTTGACCTGAAGGGCTCCCTCCGAAATAGAAATGTTAAAACAGACACAGGCAAGGAAAGCTGTGATGTAGTCCTGCTGGATGAGAACCTTCTGAAGATGGTCCGGGACAATCCTTTGTACATCCGTTCCCATTGCAAGGCTGTGCTGAGAGCTTCCATACACAGTGATTCCCAGTTCCTGTCCAGCCACCTCATCATTGACTATTCCCTGCTGGTGGGTCGTGATGATACCAGCAATGAGCTGGTTGTTGGGATCATTGGTAAGTTGTCTTCTGTATTTTCTTGCTTTCAGCTGTTGAAACTGGTTTCTTGTGGTTTAGGTGTTTATAGTACTCTTAAAACTGTGCCACCACTGCAGAGGTGTGTGTCAGGAAAACTTGTCTTCCTGATGGAATACCATCCTCATCCTCTCATGGGTATTCGAAGTGGAGGCAGGAGGTCATCTCTCCAGCTCTTGTATGGCCTTTTGTTAGCGTAGAATATATGCGGGAGACCTCACAGGTAGTGAAAAAGCAGTCAAGTTGGTGTTAACCCACACTTCGACCCCAGTTAAAGTAGGGAAGGTTGTTTGTATGCTCTTACTGAACTTTAAATATTAAACACATAATATATACATAGCCATTTAAATTTTAACTCATGCGCAGGGAATCTAAGGAGAAACAATATTGTTAGGGATGGAAGAGGGAAACATCATGGGATCACTTGTGATCATGTAGTCTGACCTGGATAACATGGGTGGCAATGCAGTAATTTCCTTGTCACATCCTTTGACTTGTGACTGGAAAGCAGAGCCTCATCTTTAGACAGGCTAACCTGTTGTGCAAAATTCTGGGAGATTAAGCCATTTTGCTGGATGTGGAAGTAAGGTGCTCTTGAAACCTGGCTCAGAAATGCTTCTAGATGAGATCTCAAGCCAGGAGGTCTGGATTACTCTTCTTTTCTATTAAAGCGCGAAAGCCATTCCAATAACGCTTCTAGTTGAGAATTGAAGTACCAGCTACAAAGAACTGCAGGTTGTTATTGCTTTCTAGTTTTGTAAACTCGAATATTTGGGTAAATGGGATGAAACTCTGCTCCTCCTGTACTTGTGACTTTTTGCTGTCCTGTGGAAAGTTTTAACTGATTAGAGTATATTTTTTATGATGTTTAAAGCTAACAGTTCCTTCACTGTTTGTGATCTGAAGGAGCTTGTTTAACACACATATCTTAAAGAACAGAGAACATGCCTGCAGTATCAGGCTGTCACAATGTTCTCTAAATAATACCCTGAGAATTTACAAAGTACTTAAGCAAAATTTGCTGTAGGTGATGGAACTAAAAACCAATGGCTTAGACTGAGTTTGGTTCTCAGGTCAGAATCTTTACTTGTTTCCTGTATCACATTAGGATCTAAAATAAGTTACATCTGTGGGGAGCTGTGAAGACTTTATTTTATTTGTAGGCCCTGTTGTGTGGGGCTTTGGGCCTTGGGGCATGAAGTGACAGTAGTTAGTGCACAAAGTGATGAGATTGGTCCCAAAGCACTCTAAGGGAGCATTTTCAAAGTGTATTCAGACAAATGAGTAAGTCTTAAGACTGGCAGGTCTGGATGAATTTTGTGTAATGCACAGCTGAGGTGAAATGTGGATATTCACGGTGGCCTTTTGTAAATCTAGAAACAGTAAATTCAAAATTGTATAATTACAGTTGTAATCAAATGTTAGGAGATAATGATACAAAGTAATGAAAAACTTAACTTACTGCAGCTTCAGCTTTGCAGACCAAAATGTTCATGTGCTTGTAATGACTGACCACGCTTTCTCTGAAATGGGCTTGGAAACAATTCTGAAGTCTTCTCTTTGCAGCCCTCTCTTCCATTTGGGGTCACTGGTGCTTCCAGTCCTCCAAATCATGAAGTAAAAAGTGTTTGGTTTCTGTTATCAAACTTGTAGGTGGCTGCAATGATGAGGAGTATTACTAGCTGAAATGGATAGGTGTCCAAAGCTGTTGCAGTAAAGTAGTGGGAGGTGTTACAGCTTCTTAATATGTTTCTGGGATGAGGATCAGCCAAGTGACTCTGGTAAATGAGCCTTTGAAACTCTAAGATGGATAAAAAGTCATGCCTGGGCAGTCAGTTTTTATAGAGACAGGAAGAGTTGATTATGATCTTGCCGGGTTTTTGAGATACTGTATTCACCCAACCCAAATATAATCAGTACTCCAGAAAGTGAGGCAACTGGTAGGAGGAACGCTGAAGTTGTTCTGGCTGTGGAAGCCTACTGCTTTCTTGCCATTTTTGAGGTGAAATAGATACATTTTAGAACTGTGTTACTGGGGTTATAACGGATGTGACATGTCTCTGTGTGTGGGGTTTGTTTTTTATTGCAACAGACTATATTCGCACTTTTACCTGGGACAAAAAGCTCGAGATGGTGGTGAAGTCAACTGGCATCTTGGGAGGACAAGGTAAGTCCAGAATGAAAGCAAAACTTTCGATCAAGTTTCCTCATTACCATGAAGCTTCCATTAACTGTGCTAATAAAGCCACAACTTCCCACCATGCAGACTTGCAACACTGGATTAAGTTGTCCAGAACAGGGGAAGGAATAATAAGTTTCAAAAAACCTAATATATTAATCTGCTTCCATGAGTGACCCTTTAGGTACTGTAATTCCTGGGAATGGGGTACAGGTCACTTACTTATCAGACAGTTCTGGTCCTTAGTTACCAACTACTCACATACAAACTTAGTCATCTATGCAGAGATACTAGCAAAAAAACCTTGCTGCCTGGTTTCAGAAGATGTTTTCTGAGTTCAGAAAACCAGATATAATCTGAGATGTTAGTGTGGAGGAATCCTTATCAAATGATTGACTACTACCCATATTTTGAGGAGCTGAGGAGTTCCCTTTGTGGAAGTGAGTAGAGTATGTTTGGTGCAGCATTGCCTAGTGTTGGCCACATGTAGTAGGAGGGCTGGAAAGAGGAGGGAGGGGGAACATTTGATGTACTACTGCTCAGGTGTCTGGAGAAGACAAGATCATGTCCATAGAGTGAAATTCTTAATGGGAGAAATTTGCATCTCTGCTGGAAGACCTCAAAGACCTCTAAACAGGAGAAGATAAAAAGAAACAAATTGATCAGAGCTGATCTAAAAAGCCTAGATGGTTCTTCCAGCTTCCGGTATCTCAATTCAGTGTTGGGGGTCCAGTCCTTGATCAGTCTTCCCTTAAAAATGTTTAAAATAAAAATAAAAATAATAATAAAAAAAAAAAGGCGGCTGATAATGTTTGTTGGTTCCAAGACCCTTCCATGTACAGCATGCCTTCATGATTTTGCTGTCTGGTGGTGTAATCTCTCCTGTGATGTTTGTCTGTACTGCAGTGTGCTCTTTAGCCCACTTCTAACTGCTCTTGACTCTTTCATGTTAGGTAAGATGCCAACTGTGGTCTCTCCAGAACTGTACCGGACCAGGTTTTGTGAAGCTATGGACAAGTATTTCCTGATGGTGCCAGACCACTGGACAGGACTGGGCCTGAATTGCTAAGCTAAAGCCCGTATCAGGAAAGCACAAGGACAATGACATTATAGGCCACTCTCTTCCGGCGGTCTGTCCAGCAGTAAGCAAGAGGATTACAGTTCCGTGTCTACACTGACCACATGTGTCATGTTGTGAAGTGTGAAATCTGCTTGTTGCACTTTATCCTCTCGTGGAGGCTGATAAGCAAACCAGCCTCACTAAGGAACTAAGCTGTAAGGTACCACTGAACAGCACTGATAAGAGACATTCCCTCTGTCAGTAGGGAAGGTGATGCTATCCCCATACAAGAGGACTGAAACAGATACTACCCAGTCCATGATGGTGTGGAAGTACACGATCTCTAAGTCTTGCGCTGCCTTAGTGCTGTTGAATATGAGCAGCTCATGTTTCTGTAGTGGATGCGTGGTACTGCAGATGTGAAACCAACCCCCCGCTGCGTGCAGGGGTGGGTGAGAGAAGAATGAAGTTAATCCCTGAGTTCTGCTGTTATTGCAGTGGTCTGTAGTTGACCTGTTTAGGATCTATGAATAATTTGTCCTGCTTATGCTCTGTAACTTCAATTTTTCCTGGGTTCTGTAAACAGGAATTTTTTTTTAAAAGGTAGCTCCACAGCTATAATGTTATATCACTACATCTTTTAAGTTATATTACTGCAGTACAACTCTGTCTTTATCTGTCATAATTTCATTTTAGCTGAATCCCATAAAAATGGGTTGTCAGTCATCAGCATACTGCAAAACCCCAAACATAGCCCTTCAGTCCTACACGGTACTTTGATCTGAATGTTGCCCAAATCCCTGGAAACGGGTAACTAAAGTATACCCTTTAATTTAACAAGACTTGATTAATTATAGTTATGAAGCTGATTAACCCTTTCCTTAACAGAAGGCACTAAGTTGCTAGACAAAATAAAGCATACTGCCTTAGAGTGACAGCTTTCTCCTTAGTGAAACCATCATTCCTGGCAGATCACTTCAAATCCATTTCCGTTCCCCAGGACTTTCAAACAATGCATTTACCTCATGGTGAAACTTTGCCAGGAGAATGTTTTTTCTTGCATTCATGACATGCTGATGAGAGTGAGCATTCAGATCTCATCACACTGTGCAGTCTCAATGGAAAAAACTGTCTCTTCAGCAGTATTAGATTTTCCTTTTTGCACCACTGAGATGAATGTAGTCATCTTTCTCTGTAAAAAGAAAAACCTGAACTAACAGGTGTCTTGTATAATGGGTAAGATGTGCAGAGATCTGTGAATCTCTGTTATGACAATAAGCACTTCTTTCCGTTTTTATTATTTTTTACCTGTTTTTGTAGGTGATGAGTTTACTTTTTAGCTTCATTATAATATAGGCCAGTAAATAAGAGTTTTTTATGAGTTTGAGAGGCAAGAATACTGTCCTTTGACTTCCAGTCTCTGATGGGAGGACTTCAAACAAACATGGAGTCTGGGACAGTACAGCTCTTTATGACCACTTGCTTGTTCTGACCAGTTGCCTGGTAATGCCATCTTCGCTGTAACTATGGATTGAAATGTGCATTTTGTTCACTCCTGTGTTCAGTACTTTATTCTGCAGTAGATGGTGGTGGCCCTGTCCAGGAGTGACAGATGGGTAGCACTGAGAAAGGAAAATGTCAGCAGTGAGAACTGAACTGTTGTCTCCAAAAACAACCAGTGCAGCTCAGGTCTGAGCAGCCAGGAGGCAACAGTCATTTGTGTTGGAAGTAGTCTTCCCCACCCCACTGCAAAGCCCTGCTGAAGGATGAGCGAAGATGCTCACCTTGAAGCAGCAGAGATGAAGGTATTCTCACTTCCTCTGTACAACGTAATCATTGTTTCTGGGGGTGCGGTGTTGAAGACTGATGTATTGCACAGTAGTTCTTGCTTCCTTGGCCCAGAATCCCTTTGGTCCAGTGCAGTGTACCAGGTACAGCTGACCACCTCTGGGACACATCTTGCCTCCTGTGTTGAAAGGTACTCCCAGGACGGCTAGCTGTGTTGGGGGGCCTTGTGTGATGAGGAACCAACCAGTCCCTTAGCTCAGTGCTACTCTCACTTCTGTGGCTTCTGCCTTCTCTCTTGGTCCATTGATGTGAAAGAGCATGCAGTTAAAGTTTACATGTTGTGTTCCTCCTTTCCCTCCTAAAGTTTACAGGGAAAAAACTTGACATGCCTGACCAGCTAAGGTGACCCAGTAGCAACTGGTTATGTTATCTTCCACCTTTGTCAGTATGTGGATTGGTTGATGGAGCATATGGGCAGTGTCATGACATCTGCACTAGGCTGATGTAGAGCTGTGATGTGCTAGTCCTGTCCTGTCACCAGTAACTCTCACTCCAGTGATGTGTGGCTCCTCTATACTGCTTGTCTTCCAGAGTCCCAAGCAGCTGACTCTAAAGCACCGTGATCATCTGACTGTAGCTAATGTTTCCGTGTACGTGACAGCATGAGGCCCTCGGCACTGTAGAAGTGAGAGAACCTTCCACTGGCCAGCTGTTTAGCAGCCTGTGAATGCAAAGCCCAGGTGTGTGAATTGTGACCTTCTTGGGCTGAAGTTACAGCAGTTGGAGAGATTTTCAGGTGTGATCTTGAGCTGGCATCAATAGCTAACTTTGGGTCAGGATATGGCTGATAGACCGGTCCTGACCAGACTGCAGTAAGTAGCAAAAGATTAGTAATGCAGTAGCTGCGGCATCAACTGGAATTGGGACATCTTTGGGTGCCATGTGATGTAAAGCTGTAAGCATTTCTAGTTCAAATCCCAGCAGTTGAACAGATCTCCTCGTATGTTCCCTTTTCAGAATAAGAATTGTCCTGGCATTTCACTTGCTACAAAGCTGACTTTCTCAAAAGGAGAGCAATACTTCATGCAGAAGAGATCTCTGAGAGCTCCTTGTGGGGCTGTATTAGGTCTGTGTCCCTGCAGCATGCCTAAGGATGTCCTAGGAGAACAGCTTAGGTATTAATTACATGAGCCGTTTGATTAGAGTTTTTTGTTTCTTTATAACACAGGTTTAGCATATATGTGTGTAAGCAAATCCCAGTGGCAAACATGAAGACAGCATTTCTTGAGAGCTACACTGGCTGCTTCTTTTTTTTTTTTTTTCCCCTGTTGTTTTGATCCAAGGCCTTGTGACAAATACCTAAATCTTGTCCCAGTCAGAAGTGATGACTTGCTTTGAGTCATCGTGTAGTGGCCCAGTGATTGCATTCTGTCCCCCAGAAGCACATGAGGGACTCTTGCTGGTTAAGTAGCTCTGCTGGGCTCAGCGGAGTTACCGGTGGAGTGGACTCTCCTCTGTGAGAATGACCAAAACCAAATTAATTGCTCACTAGCAGGCGGCCAGACTAATCACTATTCAAAGCACTTAATGTACCATAATGTATGTATTTCTAACTTACCTTGGTTCAGCAGTATTTTATAAAATTGATGTACTAAACTATTTGAGAATAACTGCCTTGACTACTTGGAGAATCAAAATGTAATGTATATAGATACAAATAAAGTGACTAAAATATACTCGAGTCTGTTCCATGTGGTGGAGCAGTTAGGTCTCACAGCATCCCATTTCCTTGATCAGAGGCTAAGCCCTCTGCTTGCTCTGCAGCAATTGCTTGGCTGGAGGTTGACAGTTTTGCAGGCAGTGTAAGCATGCCTGTCATGTGTCTGTACCTTGCAGCTCATCTCTTCTAGTGAAGTAGGACCTCTGGGCAGCTCTCCAGGTCAGTGGCAGTAGAATGTGCAAATAACCTTTCATGCACTTCTCCCACTTCCTCCCCAGCTGCTTTTCAACACACAGTGCTGTGTGAGATGGAGCCAGTTTTGTCTAGCAGATGGTGGTGTTGCCGTGGCCCAGTTCTTCCAAGAGGCAGAATGCATTCTCCAGGAAAAATCTCCAGGTATTCCTATAGCCCTCTCTTAAGTGGACTAGATAAAGAAAAAAATCAAGAGGTCTGACAGCTAGTGGCATATCTTGATTGTTTCATATTAACCTGGCATATAGTAACCTCCTCTCTTAAAGATAAAAATGATATTATTAGTTTTGGGAAGGGTACTTGTTGGTTTTTAGAATACAAACCTCGAAATCTAAAACTTAAGGATTTTACCTATTATGTGCCATCACTGCTTTTACCACGTGAGTTTGAGTTCTTTGATCTGCTGCAGTATTGTGAGAGACGAGAAACCAGGCCTGTGAGAAACTAAGACAAACAACCTGGGAAAGCAAAAGTTGAGGCTGATGGGAGAAATGCCTCAAACACTCGCAAGACAAAACTCTGAGTCCCAGGGTGCATGCTGTGGAGGCCGAAGCTGATAACGCTGCCCGATGTAGCTGGGGGAGAGAGCCCTGTGGAGACAGGACGGCTCTGCCCTGGGGCACCTGGGCAAATTTCAAGGGCCATGTGTCCGGTGAATGAACTTTGCTTCATTATCCACAAAATGCATATTAAAGTTGACACCCCTCAATATGCTAACGAGGGCTGTCATGATCATGCTAATGGCATCATCCCATGAAACACCTTACCCCTCCCTGTACATGGGATACGTAGCTATGTGGGTCGACCTAGGGGAGGGACCCAAGGAAAATGGTTATAAATCAAAGGGGGGAAGAAAGGGCTCGCTCTCTCTCTGCCCCTCTCCCTGCCCCCCTGACCGTCTGGAGAAAGCAGTGAAGCGAAGAAGATGAATGCCAGCGAAGAAGACGGCCGCCTCCTGGAACCCTCGCCGGCAGGATCAGCGCAGGAACCCAGACCGGTGATCTGTATTCCCCCATTCCCTCTATCTCCCTCTTTTCCTTTTTCTATTAAGAAATGCAAAGCATATTATATTGTTCGCCACAACTTGCTCTGTACTTAGCCAATTATCATGTGTTCAATTAGTGCATTGTAGGTAGTTAATAAATGCTTGAACTTGGAGACTTGTTGTCCGCTCCAATTGGGGATTTGCAAATCTGAGTCACTTGTCCCCCTCGTCAGAGCGGGACGTGACAAGTATGAAACTGCATCAGAAGCTGTACACACCATGGGGGTGTGAGCAAGGCAGAATGTGGGATACTCAGTTCAGGGGCACTGCTGCCTTATGTTTGTGTAAGTTTAAACGGTGGGACTTGAGGGGCTTCTGGCGTGAAGTTGAAAAGCACAAACACAGGGTTATCATAACAGCATTCCTCTAATACTTATAAGTGGGACTGCCAACACCTAGTAAAGGATGAGAGTTTGTGCTCTAAGTGAAACTTTGGTCGGTACTGAAGTCATCAGTATTTGCAAATGAAATGGTAATTGCATGTGTTTTCCGTTGATGTAACTGATGGTATGAGACACTGGTCAACTTCCCCACTACTGCCTTGATTTAGACAGTACTATTTAAAAAAAGAAAGGTAAAACTTGGATTCACCATCTCAGTCCATACTGTGATGTCTAAATTTGTCCTGTGGTGTCCTAATGTGAAGATACACAAGCAACAAGAAGTACTTCAGTTTAGTGTGAAGGTTTTAAGACAGTGCAGATAGAGTAACTCCACACAATAACTGGGAAAAGCCAGGCCATCCCTCATTTCTGTTTTCAGGACACAAAACTGGAAATCTGGCACACTAGATTCAAGATCTAGCTGTGCTAGACACTGATAGTAGTCTAGTATTGCCACTGAAGTCATAACAAAATGAGTCTAGTCTCCAAGCTCCTGCTGTGGAGCCTTAGTTTGTTGTCAGATTGCCGTTAAGGAACAAAAAGAATGAAAAAAAATAAACCATTTTTTGGTGAGGAGGTTTGTATCTTTAAACATGTGCCCGGAGCAGAGCTTGCTTCTCAAAAGATGAAGGATGACAAACAGGTAAGAAAGGTGGGTTGGGGGCTTGTTTGGTAACCCAGCAGAGTCAGAATGACTCCCAACATGTGCATCCTGTTACAATGCCTTGTTCTCCAGCCCCTGCTGCCTCATGGCATGAAAGTCCTACACTAAGTGACATGTGTGAGGGCAGAAAGCAATGCCTGGTTTGACTGATGAAAACCAAGGCTTGAAATATCCCTGGTTATGAATTATTATCATCCTACATAATGAATTGAAGCTTTGCAGAGCTCTAATCAAACCAGTTTCTTACACACTATAAAGCCAGTGTTCTTGTGTGTTTCCAAAGGCACAAGGTTGTCACCCTACAACCATGCTCATCCACACAGCCTGTGCCTGTTACGGAAGCTGTTTCTCAGTCCAACTCCTGCAGCAGCTTGCAACAGTACATGAAAGCAGAGTTGTTAGCAGCCAGCCAACTTCTTACTCCCTCTGTTTTTTCCTTAGGTGAGATCCTTTCCTGCGGGTCTGTCATTTGTGGAGCTGCTTTCATTGCACCTCCTGATTATAGGTAGCTTCTCTGTTGGAGGCCTTGCTTTTAGATCTTTGTAGGTAAACTTGTGTTACCACAGTTAGCTGACATAAGGTCTCTGGTTCTAATCTGAAGGCTCTTTCTAAGCCCATCCTAAAAGCTACCTAACTAGTTCTTAGTCCTTGAAGCCTTAGCAAGCTGTTTTCTGACCCCTTCCAGTTGCTTACAGCTGTGGTGTGGTGTGAGGAGTCCTGAGAAGAAAGAATAGAGCTTTGGTAGTGAAAGGTCCATTGCAGTCAATACTCCTAGCATGGCAGAACTGGCTGTACTCGTAAATATGCAAGATGAGTTGTAAAATCTCATTGCCACTGTGAAGAAGAGATGTCTAGGCTTAGTAATTATAGCCTCACCTCTGAAATACTGAAGATGGCTTGTGTGGGGAAAATAGCAAGCATGTAAAGAAGCAAGCATGTCAGTAGAAGAATGTGAGAAGAGCGTGAAAGCTGATTTGTGCTGATTATCATATTAGAAAGTTCTTCTTACAGAAGGGTGTGTTTTGGCTGCCAGAAACAGAAGAATCCTGCCTTCGGCTCTGATGATTTTGTGGTGCTGACAGGGAAGGTGGGAGAATAATTCACAAAACAACACTGCTGAAGTTAAAAAGAAAAACAAGAACCCCCCAAAACAGGTAAGAGTGTGCCTGCAGCTGAAGTAGCAAATCACTGAGAAATACTCCCTTATTATTCCCTAGGAGTGTTTAGCCTTTTGTTACCTGCACGTGATGTTGAAATTGCAGTTTGAGTGAAATTTCCTGGACTTTTTCTTCAAAATGGAACTTCATGTATTACAAGGTCCTGTATGCTGTTATTTCTGTCTGGTATAGGAACAAAATAATTTAGAAGTTTACGGCAGTTAGGGAACTCCTGAAAAGGTAGGTGTGAGGAAAAACCCACTGATTGCTGTAGTTACAGCAGCAGATTACAGACCGTGTTGTTGGAGGGCCTGCAGGAGACCAGGTCATGACTGCCGCCTGCTGACATCCAGTTGTTCAGTTCATCTAGTGCCAAGGCTGGCTACACGCTTGCTTAAATTACCCAGGTTATAAAAGGTGCAAGAGAAGATAGGACCTTAGTGGCAGTTCTGTGTTGTTTTCCGGGTGTCTAAATGTGCTGTGAATCTGCTTCTGATGAAGTGGACGAGTGAAGTCCCATAATAGCTGAATGTGTACTTCAGCGAGGACAGGTATCTTTTCTGTTAGTATCTGTGGTCAGTAAAAGCATGACAGCGGTATCCTGCTCCTTGTCAGTGCAAGCCTGTTTGTACTAAGGATCCTGGGCCTGTGACATTTGCTTCCCAGTTTGCATCCAAAATAGCAAGAACAGAGTGGTGATCTCAGTATGTCTCCAGAAAACCACTACAGTTTTTTGATGTGAACAAAGTATTCTTTTCAAGTATTGTACAGTAAAAATATTTTTAAATTCCACATTATCTATAGTTATATTTCTATAGTAATGTCTTTTTATAGATGTATTCTATAGCAAATAGTGGTTGAATATAGTATAGTATTGGAATAGTCACTATTCTCACCATAGGAATGTCAGAATTCATGACTGCTGTAACTCTTATTGTTTAGTTTTGGGGGAAAACTCCTACTTTCTTCCAATCTCTCTCACCAGTATTTGGCTAGAGCTGTCCTGTGTGCTTGAGGTGGTCTGTTATAACAGCGCAGCAGGCAGGGCTGTCTTCCTGCCTCAGAGCTCTCTTGCTTTCACCGGCAATGGCAACTCTGCCTATTCTTGAATAGCACACTAAGCCTAGGAGCCCTAAAAACCAAATTGATGACAGATATTTTCATATCCAGTTTCTATAGACACCCTTATTTATAGGCACAGAATATACAGCACACGAAGGCATATGTTGGGGATTGAATCAAAGGCTATTTAATGACTGGAGCTGTCTTCACTGCAGGCTGGCTGAGGAGCCAGCACATTTGCTTCTAGAGTCCCTGCCAGCCTTTGCAGAAACAGAAGGCTGGGATCACTGACCTGGTACACTGCTCTAATACGGATCCCTGAGAGAGAATACTTACACAGTACTGCTTAAACCTGAGAGTGAACGCTGAACTGATGCCATAATGCCAGCCTGTGTGAAAGATGCAAGGACAATTAATGATCAAAACATTGATGTCCACTCTGAATTCTATAATGGGTGTTAAAGTAACTACTACTCACTTATACCACTATCATTTCTTAGTGTACTTAGTGGCTTCTGAAGCTTTTCAGGTTAGGGCAAACCAAGCAGTTAAAAGTTGGTTGTCTTCTAAACCCAGTATGCTTAAAGAAACAGGGGACCTGTTTGTACTCAGTGATTGATCTGGGGGTAATTCTAACTTTAAAGGTATGTATGCTATAATTTAAGACAAAACTTAAGAACCTGGCTTACAGTTTTCTGTCACATGATGTTTCATGTTTTTGTCTTGCTGTCGTTACACAAGGAAATTGTGCATTGAGATCATGTTGTATAATAAATGTTTATGCACACAGTATTTTTCTTTTTCTGCACAGGTAGGTAAAATTCGTTTCCCAAGTTGTAGCATAACCTCTGATGGTGCACACTGGTATTCACAAGAACTGAGCTCTGCTGCTTTTCTGCAAGTACAAAAGCAGTAAAAAAAATATTTCTGAAGGCCAATAAATGTTTTTTTTAAGAGAAACCTGTTTTGTAAGCTCAGTGAAATTGCTGCCACTGTCCTCATTTTACCTGAAAAAAATTGTACTCCTGATTTCAGAATCAAATCTTCATCTCTCACTCATCCCAAACTTTAAAGGCACTTTAAGTACTTATATGTACTTCCAGTATTTAGTTTTTAGCCTTTTAAGTCCCTGTGCTCTACTAATTATTCTGCAACAGGGTAATATTTCTGAAGTAAAACTTGGGCAGAATACCTCCAGTTAAGACTCTTGCAGTCTTAAATGGCAGGAAACACTTCTGCTCTGCTCTACTTCGCTGTATTTAGTATGGCACCCATTTATTTTCAGCTAAGGAAATACAAGTATGAAGTCCTGTGAGAATCTGGTCTTTTCTGTGTAGTGCACATGCATACTTACGTGCTTACATATATACTTACGTATCTTAGCCATCAACACTTTGAGAACAGAAAGGTAAAAAGCTGACAAAGTGCCTACCTGTGATACCACATCCTACAGAGAGTTACCACATCTTGTGTGATGATGCCTTAAGCCAAAGACCTATGTTGTTACAGCTGTAATTCCCCACACGGGCCTTATTCTAACAGCAGTGGCTGTGGAACAGGGGTACCCTACAGCTGCAGCTGCACGAGTGTGTGTTTATGCTGAAAAAGAACAAAGCTGAATAGGACACAACGTTAGCCAGCACTTCTTGGCTTACCAGTACTCCTTCCATGTTGTTCCAGCCTCAAGGCTGAACAAAAAAATTGTGTGCTATAAACACAGTTCACTTACTCTAGTATATAATTGGAACAACAAAAGTCATTCAAGACCCAATGATCCAGTGATGAAAGGCAGGATAATAAAGTGAGTGAACATAATTACTGAAAAGAAAGCATTGAATTACAGTTGCAGAGACAGGATGGGATTATAGAAACTTTTCTCTGTTGTTTACATAGGATATTTTTCTAATATAGCCTCAGCAAATACAAAACACACGAGTGATCTGGACGTGGGCTTCCCTTAATGAGCTAGGTGAGATCTTCTGACACAACAAAAATTAGCTACCTGATGGAATTATTATATATCTAGGATGGCACAACTGGGATTGCTTAATGTACACATATGCATGTAACAAGAGGAAAAAAATGTTTTCGTTTTCTACCAGGACTATAAAAACTATATAAAACACATACTATAGGAAAAAAATTGTTTTCTGGAAACTCCAGGTCGGCCATATGAATTTTTAATGGCTGAAAGAATCTGAAATCAATTCTGGTTAAAGTGGGTTCTTACCGTGTCTGGTACTTGACAAGGATGGAAAAGAAAAGAATATGGTCATTTTTTATGTGGCTCTATGGTAGCCTATAAAATGCAGAAACTCTATCTTCTACTTCATGTAAACTTGAGCTGTCTTACGGAAAAAAATATTCTGCTTTCTGACCCTTAAGCCTTAGAAAGCAGAGAACCACGACAGTATTTCCCATTGCAGCTCAGTTGTATAGTAAGAATTCACCAGAACTAACTTGTTTTTGCTGTGTATCATATTCTAAAAGAACCCCAACCACTACTTATTTCAGGCCTTGAACGTCTTTTGAAACATTGACATTTAAATAAGGTAGATGTTTTCTTACTAGATGTGTTAACTTGTGAAGAATACATGGCAAATGTTAACAGTCAGGACTCTTGCAGTATTAGTCAATAGTCTGCAGAATACACTGATTGTAAACATTTGTTTAGGAAGCATTCTTCTTTATGCCCAACTAACTAATTTTTGTTTGCAGCTGGTAACATAGAGAAGTCTAGAGCTTAGAAAATGATCAGGACAAGGAGTCTGTTTGATGTTGGGGATAAATATTTAATATCACGTTGAAGATTTGCCTTTAGCTGTTTGTTATCCAAAGTGTGGTGGCTCACGTACAGATGGAAGAAAAAATCAGTAATGAATTCTAGCACAGAGACAGTCCAAGGTTGAAAGTATTTGGATTTGGAACATCACTGTTTTCAGATGCAAAGTTTCAGTAAATGAATTAAGTTCTTCTGCATTCCTGTTGAAAACTTTTAACTATGAAGTAATTTTAAGTCTTTTTATAAACTGATAAAAATATATGGAACTTCCACAACTAATTAAACCTGAAGCATGCCCATGAATGGGAAAAAAATTAAACTTGCCAAGTTTAATCAAAACATGATCTTTCCAACTGCAGACCATGTAAAAACAATATGTTGTTTAAAACTTTTGCTATATCTTCTTGATTCTATTTTTATGCCTTTTAGCAGCAGTAGAAGCTAAAAGAGCCAAATATATCTTGGAAACTTTGTTGTTTCGGTACAAGGCATGACAGCTAAGCACTTCAGTGACACTAAACAGCCACAGAAGTTTTTAATTAAAGCAAAATGGGATGTGAAAAATAAATTTAAAAGCAATCGGGCCTCCATATATACATGCCACCTACTGTATAGCATAATTGTATTTTGTGTTTTATCATGTGCTGCCCTTGCTTTGTCCATGTGTAGTTACATGAGAAGGAAAAGGTACAAGGCCAGCTGCATGTAACTTGAGACATTTGGCACGGCTGCCAATGTTTACTTAATACCCCTGCAAGACCTAAGCCCTGGAGAGTGCTTGTGCCCTGCTTTGACTTGAGAGGTTCTGTAGCATTCAGTCAAAACCTCCAGGTGGTCATGCTTGTCCACCCAGTTGAACTGTCACACTAGAGTGATGCTAGGAAAGGAGTGGAGAATAAAGGATAATAAATGCTATCTACATTAGGTAGCTACAAGGAGAAGTGGAACAATCTTGGGTTATATGATGAGAGTAAAATTGAAATTTACTCTTACAAGAGGAGGAACCAAGGAATGATGAAATATTTAAAATCAGAGCATTCATTCAGGTACTATTTTGGATTCATCTTCCACTTGGTTTATTGGTTGTACATGTGAATTTGTAGGTTTTCCTTTTAAAATATGAAATGAATTTTAAGTATCCAAACAGTTACTAAGATACAACTCTAACTCTTTTGAACTACATCTGGCATTGGGGGTAGGGGAGTACATTCCAAAATATTTGTTGGCCAATACAATTCTTCCTCACCTCTAGAGATTTTTGATTATTCTGTGTGGGGTTTGTTGTTTGGTGGTGGGGGTGTTTGCTTGTTTTTTTTTTTTTCTCTAACTTGATTTCTGAAGAATGAGGCAATGCTGACACCTCCATGATTCTGCAGAAGAAAACTAACAGACCTGGCTATTTCAAGATGTTCTTGTGTCTTAAAGAACCAGTTTAAACCCTTGATTAGTAAAAACTGGATCATGTAATTATGGGAATTTGTCATCAGACAACAACTATACAACAATGTATAAAATAAATAAATTTTTATATGGCTAGGAATAAAGGCAAGATTTTATTACTCTGCATTTCCCCAAAGCTGCTTCTTGAAAACTGTCAAATCACCCAATGGAAACTTAGAAACTGATGTTATCTACAGCTGTTTCTTTCTGTTCTGAAGCTCATTTTTTTATCCATATGCATCCATTTTGTTTTTAGCTTAGGAATTTTAAAAATTTGGATGCAAAAAGAATATCATAATCTTAAACTTTATTAGCAATTAAACTAAATCTTATTCCTCACAGCCTAAATGAGTATCAAAACTAGTAGCCTTGACAAAATAAGTCTGTGTACAGGATATTTTGATGAGGAGAGCAGTGTTGTCTTTTCATAGTAGTTACCTATATACTTCAAGTGACTAAACCAAAAGGAAGTGATAAAATAACTTTTTACAAAAAGCTAAAGTAGGATTAGAGCCATAGTAAAACCAGAAGGCTGTGAAGCACTTCCCGTCCTACTAGTTTGTTTCTGTTAGGAGAAATAAGAGGAAAACTCATTCACAGGAATAAAGAAACTGTACAGATACCTATGCTAGGTTATTTTTTATTAGATTTTTAACAGCAGGATCCTAGAGTATGTAACCATAACCTCATTCTCCAGCAAGAAGGTAGGAAGTGGGAACTGAAGTTATAAACATACATACAAAAACTGACCAAAACAGAGTCTGTATTAATGTCACAAATACCAAAATTTTCATTTTTGACTGTGATTGAATTTTAAGTTTGATTTAGATGTGGAAATGTCTGTTTTATTAAAAAAGATGCAATACATTCTCTTCTCTCAGATTAATACACTGCAAAACCACAAAGCTACAGCCAACCCTGAACACAGGGGAAGAAGCATTTGCATGTCTCATTCACTAGAATCTCTTCCTTTTATTTCTTGCTACCTCCTTCATAAAATAAATTACTTGTAGATAACATATTTACAAATGTATAATACTCACACTACAGTGACTAGTCATGCCAAATCTAAATACACGGAGAGCAGGGAGATATCCATCTGATGTTCTCAGCAGCATTTTATTGAAAATGTGAAATATTTCAATTTTGAACACCAGACACTTTGTTGTCCATTGAAAAGCTATGAAAAATATTACCCTACAGAGTGGAAATTCTATGAAGATGAATGAGGAGACATTGCAATGTACAGTGTTCATTATTAAATTAAAAGGCACTTGCTATCCTGCTTGCCTAAAGATTATATAAAAACCAAAACCCCCAAAACATGTCTGCAGAGAAAGGAAAAGTGGCAATACCAAAAGAGATTAAATATGTCCACAGAATACATTCATATGTAAAAAAGACAATAAAGTTATGACCTCATAACTTAAGCAGATGCTTCTATGGCATAACTTAAAATTTTGAAAGTCAATGAAACACCGAGTCTGAAGTCCTGGATGTTTTTTCTTATTTAAAAAAATAAAGGAAAACACAAACCACTAAAGCTCTTCAAAGTTCTGCTCATCCAGGCACCACCACCAGTGCCACAAGACAATCTACTCAGGGGCAGGAGCAATGTAATTCAATAAACCTATCCTGCTGCCAGTTCTTAATTTTGTTTCTTAACAACTGACTAGACAATAATGCAACCCCAAAGCAGAATATTCATCAGGTAAAACTGTTTGTCTTTCAAACAGACAATCCCTCATTGTGTTTCTGCATTGCAGAGTGGTTTGTGTGCATATTCAGCCACAGGCTGAGCGCCACATTCAAAAAGTGTTTGAAGAGACAGAAAAAAATAAGGAACTAGTAAGTGGGTAGGCAAAAGTGATACAGTCCACATTTCTGATCAGCTCCAATGTTTGTAGTTGGTGTATCAGAAGAGGGACATGCAGAATTCATTTGCAGAAACACTGAATGCCTCCACCAACACGCTTTCATCTCCCCACTGTTTAACAGAATTCATAGTCACATATGCCTGGGAACTCAAACTACTTTTCATCTCTTTTATCCTCTCATGAATGTAATCAGCCTTTTATTTTCCTCATGGTGTCTTCCACTTCCACAGCTTCAGAATATTTGCAATCTTATCTACCTCCAGTGCCGCTTAGAGTTCATCCTAGTGACAAGAAAACAATTAAATTACACTCAAAGTACAAATAAAAAAATTGAATTATTGAGGGTTTTTTTCCTCTTAGATTATTCTGTAGTGCTTATTTTTCAACTGGACAAATTGTTTCTTAAATAAAATTCTTAAATAAAATTCTTAAATAAAATTCTTAAATAAAATTCTTAAATAAAATTCTTAAATAAAATTCTTAAATAAAATTCTTAAATAAAATTCTTAAATAAAATTCTTAAATAAAATTCTTAAATAAAATTCTTAAATAAAATTCTTAAATAAAATTCTTAAATAAAATTCTTAAATAAAATTCTTAAATAAAATTCTTAAATAAAATTCTTAAATAAAATTCTTAAATAAAATTCTTAAATAAAATTCTTAAATAAAATTCTTAAATAAAATTCTTAAATAAAATTCTTAAATAAAATTCTTAAATAAAATTCTTAAATAAAATTCTTAAATAAAATTCTTAAATAAAATTCTTAAATAAAATTCTTAAATAAAATTCTTAAATAAAATTCTTAAATAAAATTCTTAAATAAAATTCTTAAATAAAATTCTTAAATAAAATTCTTAAATAAAATTCTTAAATAAAATTCTTAAATAAAATTCTTAAATAAAATTCTTAAATAAAATTCTTAAATAAAATTCTTAAATAAAATTCTTAAATAAAATTCTTAAATAAAATTCTTAAATAAAATTCTTAAATAAAATTCTTAAATAAAATTCTTAAATAAAATTCTTAAATAAAATTCTTAAATAAAATTCTTAAATAAAATTCTTAAATAAAATTCTTAAATAAAATTCTTAAATAAAATTCTTAAATAAAATTCTTAAATAAAATTCTTAAATAAAATTCTTAAATAAAATTCTTAAATAAAATTCTTAAATAAAATTCTTAAATAAAATTCTTAAATAAAATTCTTAAATAAAATTCTTAAATAAAATTCTTAAATAAAATTCTTAAATAAAATTCTTAAATAAAATTCTTAAATAAAATTCTTAAATAAAATTCTTAAATAAAATTCTTAAATAAAATTCTTAAATAAAATTCTTAAATAAAATTCTTAAATAAAATTCTTAAATAAAATTCTTAAATAAAATTCTTAAATAAAATTCTTAAATAAAATTCTTAAATAAAATTCTTAAATAAAATTCTTAAATAAAATTCTTAAATAAAATTCTTAAATAAAATTCTTAAATAAAATTCTTAAATAAAATTCTTAAATAAAATTCTTAAATAAAATATTTCTTAACAGCTGTATGTTATCTTTTGAGTTACATCATCAATCTCAGTCTTGCACTAATCAGCCTCTGTAATTTGGTGCCCCCTTGCTAAATCTAGTCTAAGGCTTCCACTTAGGATACAGTGTCTGTCAACCCTCTATCTTTAACACAGCTGTCCCATGGATATCTGTAAGTTCTGCCAAGTCTTGCCATAACAGATGTTGCAACTTCAGTACTCTCCGCTACATCAGTGGATATGGAAAATCAAATCTGAGCAAATAATAATAAGCAGAACAAGGCTGGAATTAAAATGTACATTGTACTATTTGAAGATATGGCATTTAATACTTCACAGATAAAGAGCAAATGCTAACATAATTTTAAACAGCTATTTTTTACAGTGATGTGAGTCTTTTGCAAAAGACCCAACAGTAAGTATTCTTACCTTATTTCTAGATTTTTTTCTTTTTCCTTTATTTTGAATTGCTTCTAATTTTTCATTCAAAAGGTCAGCAATGCCTTTTGCGTCTCTGCTGTCTATATATTCCCCAATAACATTTTTCTTAAAAAAAAAAGAAAAAAAGTTGCGCAATATTACCATGCTCTACACTGAACAGAAAAATCTGCTTTCCGATAAAAGTCCAGAGGAATGCAGGGAGGAAGACAATGGCTCAGGTAGGTTGGTTTATGTTTCACAGATATATTTTTTTGTTTCTGTTTAAACAGTGCTAGTTGTCTTTATAGTAGGAACCACTCTTAGCTGATAGTTTTCAAAACTAGACAAATATTGTCTTGATACTTAAGAGAAACCTGAAATAACTATAATTTTCTCACATTTATTGAGCTAAGTATTTAATGTAGACAGCCATTACAAGTCTGCCACTTTGTGTTCATGAAATCTGTCCGTGTGGGTTGCTACTTTGAGACCTGAAAAGCCTTTACCACAGAAGCCTCATTGAATTTGATGGATTATGTGGGGAAGGGTTTCTAGAATTTCCCGTAGGAGAGTCAGTTAAAAAAAAGAAAGTACAATTACAAGAATTGGCTTGACTATCAGAATGCATTAATACTTTCTTTTCACAGTAATACATTAAAAGATGACTATAATATTATTGAAATTTAATAGTTTTACACGAATAATGGCAATTTCCTAGAACCACCTGGATGCTTTTCATTTTTTTCATTTATTACTACTAATCTGTTAGTAGGAAATGTTGATCTCAGTCACACTGATAACTGAAATATTTGATAAGGTTTGGTTTTGAGACAGAACACAACTGAACACTTTTTATCAATTTTCTTAAGTCAAAATCGTAACAAAATGCTATGGTTATATTGAAAGAGTATCTCTCTTTAGCCAAAATGAAATTGTCCATATTTCAATTATCGAGAGACTTTGCCTGCTTCTGGTAGCTGGTGGTGGAATTGGTAAAGGTTGAAAAACACGCTGTCACGAGACCCCTGTAAAATTAAACCCTGGTTCTGGTTAAGCCCACGTTTTAGTTATTGTTCGATTAATATACAATTTATTATTTTTCTATAACACATTATTACGGCATTACTGTCCTATCTGAGGTATTACTGAAATTGATTATTACTGTATCTCCAGAATATCTAAATAATGCACTTTAATACGTTACAGAAAGAGTCTCATATCTTGATGTGAAATGAAATATATCTACTAACAGTGCATGCTCACCAGCATACACAAAAGGAGACACTTTACCTTTGTTCCTTGGTAGGGATAAAACTTAACAGTAGGATAGGCTCTGATATCAGCAGTTTGACAGGTCTGAGCATATGCCTGACAGTCCACTTTTCCAGCTTTTACTTTTCCTTTAACCATCTAAAAAGAAACGTTTATTAGAAACAAACTGCACAGCCCCACGGGTGACTGTAAGCAAATAACCTGAATAAGCTGCAGTGCAGCTAAAAGTAAACAAAAAGTGTTGCTAGATCTTTTCAGTTTTTCAGAGTAGTTGCTTGCTTGCTTCTCAAACTTGTATCAGAAGTCACTATGTGTTCTTCTGATTTGAATTCAGGGCAAGGCATGTCATAGTTCCAAAGGTGACCCCATCATTAGCTGAAATCTGTCTCAAAAGAGGGGGGGTGTGTGTGTGTGTGTGTAAGAGACAACACCCACCGGCATGTTGGCCCTTCTATGAGAAAGAGGCTTACTTGGGGTGTGCGATTTTTGGATGATTGCTAAGAAATAAAGTGCTGATTAATTATATTTTCACTGTTACAAGTAAACCAATCCACTAATACAGTTAAAAACCTACCCTTGCAAGGATCTCAAACTCGGGAGCAAAATTTTGGCAAGGTCCACACCAAGGAGCATAAAAATCAATGACCCAGTGATCTTTTCCATTCAGAACTTTTTCTGTGAAACTCTGAGGAGTCAGGTCCACAGACACTTGTGGTAGATATCTGTGGAAAGACGAACAGTCATAATCCATTCAAAACTTTAAGCATATCCAAATTCCCTTTAAGCACAAGAAAAATTTCTGAAATTAAATCAGTAATTTGGAGGTCCCTACTTTACACTTTGTACTACAAAATAATCCCTTTTTTAAAGTGGTAGAAAAAAAATAATAATACGGTCTTCAGAAAATGGCTGGACAGTAAGGATTATGCTATTTCTCCACATTTTAAAAGCTTGAGTTAAAAGATGTGGAAACTTTAAGATATTAAATTAAGCAATACATATACCTGAGTGTTTCTAATTCTTGATTTACGTAGCGTTTAAGTATTATTTTTTCCAAGCAAGTGAACTCTGTAAGTGGCTTGTGAACAAAGTTAAATGAAGTAACTTACCCCAATGCCCAGCCTCTCAGTGAATAGGAATCTCTGTGCCATCCATTGTAGCTACTGTAAAAATATTGAAAACAAAAATCTAATTGCACAGTGGTTTGATTTACATTTGAAAAAACCCTACTCTGTAGAGCGGAGATGGTTAATGAATGAACTTAAATGCGTACGTTTTAAGATATAGTTCTAGCTTGCTTTCAAATCCAAATAAATGTCTCATTAGTACAGTTCAAAGATACAGAATTAAGGACTAGAAGAGAAGAAAATAAAATTCTGTGTCATGAGAGTAAGAAACTTGGTTTGGAGCACACAAACTTTCATAGCTAGAACTATTTTGAATGAAGGATCTTTGGTAATGACTCCAGATAAAATTTCAGGCTCTAAGAAACATGAGAATTAAATTGAAATATATTAATATATTTTCTAGTTGATATTCATTCATTACAATAAAACAATGATATACATTTCCCTCAATTTGACAGCAGAAAAGCCAGACAAACTGGTTACTTGGCTAAGGATTTATTTTTTCGACTTTCAGGACATTGCTTAGTTTTGAAATCCAGAGACGGGTTAGGAACAAAGATTAATTCAGGATTCATATCCATTAATTTACAACTTCATAACAAAATACTGTTCAGTACGGTTACCTGATCAAAATCTGACATGACAGTTTTTGGTGATCTTTATTTTAAGAGACAAATTTCTATATTTTTGCAGGAGATAGCTGATTCATGATTAGGAATTTAGCACTTAACAATCATACTCACTAACTTACTTGTTTTCAACAAGGAAAAAAAGCCTGCTTTTAAGAGAAACCTTATATAGAAGAACTGAATAAAAACAAGCAGTCCAATGATGAAAGCTACTGAAGTCTGCTGTTACACACAATGATGAAAAGGCATTATAATTTATTATCTGCCAGCATTTAATAGAACTTTACAATTTGTAAAATAATGAAGCAACAGATCTGCTGTTTCAGATGGTTACCTATCTTTAAATATGCGTGTGCTTCCTGAAATCCCTGAATCTTCGAACGTTACTGTGAAATGGAGAGGACACGCGGTTTGGTTTTGCCCAGATTTTATTTCCCATAGAATTTTGTTGGTTTTTTTTTTTTTTAATTATTAATATTTCCATGCTAATGATACAACGAATGGGATGACTAGATATACAATGGACAATTTTCACAATGGTGCTAACAGACTGTTGGCAGGGAGGATGATCAGATGGCTACGTCACTATTCTCTAAAGATAAAGCTGTAATCAATTAGGCCTCATAGTATTTTTATATTATGTGATTTAAACAATCTACCTTAACAGGCAATTAAAGAGAAAATTAGAAAACTGACAAAAAACTGAGGCAGTCTCACTTCAAGTTACTGAAATACAAAGGCAAACTAAAATGACACTAGTTTGAAGTAACCAAGTCAACAACATCTAGGACAGTAGTATCACAACAGCCTATTTTAATAGCTGTGATGAACCTTTTCTAGACAACAGAAAGTGTGCATTCATCTTGTTCCACATCATCTAGTGCTTCCTAAACTGAAGCAAGCAACTTACAAATACTGATGAGCCGAGTTTGATTTTTGAGGAAAGAGTCTTATTTCAGGATATCCCCGAACACTTTCTTGGTGACAGAAAGAATAATATTTTTGACAATCCACACTGCCAACACTGATTAATCCACTTAACATCTGAAAAAAACCAAGAAAGCCTATGATCAAAGATGCTAATTAACATTACTACAATTTCAGTAATACTTCAGAATTTAAGTCTTAATCACTTAGGGGGAAAAAAACCCAACAAAACAAACCAAGATTATCCCAAGGCTTTCTTTTTTCCTGTAAACGGGTCACTGGTATCTAACGGGAGCCAGCCACCCACAGGCATTCCCATCATGAACATATATTTGAGTATAAGCTGCACACACGTGGCTCATGAGGCACCATGCCTCAAAGGTACATGAGTGTGATTATTTAATATAAGGACCACCGTATTATCCTGTTTCATACCATAGGTTCAGTAATTGCAGCAGGTTCTGGTACAGTGCAGATGTGCTATTGGTTGTACAGTTGGCCTCTGACTGGAACATACTGTATTTGTTGCAGAGGCCCAAACCACCTGGCATGGGCAGGGAAGCTGACCATTACTGAATGTGTACTGTGGAGCTACTCATACTTCACAGATGTTTGACCAGAATACAATAGAATCCTAGCTAGAACTCCTAGTCTAGCTGAGTTCTAAATGTCTGAAAATCATGGACTTGTTTCCAAAGCCCTGGGGTTTTTTGGCCCAGAGTTTCTAGTTCAAATTCCTGGAAACACGTCCAGGAAAACCCAGATGGCTGTCAGTAAAGTAATATTAGCTTTATAAATGAGAGAATACTGAAATGGCCTTGCAAAACAAAAAGACTCTCCCCAATCCCAACAATTCCATACCGAAGTATGTGTAATTCAGCTGACAATCAGCCTTAGAGTGCATGGTATTTAACATTTATTTACTTTCAGTGAAGATCTCAGAAAAAAAATCTTCCTAATATAAGAAATAATTCAGATGGATAACACCAAATTCCTTTAATCTGAAATTCAAGTCAGAGGTTTCACCAAGGTCTAAACACTATCTTAAAGATGACTAATGATCATAAAGAATACTGAGGATAAAGAATTGGTTGAAATAATGTTACTTATGTAATTTATGGATAAATCTTTTTTTCATATCTTGTTTTAAGCCAGTGTTGTCTATATAAAGCACTACGCATCAAGGAAAGTTAGTTACTCTAAAATTTCTTATATCTTGGAAAACATTTGTATCACAGCAAAAACTGGATTAGAGTATCCATGTACCAAAGCTTTTAAAACAAAGACAAAAAAATTTGTATTTGAAACACTATAAAACTGCCAGGTAGGAATTCCCCGTTTTGTTCACAGTATTAATCACTAGATTTTCTCAGTTGATAAATTTCTAAAGATAGCAGTTGTACCATCTCAATAATTCCACAGAAGAGGACACAAAAGCAGGAAAGTGTCATGTTTGACTGGAACTTACCCTGGCCATTTTTTTCCATTCTGGCATTAAAGCCTGACAAGGTCCACACCATGGAGCATAGAAGTCAACCATCCAGATTTCCTCTCGTTTTCGTCTCTGAACTAATTCAACAAATGTCTCTGGTGTTAGGGAAACCACTGATGGATTCCTAAGATCCTAAGGTAAAGATAGTTACAGACATGTACTTTGCAACAGTAAGTTATCGTGTATCTAGTGTCATTGCATACAAACAGACTGGACCAGATTCTGAGAATGTCCTTCTTTTAGTGAAATTTGCTTGCTGCTGTGATAGGCAAGACTCCACACCACTGAAAGGCATGCAAGCATCAAAAGTTATCCTTCAACTTAATCATATGCCTGATTTGCTGAGAAAAGCTATCAAAAAAAATACAGCCAGGCTGTGAAAGGGAGGTTTTCTACCTCTTCCTCCATAAAGGGAGGCAAAAGGCAAGAAATTCAACTTATCTGGCAAGAACAAGCACTATGAGACTCAAGCACGCTATTTAGGCTGGCATGCAGAGGAATACATGTGGTACACCAGGGGCCTCTGAGTATCAACTGAAAAAGACTGATCTCCACCTGTTCCTGCACGTGTGCTCTTAAACATACTTTTCCTGGGCTACCTGGAGAGAACAAACAGTCTTTTCAAAAGTGGAAAATAGCCTGCGGATATAACGGTGAGAGAACCTGAATGCTGGAGGGAAGATGGGTGCCAGAACTCTGACAGCAACAACGATGAGTACCAATGATGCACAGTTCTGTGAGTTATGGAAGTTCCAGAAACAGCTGAGAAGGTTGTGTGCAGGGCAGCAAGCTAGTTGACAAAAATGTGAACTTCCCTCTACATCGGAGTGTGACACAAGGCATTTATTTTCACCTTAGTATCACAGCCCTCCATACTTTTAATTCCTTTATCCTCTCTTTGAGATAGAAAACATTACTATGCAGATTGGAAGGGACTCTCATTTTGGCTAATGATCTCAAAGAATTCATTCGGTGTCCCATCCCGGACTGACAGTTGCTGTATCACTTTTCTTGCCCAAAGTTTTCTCACTTTTTATCTTACTAGTCTATTGAATTTTAAAAAAAATCTTAAAATCTTCCAACTAAAGAACACATTTGTGAGTGAGCTGCATATAGATAACTACTGCAACAGGGATTGTAATTTACATACCTCTATAAACTCCAAGATCTGCTCAGCAGAGTGATGTCCTTCATATTCATGAACATCAGACTGATTGAACACAACTGTTGTTGGATAAGCTCGAATGTTATGCTAACAAAACAGACAATAAGAAATTGCAAGGAATGATTAGGTTTCTTGCTCCTTTAGGTTCCTTTACCTGCCGTTGGTATTAGTTTGTACAATACAACTGCTCAGACTTGCATGCAGATGAGAATGTGAAACCATTACAAGTCAGTACAGAAAAGGTGCCAATTGTATTCAGAGATGGCATGGTTTGTTCTGAATTAAGAAAACAGCCAGTAGCTCTTTTGCTGTGATCCACAAATACAGGAATTATTCCACAGGCCTTCTAAGACTTAACTTTAAAGCTATTCCTAGTCTTCGGGTAGAAACACTTGTACTGTATGAATAACTGTGTTGTTTACTATTGAACACAGATGCTTCCATGATTTGATGTCTTCAAGATGTAAATACATCTAAATAAAACTTTAAAAAGCTTGTCCTTATTTGCTCATTTTTCATGTGTTTTAAGACATTCACATTTTAAAGATAAATAAAAACATTCTACCATAAAAAGCCCTTATGAACAATGTGCAGTTGCAGGAAAGCTGTCAAAATGTAGTATTTTCTGGAATTCAGAAAATGTAGTAATTTCTACCATGATAAATTCAGTGGAGCAAAAGTTAAGCAAATTTAAACATGGAAAATTGGTCAAGACAAAAAAAAAAAAATTCATTCAATTACTGTATCTGTAATAGGTGTAAACCGGTAAGTAATAATCTTTACATTTGAAATTGATTCTACCCTTAAGCACTACAAAACAAAAAGCAAAGTCAGTTAGGGTGACTTAGAAGTGGTTTTTCAGACGTCTTCAAGGAGTGTTGTATTTCAATACAAAACTTGTACTTTTAAATGTTTACTGATTTTTATCCTATGCGAAGAACAAAAAGAATGCATGTATCTATTTATATACACACAGGAAAAAAACTTCCTGGGTCTGCTTAAATTATTTTTTTCTCTTAAAAACCCCAAGAATTATTAAATTCTGACACTTCGAGTCTTCCAATAACACTATGAAATCGGAGCAAAATGTGACCTGTATTTTGCATTAATATGTTATCTGTAGTGGTTACATAGCTTGCTCCTTTGAAAAAAAGTTATGAAACAAGTGTCCTGTTAGGTGTACTACATTTTAAGCAAGTAGTATTAAAGAACAAGCATTATCTGCCCCATCACCCTACCAGAAGAAAATAATATTCTTTGAAAGGATTATTTATTTTTTAGTTCCTGCAGCTTACCATGTTGCAAAGTCCTTCATGGACAGTACAGTCTAGTGTTCCAAATTTAAGCTGGCCATAAAGATGTTTTGATGCTTTTCTCAGCTCTGGTAACAAAGCTCGACAAGGAGGACACCACTAGAAAACAAAAGGCAAGTAAGTGCAATTGCTTTCTCCACAGTTGGCTTTCACGACAGCTAAGCTGTTTGAGATGAATAACATGCTGCTGTGACAACAGACTCTGCTAAATACAAGCGCCACACAATCTAGGAATGAGTGCTGCCAAGGAATGAGAAATTACCCTACCATCTCATGATGCTGAGGGACACTTTCAAGATAACGCTAGTATTTTGTTACATAATTACGTAACAGATTTTAGAAGAGAAACGTAGCTATTAAATATTTACCGGTGCAAAGAAATCCACAAGCCACGGTTCCTTCTCTTTGTCAGGAAAATTCTGAGGTCCCAGCGTAATAACATGAGAGTTGACACTTTCTTTGGCAAACGCAACAATATCATATAAGATCTTCTTTCCTTCAAAGAATAAAGTAGAAAATAATCTTTTATTTTTTCCTATGAGAGATCTCATTAAAAAAAAATCAGTGATAGCAACAGGAGTCCTTTTGTTCCCTTGACTGATCTTTAAGCTTAAATAAATTAAACAAGTACTGTCTTGCTTTTTCTCAGGAAGGCAATGTTCAACTGTCCAAAGCTGCACAGGTAAGACACACTCTAGGTTGTTGATATTTGGCTAAATATTAAACTGAATATTTACCCAATATTAGCCAAATAAATGTTTTATGCAAGACAAAACATGTTTTTGTCAAAATGACTTTTTTTTTTTTTTTTTTGTGACTGGACTATTGGCTGTTTTACCATCTTACCAGTATTTGTTGGAATTAAAGAGTTACCATTCTAGATACACTTGCCTTGGCAAAGGTATTGACACAGCGAAGACTTCAAGCAAAATAAGTGATACTGATAAATTGCAGCTATTCAGATGTAACTGAACTTCCTGCTGACACAGCTCCAGTGGGCAAAGATCATGTCTCTTCATACCCTTCACGTACATATTTTTCAGCAGAAACAAGCCCTTGTGTCTTGAAATGAACCAAGAACTCCAGGCTAATTAAATCTGAAGTCACTGCACAATGACAAGATTTATTACTGTTCTTAGGTTTTACACTGCTGAAGCCCTTCAACACAGCCTATAAAAAAGCCCGATTCTTCTGAGTATTATATCGTTACAAATACTGGAGCAAGATAACTATTGGCAAATGTTCTAGATGCCATCTGTTTTGTAAATAGTAAAAGCATTCAGAAAAGAATGTACATACCGTAGTCCAATATATTTCTCTTACACTATTTGTAATCTATGCCATTACAAAAAAGATCTAAAAATACTGTATGTGTATGACCCTTTCTTGGCCTATCTGCAGGAGTGGAAATTGCAGAGTACAGAAGGTTTTTGCCAGCAGCAATCATTAGATGTATGGGATCACCTTTCCCCCTTAGATACGACTAATCTTTTTTAAGTGGTCAAAAACTTTTCTCCTTTCTCCTTTGTTACAGTATTGAGGTTCTGACTTAAATCTAGCTGTTTCTAATACTTCAGAAGCTGAGAAATGAGAACTTCGTCTTGCGTAATTCCCTTGTGCTGCATTCTGGATGAAGCTACACCTATTGCTGCAAGCTACAGTTTTGCTTCCAGGCTCCATTCTTGTTCAACCAGCATTTTTGAATCCGTTCACTGGTACGCAGGAGTACAGTGAAATTCCTTCCTTTCCTGGAAGGAAACGGCTACTTTGGAAATGAAAATGAGAGGTAAAAGTCTCAAGATAGATTTTCTTGGATGGAAGTCACCAAACATAGAATTAATTTTAGTGCAGTGACACATTAACCAAATCCAAGTTTCTCAAGTGAGCAGCACTGTGTAACTAGCATGTTAAGCCTCTATGAAGGGCGTGCCTTACAGCATTCTTTGGTTATCCCACCCAAAGCAGACACTGTCCTGATCAGCTTCAGAGATTCCGTTTGTACGTAATTATGTAAATGATGTTGAAACAGACAGGATAGTAAAGACAAAAATACATCTCTTGGCATATGATCCCTGCTCACCCAGGAAAAGAAGAAAACAAACCAAAGGAAGTAAGTTTGTGCAAGGCTACAGTAAGGTCAGAGGAAAGATAGCAAATATTAAAACTATAAAACTGTTCTTTGGGAAAACAAATGCAGTTTGCCAAAGACAGTGTAATCTCAAAGTGATGATGTAATGATTTACACTTGCCAAAGTTTCCCTTACCATGATGAATTTCATAATCTCCAGTTCCTTTTCCTTTGAAGACAGCTAAACAAGGTTGATAGACATACAGTTTACTGCAGATAGTTGGTGAGGAAAGACAGTCAAACTTGCCAACCTATTTAACAGACAGTGTAATTTTTATTAAGGCATCTTAATTTATATAGATTAACATATTTTGAAAGGCATTAAGGGTTAAGAATAAAAAAGTAAATATATGGAGTAGTAGCCTTTTTATAAACAACAGAGGTCTTAAGACAAACTACGATGTTTAAGGAAAACTACTAGCAAGCTATATTAGGTTGCTTGCTCATTAATTTAAAGGTCAAAACTGGGAATAAAACCCTAAAGAATACTCTTTTTTCCCCCCTCCAAATAAAAGAGCAAGGAAGCAAAGACACACCTAAATGTGACATTAAAATTATTCTAGTCAGGCAAATTTTTTTTAAAAATACATACCTTGTAGAATAATACTATCCATATGTCTTTAGTACAAAGTTTGAATTTGGTTTCTTTTTATTAATAAAATTTTTAAAGATAATGATTGTTTTTTTTCAAAGATAACGAATGGATTTTGTGAATAATTCAAACACAGTTTCACATACATCAATTTGGTGTTGAAGTGTTAACTTTTAATTGTTACCTGAATGGGTTCTACAACATTTTCCATGAGAGAGCAGATTCAAAAGATAATCTTTCCTAACTACTTTTAAATTATTCGAACTATGGAGAAATTTTACTGCTTGCTTGAAATTAAAAGCTTTACTACAGATCCACCACATGACAGTATATCTCTTTCAGCACCAGAGGTGGCACAATATTAATTAAAAAAAAATACTGACTCGTTTTCAGAATGTAAATGGTATTTAACATAATGAGTAAGCAGTCTTACCTGAATATGTTCATCTTTAAGCAAAAATTTAAGTTTCTTAAATTCCTCTACATTTGATTTATCACTCCCCCCAAACTGGAAGAAAAGCAGCCATCGGTGATGAGCCAGACGGTCCTTTAAACGAATGGAAAACAAAACCACAACAAAAACACAGATAAAAAAAAAATTAATTATTCCCAACTTATACCAATTTGTAATTCATTTTATAAGGGCAAATGCCCAGTTATTCATCTGATCTCTGAGTGGCCTCCTCCACTCAGTAAATTCTTTCATGTAGTCCTTCCACTAAACTTCCTTTTACTGCATCATAAGCCGGAAAGAGAAAAAAGCCTGAAAATAAGCTTGTTACTTGCTACCCTCATGCTGGGTTTGTGTGGCAGGGTTTTTGGTAGCAGGGGAAGGGGCTACAGCGGTGGTCCCCTGTGAGAAGCTTCTTGAAAGCTCCCCCAGCTCCAAGTCACACCCCCTCTGTGCAAGGCTGAGCCAATTAGTGACACCAGCTGCACCCCCTGAGGTAACATATTTAGAAAGGGAACCTGAGAGAGGGTGGGGAACTTTGAGGACAAGTTATAAGAAGGACACTTATGCGAACACTGAAGTCAGTGGAAGGAAGGAAGGAGGAAGGGGGCAGGTGTGCCAGACCAGAGAGCCCTTGTGTATCCCAAGTGAGACAGCAGGGCCACCCCCCCGACACTCATGGAGGTCGACAGCGGAGCAGACGCCCCCAGGCCTACATGAAGAAGCAGGCCTCGCTGTTGTAGCTCAGTGCTGGGAGGACTGCAACGTGTGGAGGTGACCCATGCTGGAGCATCTATCTCGAGAAGCATGCACCCCATGGGGAGGACTCATAATGGAGAGAGTTTGTGGAGGACTGACTGGAGCAGGGGGAATGCAGAGGAGTGCTTCCCCCCAATCTCAGAGAAAGAGGTGGCAGGACTGACAGCACCCTCCATCCCCTGCCCCTGCATCACCGAGGAAGGAGGCAGAGGTATCGGGAACAGAACTGAGCCCAGGGAAGAAGGGAGGGGTGTGGGGAGGTGTTTTTAAGATATAGTAACACCTCTCACGGTCCCATTCTGTCTGTCAAGTGGTTTTGTTAGTGTGTGAATTAAAGTGATGCTCTTTTTCTTCCCCTAACAAGTCTGTCTTTTGCCTGTGACTGTTAATGGTGATCAATCCCTCCCCATTCTTATCTCCATTCCAAAGCTTTTTGATTCATTTTTCTCCTTCCCACCACTGGGAGGGAAAGGTATGAGTGAACAGCTGTGTGGTGGGTCAGTTGCCCTCTGGGCTCAAACCACAACACCCTTCTATACTTTTTGCTTCCACGTGCATTTCCTATTGTAGATCAAGCTGCTAAGTGCTACTACAGGTGTGAAACGAGGTTTCGTCTTTTTGCTCTCCAAGAGATGAGGAAATTTTATGACTTCTAATTTCAATTCATATATAATTTATCATGGATTAAAAGTATTTTATTTTTTTTTACATTACTGACAAAATACATTCAAAGTGAAGTTCTCTACAAGTGTAGTTGATGTAAAAAGTAACCAGAATGTTACAATTGCAGAGTGAGTTGCAATGGCAATTTCTGTGGTTTTCTATCTTCCTGTTAAATATACCCTCACCCCTTACTTTAGTTCTTTTGCTAAACACAGTAAACATAGACAAACCATGTTAAATAATTCTGGCTACAGAGGGAAAAAAAAAATTTCAGTGAAATAGAAGTTTGCTGTGACAACAGGAATTGAAAAATGTAAAATGTAATGATAAAAAAATATAAAAATACATTATTTAAAGAAAGCTTTAAAAAATTTTAAAAATTTACCTCTAATGATGCTGCAGAGATAATTTCAAAGTCTGGCAGATGCTGCATTACTTCCTGATATATTTCTCTGGCATCCAAGGAGTTAAGAAACTAGAAAGGAAAGTTAGCTATGGTTAGTATAAGGAATTACAAAAATCATCCTGATTGTTTATGGTTAGTAGTCAAAGTGTCAGGGAAATTATTCTGATTTGTTCCCTTCCATCAGCTGAAGAGTATGTATGTCATTTGATCACAGACATCAATCTTAGAATAATGCATTTTACTTTGTTTTCTTGCAATATTAAAGATACCATATTTTGCCAAAACAGGGGCTAAAAGTCTCAAATTCAAATTTCAAACCAAATTTTACAACTAAGTTTACAAGATCTCCAACCTAGTCTTACAGCATTCCTTAACTGCACTGTACAGATTTAAATTTCAGTAATTTTTAAAATTTAGGAAGTTACGCGAATCAGTAACTCAGTTGGTAAGTTACAAGGTTGAAAGTAGGTAAATTACAAATTAATTTCCTCCTTTTAAAGGTAACAGTAGTGACAATAAAGGAACGAGCCATGCTTCAAACTGAGAAGTGTCTCCCATACAAGTGTAGGAGGAGGTTGCAATATTAGAATAGAGCCAAACAGCATAATCCGTAGTGACAGACATCGTAGGAGTACTTTTATCACACATGTCAGTACTCCCTTCAGAGCAGCATTTCTCAAACTTGTGATAGCTGGGGCATATTCTTTCTGGAATAAAAACTGGGGGCACATGGCAAATCATAAAATAATTTAGGTTGAAAAAGACCTTTATGATCATCAAGTCAGACTGTTAACCTAACACTGCCAATTCCACCACTAAACCATGTCCCTCAGCACCTCATATACGCATCTTTTAAATACCTCCAGGGATGGTGAGTCAACCACTTCCCCGGGCAGCCTGTTTCAATACTTAAGAACCCCTTCTGGTGAAGAAATTTTTCCTAATAACCAACCTAAGCCTCCCCTAGCACAACTTAAGGCCATTTCCTCTTGCCCTATCGCTTGTTACTTAGAAGAGACTCCCAAGCTTGCCCAGGGTAGCTGGGTAGCAGCTTTAGAACTGGCTCTTGGGCCTGTCACAGAGCACATACCACCCCTGGATTCCTACAGCTGCTCAGGGAGGCTCCCAAGGAGCTGGCAGGCAGAGCTACATGCTGCTGCTACTGCAGTGTGCTCCGGCTCGCTCTCCCAGCATACCAGCAAACTGGGGACAGCCTCCAGGGGTCCCTGACTTAGAAGCCAGGAGGCATATAAACTCATACCAGGGTGTATAAGCTTAGAAGAAAGAAGTAAAAAACATCTTTTCAGTAGTACATAGTCGATCTGGAAATTGTTTATACATTCCTTGGTCACTGTCATCACTTTATTTTATCTAAATACAGAATGGTTGAGAAACATTCATACCAAAACACCTCCTTTCTCTCTGTTATTTATGGTGGCTCCAGGTGGGAAGTACGCTGTAGTACTAGATGAGATATCTAAATTATCACAAAGCTCACCCTGGGTGCCACAGTCCATCCAGCCTACATTAACAAGACCTTCCTGCAACAAAAAAACAAAACACATACAACCACAAAACAAAACCAAAACCAAAGAGTATTTTTTAATTTCAGGTTCAGAAATGATTTTGAAAATCCCAACATAAGCAATTAGATATAACATTTAGAAAATGAAAAGAAATTACACTAATTCATTAGTTAACATTCATTCATATTTTAGAAAATTATTTAAAAATTTATTGCTATTCCAATAGCTATTAAGTCAAAATATTTCACTCTTCTGAAAATTAATGGGTGAAATCTTGGTTCCACTAAATTCTGTGAGAGTTTTAGCTACAACTTGATGCTTTCCCTTCCGTTGTTTTAAATATAACAGGTAATGCTTTCAAAGTGAAATGCTGCTTACCAACATGCCAGCTAGCTTAAGGCGTGTTTGGTAACTCAAGCAATCTGCAAAATAAAAATGATTTCTTTACAAACATAAAACTTCAAATTATTAGTGCACTAAACCTACTATTGTTTAGAATTACCCCTTCTTCCCTACAAAGGTATGCTATTTCAAGAGCCATGCTTCCTGGCTATTCATCCGGTATTTCAGTGACTTCAAGTTGTAACCTCTAGTAATCATCACTTGATGGTTGTCTACTCAAGTTAAAAATAAAATGAATAATGTTCCCTTGATTCATCAACACAGAATTCTCATTTTAAAAATTTTAATATATTATTTACTATACTAAGACTGACCTTTCAAATTTCATCTTAATGTTTAAAAAGAAGCCAGAAGAGGTAACTACATACCATCTTGGAATGAGATTTCAATGGAAATATCAATTTTCTGTGATTCAAATAATAACTCATTATAATAAAAACATTATATGCTCTAATTACCCATCCAGACTTTGAATAGTTGACCTTCCGATGCAGATTTTTTTCCAAAATAAGATGCATCAACCTCAATTTAACTGGACCAAAGTTGAAAACTTAACAAAAGGACTGCTACTTGATGTAAATCCAAGAGTCCAGCTCTGGTTATTCAGTTCACAGAACAAAGGTCTCTTCATAAAACTGAGAAATCTTTGTTTGTCAAAGGTGTAGCACATTTACTTAGCTCTACCAGCTAATGAAGGCAACTTTCTCATATACTGTATCCAATACTGACTGCAAGAAAGGCAGTGACAAACAGACAGAAAAAATAATGTAAATCTAAACACTGTCATGACATCAGTGGTAAGAGCCAATTACTAGGTCCAAACCTCTTCAAAGAAAATATTCAACTAATTTTTGCATATTGGTGGTTTAAAGGCGAAGTACACCCTTGCTTCTACTCAGCTATCATGACAAGCTGGCATGCACCTATGCAGTATCTGTCATTTGATCTTAAGCTGGAAACTGAAAATAAAGGTCTGTTCTGCCAGTTCCCTTCCTCAGAGGTTACACTTGAGTGCTGGTTTAATGACTCACGTGACGCTGCAGAAGCACAATAGCATAATCTATTAATGTCCCTTTTGTCAAACTGCCTCTAAAACTGAGCTTAAATGACCCACAGTCAAAATACTGTGATCATCCAAGATGTTTTGCATCTTTTTATTAAAAGCAAAAGGGATTACGCCACTATCAAAAGTTTTGTTTGCCCTGTTTGAAAAGTATTGAATACACCTACCCCCACGTTCAGCACAGAAGGTGATCAGCCAACCAACACCAGAAGCAAATGAAGTTTCAATGGCATTAACAAAGTTTCCTACGAGTGAAACAATTTGCATCAGTTTGTGACTAGTTAAATGTGACTATGAAAAAAGGTTTTATATTTATGAGCTAATTACAGTAAACTATTTTTAATCTTAGAAATAACACTTAGCAACAGTTGAGATTCAGTTGTAGACCTAGTTTCTGCCATATTTGTAACAGCAATTTCAAGAACAACACCCCAAGCAAAATAAATGAACATTACCTGCCCATAACTCAGTAACTGTGCTTGTAACATATTGCATGGCAAAGTTCTTCAAGCTCTCTTTTGACCTGTCTCCGTAATATTTCACTGGTTGCTATAGAAGACAAAGAAAAAAGTTTATAAAAATAAAAAAAAAAAGAAAAAGCCAGCCCCAAACCCTACTTTTTTTTTGTAACAGTGCTTACGCAACTGCACAGCCCCCAACCCCCTACAAACCTTAGCTCTAATTGTTCTCTCCCTCCCATATTAGAATGTTAGAAATTAATCTTTTATTTAAATGTGATTTCTTTCCTAGTCCAGCAACACCAGGACAATTTAGCCTTGGAAAACCCCAACTCTCAATGATTATATTTCTATTTACATAAAAATTGCTTCCATTTAGTATATGCACAACCTCTGCGTTCAAACTCTCAAATCTTACCATCAAAATGTACCCAACTATTCAAGCACAATTTGTACACCGCCCCTGGTACCACTACTTAAGCAGCTATAAAGCATGATGTACGTAATGCAGCTAGCATGGAGGAAATATTGTGGAAGGAATTTCCAAGTTTGTTTAGGACTCAAAACTACAGATTACTCTTTGTATTTGATAAATTCCATTACAATACTGTAAGAGAAACTGTTTAAGTAGACATGTCGCTTTACTACAGCACACTGCTGATACCTTCCCAAAACAGAAGGGCTTGCTGCATGGTAAAATGGTTCAAAAAACCAGCGTTAAGCACCACATATCTATTTATGAAGTTAACTTCCTAAATTAATTCAACCAAGGTGACGGAAGAGAAAAAGTAATTTATTTAAAGGAAGTAATAGATTAAAATAAAGATCTTTATATAATGATTGAACAAGCATTAGAGAAATAACACTCTTCCAGATTTCAATCTTCCTAAAAGTGCTTCTAAAAGTTTTATCACTCACCATTCCAGTTTTGAAAACATACAGACTGGGATAACTGTTAATCCCTTTAATTCGACAAAGCATTCTATTATCTCCACAGTTGACAGCTCCAATGCGTATTACTCCATCCATCTCCTTAGCAAACTCCCTCCACTAGAAAAAAAGGGGAAAAAAAAAAAGAGGATATTTTCCTATAAAGATATAATGAAAAATCAGCACGTTTTATTCCTGGCATCTTAAATTGTTGTCTTTGGTTTCAGCTTCAGTGTAAAAATACACTAAGTTCTATGCTGTTAAAACCAATGAATTTTCAGAGTTAATTTGCTTGTTATACATACCGTAGGTGCTAAGTCATGGCAGTGGGAGCATCGAGGAGAATAAAAATTCACAAACCACAGTTCTCCTGAGTTAACAGCAGCATCTAGATGGAAGAGAATCGTAAGTAATACACATCTACAATGTAGTTACAGCTAGAATGTGCATTTTTACTATATCGTTATCCGCCAAATTAAGTAAACTGAATTAAGTATTAATGTCAGACACAGTAATTCAGATGGGATAAATATTGCACCTCACGTGCACACACTCGCTGCTCTAGGCAAGTGCACAAAAACCGTATTTCGGAGGATATCAGCACCCTGACTTCCAACATCTGTTCCATTAATTAACAACAAACGCACTCTCTACAGACTACACTATCATACATTTCAGATAGATTATGTCCCATTACCTTAAAAACAAAATAGAGGTTCTAAAAGTCTTTTTCCTACTAGAACTTTCCATTTCCTTGTATCACTTCATGTATTTTCTGGGTTCCACTAGGCAATCTTTTTATGTAGGGTCCCTGTCTAATACGTGAAAATGCAATTTAAAAATCCCAGTTAATATAATTACTAGGAAAGCCAAGGGAAACATATTTAAATACTCTTGCTTATAAAAAAACCCCAATGGCAACAAAATATACACACACAGTGGTTATCAGCTTGAATTATATGGCTTTCAGACTCTCCATTATTTTTGGACATAATTTTAATAGCGAATTTTCTAAGTTGTATTTGCCTATATTAAAATATCCTCGCAAACAAGACAACTAAGGAATGTGTAGATTCTGCAAATCAATTAACCAAAGCAAGACCAGGTTCTCACGGAGACCATCATGAGGTTCTGCTATCAGAACAGTTTACAAAACTGGTTCAGCATGTAGATCTAGTCCGTGAAAAGGAAACTACTCAAAATGCAGATGAAAACAATCACACAAAATCCAGTGTTTTTTCTCTCTAGTCTCTTTTAGTTATAAGCATCTTGGCTATAACTTTGAAAGAAAAAAACTGGATGATAGCCTCACTGAAAGCATTATCTTTCCTGACCTTGTTTTGCTTAGCCGTGGTTTTTAGTATCTGGTATCACCTTCTGGTCTTGAACCCCTGTGCAAGACTGGATTTCACAGAAAAAAATGAATAGGAAAAGTAGTAATAATAAATTAGGAGAAAGAAAATTCTAATTCAAATAATTTCCTCTTACAGATCTCCAAGAATACCTTTCAAACTTAACCTAAACTGTTTATTGCTATTCATCTGTTTGCTAACTAGCATTTACCAGGAAGCGTTAAGGGGGTTTTTGTTTTGTTTTGTTTTCCCATCCGAAGATTTTTCTGACAGTTTTTTGTCTAGATATGTAATAGAAGTCTATAGATACAGAGCTCAGAATGAAAAATTGTTACTTTGGGTTGCCATGTTGTCAAACAAATAGTTATTTATTTAAAACTTACCAAACTCTCCTCTATCCAACGTTATAATTTCAGGATCATCATCATAAATACCTATTAAAAAAACCCAACGATTGCTTTTTATTTTTGCCATCTTTAAAATGAAGAAACAAACTATCATCTTATTCACGAGACAGAAAACGGAAGACAGTACCCTTAAATAGTAAGCTTGCAAAGATCGTTTTTATAACAAAGCTGTATTTGCTTAGTAATAAGTAAACTTAGTTTAATCTCTTACTAACTCCCACACCCTCATGCTACAGAAACCACCACCAGAACAGAGCAGTTCCTTTGGTGTTTTAGTAGACCAGCCACTGAGCGAGCAGAGAACTTGAACTACCAGTGTTATGGCAAGAGCATTAGAAATAACATCAACCGGTTGTCAGATTAAAATTCAAGAAGCTTCGGCTCTCACTGAGAGTGCTATATGTAGTGTCTGTAAGCTTTCACTTCTTCTCTCAGCCTCTGGTTATCTAAACTATTTAGATCACAAAGGCATGCCAGCCACAAGCTTTCCCACTAACCAAAGGTGTGAACACAGTGCAATAAAGTGGACAGAATAAAGGAAGACTGCTTTTTCTAAAAAGCTAACCAGTCCTACCTACAACATCACTAAAGAAGTCTACTACTTCAAGTACGCAAGAAAGGCAGTGCAGCGATACCAAAAATACTATTAAATATCATTATATTACGCTACTATGGCTACAGATCTTTTACAGTACCTAACATGGTGAGATGCCATTTCACCTGAGGTATACAAGGATTACATGCAAATAAATAATGAGAGAAATTCATTTCTAGAGGTGCCATATTACTATCCATTTACATATCATGTAATATAATACATAGACTCACCCATACATATATAAAAATATCTATATTTATATATATATATATACACACACACACATATAAAATGTAAAAATATAGCTATAGATACTCTCCAAATAGCTGGTTATCAAACATTCAAGGATATTATTTCTCAATCAAGCAATGCAACTTCAGGCAGATAAAGAGATTTAAGAAATTTTATCTGCCTGAAGTTCTAGGATAATTTCTGTATTTTCCTGTGATAGTTGCACCTCTGGTTTATTCAGTTTCAATTTGTACAGACATTAATTTTTTAGAGATTGTGACATCCTAAATCAAACTACACCAGAAAAAAAATTTTGCCATGGTGGAGGTTCATTTCAGCTTCTTCTTTCATATCAGTCAAGCCATGTTCCTCAGCTCCCTATTTAAGCTTACTCCTGTTACAGCAGCTCTGAGAATGGTTTATCCCAGCTCTTCCCTACAGCTACCTAAAAATTTGTTGAGATAAGCATTAAATAACTTGTCTCAAGATCATTTTAGGTATGATTCTGTTGTTATTTTTTCATTTTCTACTACCTCTTTACTGATCTCTAATTGTATAACTGCATAGAAAACAGGCTTGACAGTGCAAAAACCTCTCAAAATCCACTTGAGAAGACTTTATCTGAACAAAAAAGGTCTTCCTGCACTAAAGAGTTAAAAGGGATACTGATGAAACATTACCACAGGAATTTAAGTGGACAAAAAAGCTTTGCACTTTAAAAAAAATGAACAAGAAGTTAGATGACCAGTAAAAAGGTAAGCAGCAGGAACAAAAGGCTAGGTAAATAGATTATCACATTTTCGGTATTTTTGGGTAGCCATTTACAGGGTAAGTAAATGATTGGGTCAACAGCAAGAAAACAGCTACAGGAGAAAAACAGAGCAGTCATTAATCTGTAAAAAGATCTGTTACAGATCTGAATATTGCATTTACTTGTGACGGTTTTAAGCACATCACAGACATGTAACTCACCAAAATCATAGCGATAAAAGTGCCAGCTTTCATAACGACCTCCTTGCTGCTGATCTTCAAGACCTTTCTCTCCATATTTATCATACTTCTTCCGTAGATCTTCATCTTTAAGTACTTCATATGCTCTATTTATTTTCAAAAAATTTTCATGTGCATTTGGATCATTCTAGGTAAAGAAAACTATAATTAGTACCTAATTAATAAGCCATATTGTATGTATAATGCTGAGAAAATAATATTTGGAAATATTTTTATATCCCTACTTAAGATGTCAGTTGTGATGGAAGCAGACATTACACAGTGATCTGCAAACAAGCTACATTAAAATTTTACTTTCTTGAAGCCAGATGCATCTTCTCCTCACTTCTTCATCCCCACTAAGGTACTAACTGAAATACAAAAGGAGCTGGAGGCTGTTACATTCTCCAGTGATCCCTCATCTTTCAACTCTCTTCAACAGAAGAAAAGAAATAAGTAGTCGAGAATGAAGACTTACCATTTACTTTGTACTCTTTTCTACTCCCCTAGAGTCCCTACTCATCCAGTTTGAAAATCTCTGTTATAAAGATAGATTCATGGCTTCTTATTTTATGGTGTAGATAGAGGCCCTCTTTTTTGTTTAAAAAGCATTCTTGCTCTAGGTAGCTTTAGAATTAGACTGGTGAAAAATCTGCAAATGTATTTTGAACATCAGTTTGAGTTCTGAGCTGGTGCAGTGTAACAGTGGTGAGCAAAATCCGCAGCACTCTCCCACCCTTTTAACTTCTGCTTACACATTTCATTCAAAAGATAATTTTCTTCTTGAAGATTCTTGACTTATTTACCTAGATACACAGGAAATTAATTACCATTATGGAATTTGTGTAATAGCTTCATCTTCTAAATATCATCTTTAATGTTGAAAATAACCGATTGAAAAATCTTTAGTAGTATTTGCATACTCGGAAACTACAGAATCTGACCCAAAATGTTATTAAGTGTGAAGGTATCGACACAGGAAAAACAAAACTCGCAGTTAATAGCTACAAGTTGGCATTTCTAACTTTGTTGAGATTTGGCTTTCTCTTTGAGCTTTGCCATTTTCAAATCCATTACAAAACATCTGCGCCTCAAGAGGCTCCAACATACTCTGTGCAGGAGGGCCCTGAGCTCATATGGAACATTACTGTCTTCCAGGCTCCTTGCATGTGTAGTTGCATGTATAAAGATCCAGACCCTCATATTTCCTGTGAATTTCTGATTATTTCAGGAAACTTTGAGGAAAAACTGATGATGTTTAAATTTAAAAGTGATGTCTTTGTACTTCAGAAAATATGGTAGCACAGACTGAGCCATTCCCAGTCTTCTCTCTCTTGTTATTCTAGAGCTCCTTATTACCCTTCCCTAGGCCCTGGCGGTCCTATTCAATACTTGGAGATTGATGTCTCAATACAGGCTGGTGGCATCTGCTGCTTAGATGAGACTTCATGTTAGGGAAACAGTAAATTCCCCTAAGCTCAATGGGAAGTGACAAACTCATCGGTTTGCCGACAAGGTAATAGGGTACAGACATAAATTTTCATCTATTTACAAAAATATAATCACAAAATAAATTTTTTCCTTTTTTTTTTTTTACTAAAGCAATTTAACATGGCCCAAATTCAACACAACCATGTACGTTCAATCTACACCTTTTCGGAAATTTTCTCTTCAGAAAGTCTGAGCTGAACCATGTTATCAGGTGGTTACATTAATTCACAAGAACAGAGAAACACTTTAGATAAATTAAAACCATTTTTTGGTTAAACATTAAGATCCATTAACTCAACAGCTTTGACCCGTAACTTACTGTAACTTAAGATGTAACTTACCTGATTTTTATCAGGGTGCAACTTTAATGCCAGTTTTTTGAATGCTTGTCGTATTTCTCTACTACTTGCCTCTTTGGTTACTCCAAGTAAACTGTAGTAGTCCTGAGCAGTGCACACAAGAACTATTAGACATACTAAAACTAGCAATAAAGATCTTTTGAAATATCTAATATAATGTCCTCTGGATACTAAGAGCTCCATTATGAAGCTTTTGGAAAATTTACAGGTTCCAATTCAAGCAGGCTTTGGGAAGAAGTCTCCAGTAAATCTGCCACTCTTCAGGGATACAGCTGTACTTGTGACAGAGCTGCTTCAAAATGCTGGTGGTCCTACTTCATGTCGCAAGTACTGCAAAAGTTAAAACCTATAAGAAAAGGGAGGAAGAAACAATTAAGTACTACTTATTCAATAAATATACGTTAGCAGAGAACCCCATCGCCAGCTTGTGCAGGCTGCACACGAACGTGAAGCCTCCTGACGGCCGATTACCTGCTTTCTGACGAGCACACGAGTGTCGGGCCATCTCTTTATTACGCATATTGTGCGTGAGGTAACCCCGCAAAGCTTTACTGAATGGCGCTCAAGACCTGCCACTTCTATCACGCTAAAAAAAGCGGTTTTACTAGGGCTCACTTTTCTTTCAAACTTACTTTTAGTGCTGCAGGGGGACATTTCTTCCGAAAGGACCGGGGCGCTCGGCGCCAGCAGCCGCTGCGGGGCGGGGGGTTGCTCGCCGGGGAGGCGGCGGGCGCCCCTCGCAGGTACCGCCGGGCGGACCCCGGGGGCCGCCCGCGCTCAGCCCGAGGACCCGCGGCTGGGCCCGCCCCGGCGAGGGGACCCGCGGGACGCGGAGATGCCGCCGCCGCCACCGGGAGGGCCGCCGGGTGCCGCCCGCCGCGGCGAAGCCGGCGGTAACAGCCCCGGGGGGCGGCCGGGCTGCGGCGGGAGCCGGGGCGTGCGGCGAGGGGCTGCCGCAGCGGGGTGGCCGCGCGGTCCCCTCCCCGCCGGCGCGGCCTCGGTGCCGGGCGGGCTCCCGGGAAGCGGCGCGGCGCTTACCGGGCTGCAGGGAGGGCGGCGGCGGCGTCGAGCAGCGGCTCAGAGCGGCGCGGAGCCGGCGGCGGGAGCGGGCCGGGCGCGGGGCAGCATGGGACGACGGCGCCGCCACCCCGGAGCCGGGCGGAAGGGCGGCCCGCGGCGGGATCCGGCTCTGGGCCGGGGCGGGGCGGGGCAGCTCCGGGACTGACGTGGCCGCCGCGCCCGCCCTGGGCGGAGTCTCGGCTCCTCCCGGCCGCTCTCTGCCGGGACAACCCGGCCGCCCCTGCCACAGCCGGGCCCGGCCCGGCCTCTGCCGGCGCCGCGCCCGGGGGTGACCCGGGGCGGTCGGCACAGCGGCGGGTCCCGGAGGCAGCCGCGTCCCCAGGAGAGCCCGCCCCGGGGCCTCCAGCCTGTGCCCGGAGCCCAGAAGCCCGCCCGAGGGTGCCCTACAGGTCTCCACAGATAGATGGCCTCCGGGGGGTCCCTTTCGCCCGGGGAGTCTCCCTGCGGCTCGGGGAGCTGCCCTCGCCTCGGCGAGGCCGGTGGCGGGGAGCGGCTCCCGCGGGCGGAGGGACCGCGGCGCTGCTCTCCCCTCAGGCGGTCACCTGCCTTTCCTGACACGCGTCCGCAGAGGCGCGGAGGCCTGAAGCCACGCAGGCCCAGCGCAGCGCCTCGGGCTTCCCGCGGGACGCGGCGCTTCCCGCCGGGCAGGGGACGGCAGAGCCAGTAACCCGCGAAGCGTGCCCCGGGCCGGCGGCTCCCCCGGGCCGGCGGCTCCCCCGGGCCGGCGGCTCCGCCCCGGGCCCAGGCGGAGCGCTGTGCCCAGTGCCCGGGTTCCGAGGGGACTCGGAAGTGACACCCCACTCGGTTTGGGGGTGGGGTGCACTTTTGCAAGTTCTAGCATGGCTGAGAAGTATTGAGCTTGCTACCGGTTATTATTTGTGGAGACAAAACATACTTGGTTTTAAGAACAGGGCCTGGAAAGCAGGTTCTCAAACACATACACGTTGCAAGAAGTCTTTGCAAGTATTTTCTGTTTCAAAGATAATTCTGGATTACATTGCAGTGTCTATAATCGAGAATTTCTTGCAGTTTGCCCCTCCATGTGGGGCTTTGTTTGAAATGACGTCAAATAGTCTTAAGGTTTACTCTGAACTTACTCTCGTTTATGTAGGCAAAGCCAAATGTGAGTTAGATACTTCAGCCGGTGCCAAGCTGACAGAGAAGCTCATGTCGAAAGTGAATCAATTCATGCTTTTTGTGTCTGCTTCTCAGCTTCATCTGAACAAACCTTTCCATTGTGAAATATTTGGGGAAACAAACTATTTAGTCAACAAAGACAAAAATATTAACCTCCAGTAGAGTGTACCTCAGAAATACGTTTATAATTTTTGTGTTATTACAAACTTACAGAAATCAAAACATTTGTCAAGCTAATGGTGAAAAACATACCTGCTGAAACATTTATATTTCCTTCCTAATGGTTGTGTGACAAAGTAGGTTAGTGGATGGTTCCTTTGTTTTTTTCAATTTTGGGAATTTAAATGAGACTTATAGAAGGACTGACTTTTTGTTGCCACGTTTATCTCTATGTGCTTGGAAGGGAGTCTTGCAATTGTTAACAGGTTCATTTAGCACACGGCCATACATAAAGCCTCTCAGGGGTATTAAGGGAAGAATGCATGCTAAAACATACAAATCGTGTCAGTCCTAAGTTAGTTTAGTGTAAATTTCAAGTGTTTCTTCCTTCTGCCCAAGCTTCACTTAGGGGAATATAAGCAACTCCTAGGTAAGCGAAATCAGTTCTCTCTCTGAACTCACATGCAGCTAGAAGGCAATGAACTACCTATTGTGGAAAAGAGGAATACAAGAATACACATTTCTTCATCTTCAGTCATGATTAAAACCTTAATAATAACAACTTTAACTTAATTTATTTTTTTGAAAATAATGCATGTCAAAAAATATTCACTAAAGTATTTTCTTTAATTCCTAATGGTAGTGAGTTCCATGAGTTACTCTGCTGTTCTTTTTGTCAGCAGTTTTGACTGCCCAATCTGCGTGTTAAAGTAGATGTGAAGCAGACACTCCTATATAGTCTTAAGGATTCTGTTCACTTTAACAGTTAACTATCCTTGTTTTATCATATTACTGCAATTTTTTTCAAGTTGATATTCTGATTTATTCAAAATTATGCTTTTTTTTTTTCTCCTTTTGCAACTGCTGTTTTTAATCAAAATACATGTCTGCATGTCTAGATGGGAAAATAGGATTATTTCTCTCTCTACACTGTACTGGTCATGTATCAAGAACTGCGCTGGGACATAGCTGCATCTCATCAATTAAGGAATAGCTGTTAAAGTTTTGTTTTGCTCCCCTTCTCATTGGTATGGGCTTGTGTTGGGTCAAGAAGAGCAGGTGAGGCGCCCAAAGTTTTGTGGAATTCTGAGCTGCAGAGTGCTGAACAAAATGCCCAGAAAGAACCAGGAAAATCTGCTGTATCTTAAAATGTGCAACATGCCCTAATGCTAGAGCTTCTGGTTTACATGGAGGGTGTAGTGACTTGTGACCCTCATAACTTTACATGACTTATGAGTCACTTAAAAGCAACTTCACTCTTCACTTTGTGACAGGTATTTGTCATCTGCATACGTAAGGATCATACTGAAGTGTAACCGAGCAGGGCTACTGAAGTGTAACTGAGCAGGGCCATTTATGCACACAATGAATGATGTTACCTTTTCTCATCAATTTGAACTATAAGCCATGAGAACAGAATGAAGTTCATTCTAATCTAAGGTTGTCTTTCGTAGTTGCACAGTTAAACAAGCCCCTAGCTCAGTCATTATATTGTTGTTTTGTTTATTTCTACCTTTTACTATGTTTGTTTTGAATCAGCTTTAAAAAGTCATGTCAGTAACTATAGAGAATAACTGTGAAACCCTTCTTTTTGCTGGAATCATCACATTAAATTTGTACTTGGTAAAGATTTTATGAAAGCTTTACCCATTGTGCTCAGTCTTTTCTTTGCATCCCTCATTTTCTTCCAACGATGTGATTCTGGCTTTGTGGAACTATGTAATCTGATTTTATTTTCCTCTGGGGAACTTGAGGACAGCGTACCTTTTCCCACTTGGCTGTCTTTCATGACTTCAAGCAATTTCTTTAAACCTTCTTTGTTATCATCTCTCACATCTTTATCACTCATCAGTAGTTGTATCTTATTATCATAGTAGCATCCATACCTATACCTTGTTCAACTCCAAACAAGATTTTAAGGTCTTTACAAAATAAATTCTATTTTATTTTTTATGTTTCGTTATTTTTGGTTTTGTAAAGGGGATAGGAAGGGAAAATTAAAATACTGGCTTTTAATTTAGGAGTATTTAAATTAAAGAAACCCGGTAGAATGATGAAAAAATGTTAATATTATCATGAAGAAGAAATAAGAAAGAGGTGGACAGTTAGACTTTTCACATGTATTAAAAAATAGAAACTAGGTTGGTAAGTATTTAATATGAATATTTTAATAAATTTTCTGGTTAATATGGTGCACACATAAATTTACTTGGTAATTTAAATTTAGGAAGGCAACTGGAAAGAATGCCATCAGATATAATTTTATAGAATATATAAAATGTTTAATTAAGCAGTAAAGCCATGTAAACCATCTGCTTTTATTTAAATAGTCAAGATGTTACAGAGCCATTTCTTGTAATTTAAAACATCTATGCATTTTTAATTGCTTTAAAATTAGCATTCAGCTTTCTGAAGGACTTTTTTTTCCTGCAGTGAAATATGCAATAATTGTTAATGAAGAGGATTTTGAGCAGAAATTCTCTTCATTTTAGTACATTTTGAACGTTAACTTACCGATTTTTGTCATTTAGGTTTTTTTTGTTCTTACTGGCAGTTTAAAGAAGATCAAAAGCTAAAGTAGACTGTGACAGTTTGAACCTTTTTGTATGATTCATGGTGGATAATTTAGGAGGAACTGGGTTTTATTTTTTTCCATTCATCAGCTGGGCCTTTTCCTGCAAACTATTTCATCGATGCTTAGTAGCTGAAAGTGTCATAGGATACAGCTCTTTCAGGACATGGTGTCCGCAAACTAATTCCTGTTGCAGGCTGCTAAAGAATCAACATGAACTCATGTTATGTGGAGCTGTCAGGAGAAGGCGTGTGATCAGAAAGTATATGTCTGTTCAGTCATTCCCAGTGGCAGAATTCCTGGGGAACCCTTGCACAAATGAAAAGCCACCTGCCCAATCCAAACAAAACCCTAAACATTCAAAGGAGCCCACCAGCCATAGTCTTGTTAGCAGACTTTCAAAATCTTCTGTACATGGAGCACGGTCTTATAAGCAGACAGAGCTTCATTTGACAGTAACATTCAAGTGTATTTCGAGATTGTAAGGTGCTTGTCAGAAGGACAGTTTCTGACAGTTTAGAAAAGATGAGGAGATAACATGAGGTATGGCTGCGGGGGCAGAAGTTTCCTGTTTAAGGGTTTCTTCACAGATCTTGAATGCAAAAATATATTTTCTGTCTGACTTGGTCTGCCATCATTGATCTTTTACATTCCTGCTTATGGTATTATAAAGAGTTTTTTCCCTTGTACATTCCAGGGATTGCGCCTCACTTTTATTTCCTCATGGTCTCCCAGAAATCTTTATACCTATTTTAATGTACAGCTGAATATATACAGACATTGTTATAAAACTATAAAGTGTTAACACTGATGCTTTTGTAAGTCTAAATAGGATGATTTGTATTTTTGAAATAAGCTTTGAGTTACAATATTTTATAGGATTTCCAGACATATTACCTAAGGAGACAGTCAGAGATGGCTTCACTATAGTCCACTAAAAGGTTAAAAATTTTGACAGATTTGATTCCAAAACTCCTGGCTTCCCCTACTCTCTAATTCACTAATAATTTAAGGACAAGCGAGACTAATTTGTATACAATGCATCCATAAACTTGACTGGGTCTTAAAGAGCTCCACACCTCCTGAAATGAGACTTCACATACAGGGGGGCATGCAAATCGCCACAGTGTGGCAGATGGTAGAGTTGTTGGAGTATTTTTAACATTTGATGTTTTAAATATTGATGACTCGGTTCCTAGTATCCTTGAAGGAGTTTTTATTAAAGAGACTAGAAGAATAACAACCATGCAGCTCTTCAAAAAGTCTAAAACCAAAGCAGAAACTTTAAAAAATGATGATGGATGTGCCACTTCGGAGAGCATATAGCAGAGGCAGTCATCTGTCAATGCACAAAAAAAAAAAAAAAAAAAAAAAAAGAGAAAAAGCTAACAAACAGAAGCCGTTCTTACTATTCACATTATTTAGTCAATATGCATGATGGGCTTGCTTCTTCTCATTTATCATTTAAATTTCCCTTTGGGGGTTTCAGATTTTGAGCATCTTACTCTAATTCTGCTGGCTTACGGCCACTCTGCACGCTGCACTGGCCCCTTTTCAGGAATTCCGAGCTGTCTGGCACTGTTTGGAGAGAAAACAAAGCATTTTTACCACAGCACTAAGGTTTCCCATCTTCACAAACTATGTGCTATGGCCCATGAACAGCAAGTCAAATTGTTTGACTTTAAGTCGATGATATGAATTAGGCTGAAATGAGAGAAGTCTGGTTTTGTCCTACTCCCTCCCTTCACTGCACAGCTTTCTTGTTCTTCAACATTAGGTCTGCTAGTGTGGGTGTGTGTATGTGTGGCTGGATGATTTGCTCCAGGCTGAAGCCCAGGTTTTCTGCTCTCCATACATGGTTCATCCATTATTCCCTGCATACCCTTTAGTCCAAATTTAGCTACTTGGACTAGGAGAAGCTCTGCTCACAGGAACTAGAGACAAAAGTTAAGAAGGAGAAAGAAGAGTCAGTGATTAGGCAAATTGGTTTGCAGGAAGCAGAGTTGGACCTTTTTTTGGCTAGATGATACCAAGTCATGCTTGTCGAAGGCAGTGAAAGTGACTGCTAGGGTCATATTGGGTTAGTTATTTAAAGATTAGTGTTTTTCATATTAATGGTTTAGGTTGTGATCTTTACTCTCACTGATGAACATTTATTCACAAAAATAGCTTCTTTGACATCATAAGCATTATTCCTGTAAATGCTCTTCAGGTCAAGGAATTTGTGATGGGTCTGTAGGGTACTGTTTATGCAGGATCAGCATACAAGTCTGTCACAATTGCATTCTGCCTGGTTTTGTGCCTCAGTATTTCCTCATAGCTATTGCATTTCTTCTAACCTGAACTATAACATGCAGCGTGTAGTGGAAGCCACGTCTCCAACAAATCTCTATACGTTCTCATATACAGTAGGAGCAAACTCTGTGGCAGCTTCTTTGCAAACTAGAATCACAACCGTTCGGTTACCACTGAGATTTAAAATCATCCTCCCTTTGGTCATTCCTTTGGTTTTATTTAGTGTTTTTACTACTGGAGGGTGGAACAGGTGTTTGCAGCGATGTTGCTGTCCCTCCCACTTTGCAAGTAGATAATTGTTTATGCATTATGGACCTGTTCTAGAATAACTGGAGCATCGGATTGTATACACTTATGTGCTGTATTAAACATGACCTCTTCTACCTATATTGTAGCTGTCTTAACTTACAATGTTGTTTTTTTTTTTTTTTTTTTTTGTTAGGTATCATGTTTAGTTTGATTTCTGAAGGCAACATGGTGAGAAAAAGCATTCACTTCCACTGGTTTGACATATATCATTGTTTATACATCTGACTATACAAGGTGCTGCAGTTTAAACCTTTGAGATAGACATAGAATTTAGAACTGATTTGTGTTGTCCATTTATTTACTTTGTATTTATAATTTTTGATGAAAAGACAATGTTTTAAAGCCTGATGGATAAACCCAATATATTATTTTAAATTTCTGTGATTCACAGATTAATAATAAATAAATAACTAAACTTGGCTCATTCATTTAAAACTGATGTTAATGGCATTATTTTTATCTATATTCCTTTAAAATTGTTCCCTGTTCTCCTGTTAAAATTCATAATTCATAAATAGATTCCTAATTCATGTTCTGAATCATCATATAGTTTTAATTTATATGCTGAAATTGTAGTAACATGAAGATTTCTAATAAACGCTAACTTTTTAAAGCGTCTATCAATACAGTTAGCTTGCACTTGAGACTCCTGCAAGAAATGTATGTGCTAAAGTCAAAATGCCGAATCTTGATGCTGGGCTGGATCCTGAACAGAGAACTGCTTTCCCTGTGGTGTGAACTGGTGTAGTTTTAATGAACTCAGTGGGAATTATTACAGTGTCCTCTTCACAACTCTGGAAATCTCAGCTTATTTCAACTTCTTTACTAAGTGGTATTTGAATTAAGAAAAAAAAAAGTTTCATTTTAACTTTGTCCTCAATTTATGTTCAAGGTGAAAGGTTGTAATATATGATTTCTTATAAGCAAATTATAAGCATATTAGTATGGCTGTTATGAAAGAAATACTTTTCAGAGAGGACACTGTTTAGCACACATGGTCTCAGTTCTGTAGGCACTTCGCATTCTTGTGCATTTGTTAAAAAAAAAACAAAACAAAACCCATGACTGCACTGAAGTGCTTTATACTTAGAGGAAAAAAAAAAAAAAAATAAATGTTTGTGTGTGTGTGAATGCTTGCAGAACTTAAGCCTGTACAATTGAGGTAATAGATTTAACAGCTGTAGAAATACCATAATGTATTAACGTGATCCAAGAGTTTATCAGAATATGGTGGAAGTCAAAGTTACTGTGATTCATTTTTGTTATGTAAACTAGCATTCATACATAGATTGCAAATCAACATCCTTCAACCCTGACTGTCTCTGGTATTTATTGTAAATATGTAAGCAATTTTTAACTACTTGGCATTTGTTCAAAAATGCTGTCTTTACTAAGAGCTTTGTAGTTGCTTTTAGAGTAAACAAATTTAAATATCTGTATTCAACCACCATTCAGCCAGCCGTAGTTGAAGCTGAGCCACATGGCTGTGCTGGGGCTGGCAGGCGTGGGAAGCTGTGGGCATACACTCGGGCAGCTCAGTCCTGGCCTGGAACAGTGGCAGAGCTGAGATGTGGGCAGATCCCAGTTCTGCTGGAGAACAGCATTATGTGTGTGGCCTCCCAGTGGGACCTGGGTCTGCTGGTGGAGGGCTGGGGTGCCCCCTAGGCTCAGGGCCCACCTGGACCTGCTTCTCTGCTACAGTGTGGGCTGCCACTGGTGAAGTCAAGGGTGTTTGGTGGCAGGCACTTACCTGAAAAGGGCTGCATCATAGAGGAGCTCTGCTCATGCCGTTGTGCTGATCTCAGTGGTGGGATAGAGGAGCAGTAGTAACGTTATGAAGAGCACTGGATCAGAAGGTAATCAGGCTCAGCTGAAAGGGATGTTTGTAACTGTTGCCTCCTGGGAAGGGAGAAAACGTGGTGCTCATCTCAGCTAGGATGCAGAGATTTTGTGCTCAGATCTCTCTGCTTTGCCTCCATCCTGTCTGCCTTACCAGTGAGAGCTCTCAGAAGTGTGCTGCCTTGGTTTTGGGTTAGGAATATTAAACGTCAAGCCTCAGCTCAGCCCCAGGCCAAACAGTCTGCTGGACTAGCTTCAATAAGAGCTTGGAGCTGCAAAGTTACTCTGCTGGAGGTAGGCTAGTGGGTTGGCTCCTGTGGCTGCTGATTTCCTAAGGCAATCAGTAGGCAAGTGGTTTAGACTAAGTACTTAATTTATTCATGTTTGAACATATTTTTTGTAGGATGTTGTCATAAAATTATTTTAATCACAGACTAAATGTTACTATGCTTTCTGATGGTGTATTGTGGGATGCAGTATATTCAGGTCTTGGGATGAACATTGACTGAAACCCTTTTAAATAAAATATGGAGCTACAAAAAGGGGTTCTCCCTGAACAAATTTACATCGATAGTGATTCATTCCTTTGATTATTTAAAAAGCCTTTACCTTCCAAGCATGCTAAAAAAAACCCCCAGCCTGTGGGGAGCTGTAGGACCTGTGAAAGGAGAAAGGAGGCTAATATGAATTCAAGGCAGAGTGAGCTTTGTAGAAGGGCTTGAATTAATTATGTGTTTGAAAATATATGCGATGTTGTATGTAATATTTGACAATCCATTCCAACCCATAATAACAGATGCTAGCTTGTTTTAGTCATAAGTGAATCTAGAAGGAAGCCTTAACTGCATTGATAATGAAAATTTGTGTGATATAGTTACACACGTGATTTTGCAGTGAAACATAAAGGGAAACATGACGTAATGCATTTTTTTTTTAATTTATTTGTCTTGGTGCTTACTCATAAAGTGATTTTAAAAAAAGAGAAACTTTGGTAGAATATTGTCGCTCTCTAAGCCTCTAGTCCTATTAACTGACTGAACTCTGGCATATATGTATCAAGCCTAAGGGACTACACGATGCCATTAAACATATTCTTCTTTTAAGCAGTGCTGTCGTTTTTTAAGAGATTGTACAGAGAGTTTTCTGTGCTCAGCCTAAAAATTTAAGGAAGACTGAGATGGTTAAGGTATCAGAATCTTTACTTGTTATATCTTTTCCTTGCCAGACTCTGCAGAGCGTGACTATGATATCAGCACTAGCAATGCACCTAGTACATTGCGAAGGGAAAATGTAAATTAACTGATAATCTGCAGTGGGGAAAAAGAAAATCTGAAAACTATTCTTAACTGTTCTGAAGAAAACTTAATAGCCATCTTAATGTAGTACTGTACTAGTTGGTTTGCTGGTTTGTTGGTTGTTGTGGGTTTGGGGTTTTTTTTGTTTTTTTTTAAAGTACAATATGACATCTAGATCTAGAACTGTAGAGCAAAACAAGAGCGTGAATCCTAGCATTAGGAAGTGAGGGAGGCATTCATGATTTGTTGTATCTCTGTCAATGACAGATTTTAATCCACGTGTTTATATGGGTTGTAATTTATATATGTGCAGCTATGTTAATTACATAATTGTGATTGACAGGTTTATGAGGAAGGAGTAATCTCTTTGTTCTAGAAGGGAATGTCACATCTACAAAATAATATATTTTTTGGTACCAGAGTCTTGTGTTTTCTTCCCCTATGAGTGGAAAACAAAAGAACACAAGGCTGGGAAAGTGCTACATTTAAACTGGGATTTTATACATTCAAAAGGTGGGTTTTTTTCAGTTGTTTGTTTCTTTTGTTTTACCAGTTTATAGAAAGTGATGTGAAACAGCTTATTGTTGCAAAATTGTTGTATTCCTTGTCCCTAGGATTCAGCACTCCTGCTTGTATTAGGTGGAGAAAGAAGTACTGTATATTTGCATGGAGCTGCTGATGGAATTGTGTCAGGGACTATATCCTGAGATTTGCAATATGATTTCCCTTTGCTCAGAGAATTAAAACTAATGATGCCAGTCTTTTTCCTACTCCCCCATCTATGATGCTTCAGCTCTGTTTCCCTGGCATATTTGGTGGGGAAAAAAGACACAGCCCAGTCTCACTCTGTTGCTCACCATCTCCCCTCCGCTCTGGCTGTCTTCCATGAGTATGGGTTATAGCAGAGTTTTCACTAGTTGATGGCAAAAGTAGTCCACCCACACTTTTTATGCCCTTGTCTAGTTACTGTGGAGTTTATAATCCTCTTTCATGTTCTCATACTCCTACCAGTGGGAAAGCATCCACTGATGTGAATCAAACAAGATCAAACTCCAGGTTGCTCTGCGTTCTTGAGTTACTGAAACAATTTTAAGAGGTGTTCAAAGGGAAAGGGATGTTTTTACATATACATAATGCATGTATTTAAAGATTTTTTTAAAAGAATGCAGATAGAGGATTCCACTTCTAAGATTAGTTTCAGGTTTTTGAAATATCTCAAAATTTATTTGGATCTTCTCATAGATTGAACAAAATTTACTCCACTGCATTAAGAATTTAATTGATCTGTACAAATACATAAACCTATTTAACTGGCAATGTGAAGGTTTTTTTCCACTAGTGGTACCTCAGAATTTTTTTTTTGGAAGGGAACTAAGTAGGATGTTGGCACATATAAATGACCTATGCAATCTTTTATAATTCAAAGTTTGTATCAGAGATGAGACTCTAGAGGGAGCCCATCTCACAGTTTTCTACATTGAGAGAAATGGCTTTACAAAGATAAAAAACCCTATTTCTATTAATGAGTAATTTAAAGTAAAATCTCTTCTGGCTCTGAAATACAAAAGAGAACATCACAGTACTTTAGGACACTTAATTGCAAACATCTTTAGAAATCTCTCATTTCATAAAGTCAGTTCTACCTTACCATTATCTGTATTTTTAGAATATATTTTGAAGAGGAATTTTCAGTCTTGTACTTACATAATAAAAGGCAATTTATGACCTTTTAAAGAACTCTCAAGACCCTGTGAGTGCAGCAACTCAGAGAAAAGGTTTGAGTATATGCATTTTGAGGCATTCTACTTGTGTAGGTGATGTTGAAACACGAGATCTTTGAGAAGCTCAGAGTACAGGGCTTTACACTTGTTTGCAAAAGCCTGCATATTGCATATAACTTCCTGCCACACATCAGTGGGCACATAAAATATGGGTCATGTGGTAATAACTTTTTTAGTCATGATTTCTAACTAACTAGCTGTGTGTCAGTTGACACTGAACAATAGACCTAAGGTAAATTACAGCAGCTTATGGTTCATGGTTATAGCGATTATTTGATTTTAGTCTTTAACCTGTTTATTGCATTTTTCCTCACTTAATAAAGAGGTTTTAGAATTTAGCAAGGTTTTTGTCCAAGACGGATTGCTTAAGGCTGCACCTGCACTGCATGAGGTTGTCTCCATCCTGTGTGACTGGGTTTCCTGTCTGTGGTACCTCCAAGTGATTGTGCCCATCAGTCTCCTCCCATTATGTAGTCAAGATGCACACTCAAATCCATAACATGGGAAGCATTCCCAGTTTCAGTCGGAATACAGCTGGACTTACCTAAAGTGAGAGTGAAGTCTGGACCAGAGTTAAAAGCAGACTTCAGTTTCAGCTGCCCAGCCTTATATTTGCTGTTCTGGATACCTTCATTTCAAGGAAGTGGGAAATGGAATGTTTCCAAAATTTGTATTAATAGAGAATAGTGGGGGAAAAAACCCCTGTTGTTCTTAATAAACACTGCATTTTAGTATTTTATAATTCTGAGTGACAACTTCCGTATTTCATGTAGTAATTTGCAAGGGATTTGGTACTGAAGACATTCAATATCCTAATTGCACTTTATGTTTAGTCTCTTGGTTTATAAACGATAGAGCTAAATCCATCAAAATCTGTTTACAAAGACAGTATTTCAGTATTAACTGTTTTTTACTTGCATTCAAATCACTCTGTCATGCTTCTAGCTAACAGCAAGCATTTTTTTCAACAGTTCACATTAGCAGAAGATTATGTAAGTGTGTGCTGCAACTTATTCACAGCATAACTTGTATCATCATGGTTTACAATTCAGATGGGAACAGAGATGTATGTAATTTATCAGGACACACTCTCTCCATCCATCTGTTACACTGTGCTCTTAGAATGCTCCGTAAACTTAGAATATTCAGAAAATACTAACCCAAATGTCTTTCCTCGGTGTATATACCATTTGTCACCGTGCACTATTCTTGTGGTTTAGTCCAGATGATTGTGGTTTAGTCCAGGGTGCCTTCTAATCACAAAGAACTTGACTGAAGTAGCTTTGCTAGGATTAATAGGAAATTACTCCTAATAGTAAGAAATCACAGCTACATGTGCAATTTTTAAAAATTAGCAGCTGTTATGGTTGGTTGTGTACGTGTTTTAATATGTCAAATTATATTAATTAAAAGATTGTATACCTTTAGTGCAAAGCTAGTCTTCATATTTTTTTCATGGTTTGAAGTCAGTGCTTTTTCTGCTCTCTGTCCTCAGCCCAGAATGAACACAGAACTATTAATTTTATAGGCCTTTGTGGTGCTTAGCATGGTCATACAAAAGCTTTGTAAATATCAGCCAGTTGGTGTTCACAGCATTCCTCTGAAGCAAAGAGATATTTCTATTCCCATTTTAAAACTGGCAATATGATATTCAGATTAATACTGGAGTAACAAGTAACTTTTTATGTGCACCTTTAATGAAAAGAAAAAGTAAAAACTACATAACCTTCTGAAACTGAACAATGTGTCTAGATGCCTGTCTTGTTCTACTTCCACCTACACTGACGGAGGTTACCAGCACTGCTGTTTTCATAAAGGTCCATGGCATACGCACTTTCTTACCAGTTAGAGCACAAATAAACTGAGTTAGTTTAAATAGTTGGAATACAGTTCTGACACATCTTTTCTTTTTTACTAAAATGGGCCAGGGTATATTATCATACAAGCAGATAGGCAGCAGATTTAGAAGGTGTGATACCCTATTTCGTGAAGGACAACAGTAAGCTGCTAGAGACGGAATGAGTTATTTAACTCTTCAGCTGACACAGTGACACCAAGAAGAGAATATCGTCTCCAATTAGCAGATTACTTGCAGCCTAACAAACTGTCACTGTCAAGCTGGTAGGAGATCTTTTATAACTACCTACTACTAACTAGCCTTTTTCATTTACAAAATAATGTGTTAGTTTGCCCCACAAAGGCGTGTGAATCCCAGGTCGTTTTTGTCAGTTCCCTGCCCAGCCTTCTTCGTCTTGGCTAACCTATTGTCTTGGGGGTTTGGGCTCTAAAAGGCACCTCACAGAACTGTTCAAGTAGCTCTCTCTGTTGGATGTGTAATGAGCTCAAATGGGACAAAGTCTCTGTCTAAAGGACTGTCTGTGGAGGCAGGTTCTCGTGTTACGTGGAGAAAGGAGCTTCCTGAGTTACAGCCGGCAGGCTGTAGGCTTCTATGTGTTCTTCAGATGACAGTTGACCTGGCTGAGATTGATGTATTCAAAAGTATTCAGGTGTTGGTGAAAGGTCGTACTTGCCAGATTTAATGTCTGAAGTTCAAGTTCAGAGAGTCTGGAGAAATATGCAGAACTGTGGATCTCGGAACTTTCCTGATAGCTGGAGATAAAAATTTCCGGCTGTGAGTGAAAGAACCTTTAACATAAGTAACAGCTCGCAAGCAGTGAGTGACTGAGGTTAAGCAGCTATGAAAATCTTCTGAAAGCATAATTTGGAGGAAAAAAGCTATTTACTTGTTTGAATGATTGACAGTTCCATCACTAGCTTTTTACACAGCCTAAAAGCTCTTTCCATTAGACAAAGCAAAGTATATGCTAGTCCTGCATCATACTGATGCATTTAGAAAATAATTCTAGCTTTCTGTAATTGTTTACATGAATAACAAGGTTGAAAGAAAATTACTGAAAATTAATTGTTGAATCTGCTTCCAGCCATGTATACAATTGTATGTTAAGATAAAAATCTTGAAGTGTCCTTCACACAAAATTGTCTTACATTTTTGTAATAAAGGTGATTGCTAACTTGCAAAAGTAAACCATAGCAAGGTTTTTCCCACTTTCCACAAAGTGGGGGAAATAAAGTCCCAGGTACCTGTGTACTTGTTCCGTGTACTTTCCAGTCTATTCTTACATAGAGATGAAAATTCATAATATGACATTTCATATGTATTTATGATTACTCCGAGCAATATTTGGTTTGCATTCCTTCTCTGTTGTGTGAAGTGTGTGAAAGAGTGTAGCTACAGCTGCAGTAAGAGATCTTTTGGTAGAACCTTGTATTATTATAATTAGTTATCTTGACCTGAAGGTGTGAAAAGAGAAGTAATACACTGATGAAAATCTGTATTTAAGCATAGATACAGAAATCTGTGTTATGGTAATAGCATGTCCTGTGCCCCATACTGCTCCATGTAGTAACTAGAAAACTTACGTGGGCTTGAATTTATTGGGCTGGACTCTGATGAGGGATTTGGGGTTTTTACTGCTATGAGTAAACACCAACTTCTTGAAAATGGGCTTTGTTTAAAGAGGAGCAACATGCTGGACAGCATGCATGAAATACCAGGTAAACAGATGATGAGCCTTGCCCCAGTCCCTGTCTTATTCTAGCTGATTCACAAACTAGCTACAAAATTTGCTGAAGGATTTTGTTTAATCCAAGTGATGGGAACACGTTTCTACAAGAAAATGTCCAGGACTGCATTTCAAAGGTTGTATGAATGTAAATTGATATTTTCGCCATATATCTGCAATAAAAGATTAATTCCAGAATAATGTATGTATTTTAGCTAATTATTTACACTGATTGTATAATATCCCTTTTGAGGCATCATTTTATGAGACTCAATTGTTGTTGTTACTGATGTCAGTATAATCATGAAGTTGTGTGACAAAGTAAATATTATACCTGAGAGATATGAAAAGTAAATTTCAATTAAATATGCCTCATTTCAGGATTACTTTTTGTTTTGTGAGAAAGAAGAAAGCAAATACTTGTGACTCATGATGAGTAGCGTGTTTTCTCCATCCTAAGGAATTTATAAGGTAACTGTACTTTCCTTTCTTTTGAATCCTTAACCAGATGCAGGCTTCATTATCTTTAGGCAGATGCTTTTTGTAGACTTATGTTTTAATGAATAGTAATTAATTTCTTACTGTATGAAGATGTAACTCAGTGGTCTAAGCTGAATGAAAATATCATCATCAGAACTTAAGTTACTGAAAGGTAGAGGGTAATGAATCTGTGGAAGAGAGGTATGACAAGGTGGGTGTAACCGTGAAGTTAGGAACTTGGAAAAGTATGTTTTGAAGGGTGTACTCTGTGATGCTAGCAAACTAGGAGTCCAAGGGGGACTGACAAGAGTCTTGTCTTGACCACTGTTGATTTTGCTGTTTTGCACTGTATTTGGTAATCCAGAGAGTTTCCTTTCTTTTTCCCTTTCTCCAGCCCCAGTATAAGGAATTGGCTTCTATGGTTCTCCCCTTCCTCTGAAACAATGAAGGTTGAATGTGAAAGAGGGAGATGATGTACTTTATCAGAAAATACAAAATTGTTGTGTCTTCTTCTGATACTAAATCTCCAACTTCAGGTTTGGGATGGGTTGCCGTATTTTGAATCTGGACAGGAATTTCTGGCGATAGGGCACATTTTGATTGGTTTTGTTTGTTTAATTCTCATAATGTGGTATGTTATCCACTTCAAAAGTCATCTGGCAGTTTTATCTTCTGAATTCCTTGCTGTTCTACCTCATATTCAACTCAACAGTTTCTATGACTGCCTTGAAAATTAGATTGGGTTTCGGTTACTTGAAATATTTGCTTTCTTATTTAAGAAATGAAGGTCTGACCCTGCTAAATGTTGAACAGCTTCCATTGTTCAAATGAGTTTTCATGTCTCATGTTGTGAGGAATGCTTTCTGTAAGCATGAGGTACTGCCTACTGTGTAACAGTACAGGTAAGTCTAGGTAATATTATTAGCAAATAATCTGATTCTCTGTGAAGATCAGTATGACTAAGGGGTTCAAAGTGATTATTGATTTTTATTCCCGCATGTGGAATCTTGATTCCACTAAAACAAGTCTCCTATTTGCATGATTTGACCCAAAACTTTCAAAATATGCTAAACCTTAACATATTGTAATGTGTTATATTTTATACCCTTTATCTTATGTCCCAAGTGCTAGTGCTGGTAGATAAATTCTCCATTGTTATTTGCAGGAAATGTCCTATTGCTACTTATGCAATCAAAATATATCAGAACTTTTTCGAGATCTTTGTTTGCCATGTGCATTTTTTGTAGCTGTTTATTTTCTAGCACATACCTGGGGAGTACTGCAAAAATTCTGATTGATTGACTCAAAGTCTTCAAAAATACATCTCTTTGCCTGATTTGAATAACTGTTCACTTTAGAAAAGGTCATGTTACATGTAGGTCTGATTTTAGAATTTTTTTTGAAATCTTGCATATCCAGAGATAAGAGCTATGTCTAGCATTACTTTTGACAGATAATAATGTAGTTTCTACTTTATATAATTGTAATTCCATAAGCTAATTAATTATTTTTGCAAATGAAACTGGAAATGGATACTGATAAATTATATTCCAGTGCTGATTAACAGCATGGTCTAGGGTAACTTGATTAAATGCATTATGTACTTCTTTGGAAAGGACAGATAGAATGTGTCACTTGCAGCATGGGTAAACTGCCGTTGAGATCATTGTTCTATTTTTCAAAATGCAACCATTAAAGATAAAGGCTGATCTTTCAAATATATTGCAAGTGAGATTAATACACCTACAGAAATGGAGAAAGAAGTTTCTGTAGAGAATACAGCATTGTCTAACAAGTGATGTATGTAAGTCCAGCCTCAAACTATGGAAAACTTATTCTTGACTTAGATCTCTTTGCGTTGTTTTTGTCATTCTAAAAGTTGAATTTATTAAAAATGCCGAATGCAAGGAAGCTTCATCCTTTTATTCATCTGTGTAATATGTTAGAGAATCCCAATTGAACTAGATATAAAAAATTTGGAATATTTAGCAATATGTATTTGTGCACATATATATGTGCATGTGTATATACACAGATATAAGTATACATAGGATGGACAACAGAATTTTCAGCGTCCTCTGCTTTTTGTGAAATCACTGACACTTTTTTCAATGGAGTTCCTAGTTCTTAACTATAGTATCTCTTGTCATATAAATTTTAACAGATATTTCTTCCTAAATATTGCTTGATGATAGCAGGCATTGCAACACTCTTTACAGAACTGTGACTTTATGGTGTGCAGGTTTGTTTAACAAGAGTAACCAGAGTAACACAAGTATGTGTTTCTGTAGATACAGAAATCACACGGGAGTTAACGTTAACAGAGTGGTGCAGCAGAGAACAGAAGAGCGATTAAGTTAGGAGAGAGGAGTGCTGCATTAGATATTTCAGGTGACAGGAATGTTATATATGTAATTTGTTCCTTTTTGTCATTGCAGCACATAACTAAGGCTGCTCTATCATTTTAGAATTTTGAAAATATTTTTTTACCTGCGAAATTGAGCTATTTTTCTCGCATGGATTTATGGACATTATCATCTTGCCATTTTGTTCTTAATAGCTTAAGATCAATCCATTTCTGCCTCTTACAGAAGTTCAGTTTTGTATACTGTACACAGTGTTGCAACTCAGAAGACAAAAAGGCAATAGGTATCACAAAAAACATTCCAAAAACAATTGCCTTTTTTGTTTAATATATAGATTATATATAGTTTTGCAAAGTATGCTTAGGGGCCTTTTTGCCCCAGTGGTCTGAGTTGAGTGACTATAATGTTCTATCTCATGTGTGTGGTATAGTGAGACTACTAGAAACATCCATCTGTTAAAATGCAGCAACACCCTTGTCTCTAAATTGGAGAGACATGGATCTGATGGATGGACCACTCAGTGGATAAGGAACTGACTGGATGGTCACACTCAGATTATGCCAGTCAATGGCTCAGTGTCCAAGTGGAGAGCAGTGATAAAAGCTGTTCCTCAGGGATCAGTACTGCGACCGGTGCTGTTTAACACCTTTGTTGGCGACATAGTCAGTGGGATTGAGTGCACTCTCAGCAGTTTGCCGATGACACCGAGCTGTGTGGTGCAGCTGACACGCTGGAGGGAAGGGATGTGCCAGCCAGAGGGACCTGGACAGGCTGGAGAGGTGGGACCGTGCAAACCTCATGGAGTTCAGCAAGGCCAAGGGCAAGGTCCTGCACATGGGTCGGGGCAATCCCAAGCACAAATACAGGCTGAGCAGAGAATGGATTGAGAGCAGCCCTGAGGAGAAGGATTTGGGGATGGGAAACTGACCATGAGCCACCAACGTGCACTTGCAGCCCAGAAATCCAACCGTGTGGCCAGCAGGGCAAGGGAGGGGATTCTTCCCCTCTACTCCGCTCTCATGGGACCCCAACCTGCAGTGCTGTGTTTAGCCCTGCGGCCCCCAGAATAAAAAGGACATGGACCTGCTCAAGTGGGTCCAGAGGAGGCCACGAAGGTGATCAGGGGCTGGAGCACCTCCCCTGTGAGGACAGGCTGAGAGAGTTGGGGGTGTTCAGCCCAGAGAAGAGAAGGCTCTGGGGAGACCCTACAGCGGCCTTCCAGTGCTGAAAGGGGCTGCAGGAAAGCTGGGGAGGGACTCTGTGTCAGGAAGGGTAGGGATAGGTTGAGGGGTAACAGTTTTAAGCTGAAAGAGGGCAGATTTAGGTTAAACGTAAGGAAGAAATTCTTCCCTGTGAGGGGGTGAGGCCCTTGCACAGGCTGCCCAGAGCAGCTGTGGCTGCCCCCTCCCTGGCAGGGTTCAAGGCCAGGCTGGACGGGGCTTTGGGCAACCTGGGCTGGTGGAAGGTGTCCCTGCCCATGGCAGGGGGTTGGAACTAGATGGTCCCTTCCAGCCCAAACCATTCTATGAATATATGAAAATGAGAACTCCCTGGAGTTAGAAATGCCTTTGTGCTGGACTGGTCAGATTAAAGCTGTGGGAGAAACCAAGGCCACTCTTGTGTTATTAACTCTAGAATTGGAATGTGTGGGGCAAAGATGTGGAGAAAACCTGTGTGTAGACTAGTGGGAGAAGGCAGAACAAAATGCCAATAGAGTTTTATAATCTGGGAAGAATATGTAGGTTGGTATAGTGCCTTTACCTGCCAATTCTTTTGGACTACTGAGTGCTGGGGGGATGCTGTGATGTTGGAGATGCCACTTTCTAGAAGAGAAACTTCCAGCTGCAAGTAAATGCTGTTGGCAGTTAGAGAATGGGAGGAAATAGGGATATAGCTATCCAGTAGTTTCAAATACATACATTTCCTTAAAGGTGTTATCTTTCATTATACAATTAGTGGCATTACAGCAGTCCTGCACAAGTGAATGTTGTAGAGCTCCATAATGTCTGTATGTCTTTTGCATCCTTTTCAAAGGCAGGGTGTTATATAGTCATACACTTGTACTAGAAATTCTTCCTGTTTTCTTTCATGTCTAATACTGAATATGTAACTGAACTTCCATTCAAGACACAGAGGACTGAAATATAGGAAATTCTGGGATCAAAATTCAGTGTTATGAATATCTATAATGTCAAGTATTGGAAGGATTTAATTAAATCCTTATGCATACTTGAATACCTCCTTAATCTCATTTCAGTTGCAATCAAGCATCTACAAACAGGGTTGGTGTAATCACAGGTTTTGTGACATTTGGTAAAGGATTTTTATTAGCAATCCAAATCAGCTGCAGGATTTTAGAATACTTCTTCATTGCGGCTTTTGCAAGTCCAGTAGTAAAAGATGGGTTTTATTTCATGGGAAGTCTAGCTTGTAGGTTGTTTTAGGAAAGAAAGTTGTTTAAGGAGTAAAGATCCTAAAGTTGTCATCCAGCAATAACCAAATGAAAAGTTAAGACTTAGTGCTTGAGTTTTTTGTGCTTTTATGCAACCACAAGAAATCGGACTCACATTTCCATTTCCTTGGGGAACTGTGGGCTCCGAAGTGCTTGTATCTTTTAAACGAGCCATGTGTCTCCAAAAAAGGCAAAAATGTCATAGGAATGACATTTTAAAATAAACTGTGTTTTTCCACATTAAAGTTTCTTGTTGAAAGGCATAAGTTCCCTCACCCCCACCCTCTTATTGTAGAAATAGACACAGTATTGCATAACCACATGATAAATTATCATGTTGGTCTTGAATACACGTAAAAAAACGTGACTACAGGAGAAATAGAATTGAAGGAATTAGACTGCGCTTTCTGGTCAATAATGAAATTGAAAAGCTTTGGTTGCAGATCTATCCAAATTGTGTGAACCTGAAGCATTCCAGATGTAGTTAGTTTCTCTGAAGAACCCTGAGCAGTGGTGATACCTCGGAGAGATGTGAATGATTGGCTGTACCATGGAAATATATCAAAAAGACAATGCAATTTACAAGTCAAACTGCAGATACTTTAGTTTCTCTGCTTTATGCACTGAGGTTTTTACACTGATTAATTCACTCCCCACCGATGATTCTTTCAATAGCATACCCAGCCATTGCTTCCATGTTTTGGAGCACTAACTGCAGAGCTACTATTTTGGTCTCCAAAGCAGGCTCTTGGTTTTATGAAGTGTGCACCATTTATACCAAGTTTACCAAGTTTCACCCCTAGAATGACAGTAACAGCGTTACTTTTCACTTGAGTAAACTTACATGCTTAAAGAAAATCATAGGCACTCCTCTGTAATCAAAGATGTGTTACTGAACCACGTATCTCTGATTTTAATTACTAAGGAAACACTGGCCTTTTTTTTGGGTACATCTTAATTGAGGGGGGAAGATGTACAGTCCACAGCTAGAATTTCCATTCAGATTGTTTAACTAATACCATATCTCTTGGCGTTGGTGTTTTTAAGACAGGCTTCTACTGGAAAGAGATCCTGCTTTCCCTTTCATCCTCTGCGGTGTGTTTTGCCCTGTCCTTTGGGCTCTGCCAAGGGAGCACAAAGTATGCTGGAGCAAGGAACTGTGCTGATCAAAAATGAATCCGTTTTTATGGGGTTTTTTGCTCGCTTAGTTCCAGCCAAATCAGTTTTCTGATAAGCTCAGCATGTGGCAGCACAAATGCTTGAACTAACACAGGGGAAGCAGCAGTCATATACTACTTAGGGCAAGGTGAAGGAGCTTACCCCTTTATGCAGTAGCGTGGTATTAGATCAGATTCATGTGGTCCATTGAAGCACATTCTTTGTTGTCTGGCATTAAAAAATTCAACAAACTGCAGTGGTTGCACTCATGTGACTGTTATCACTTATGTCTAGGGTCCTTCAAAGCGTTGGAAGTGTCACCTTTTCTAGTTTCGTTGCTCCGCTTTCCCCATGTGGTGCATTATAACAGAACTGTACGGCTGATGAGTGGTGAGGCATGGCAGTTGAAAGCTCCTTCCTTTCCTAAAAGCAAAGGTCTGCTGTTGTTGCTATGAGAGGGAAAGAGAGGTCTTGTGTGCGCAGGCATTTTACCCTGTGTCTGCAGCAACAGTTAGCCACTAATAGAGTGATGAAGATGGAGCTTTAAGTGAGAGAAAGCAAGCAATCTGGCTTCCAGGAGAGGTAAGCACTACTGTTAACAATGTTAGTGTTTGTAGTAGATAATACTGGTTTTTGTTTATATCAGTAGTTAAATCGTTACCCAATTTCCTGTATTAGACATTTTTCCTGTCTAATCCTTGCTCCTTGCCATCCTCAGTAAGCTCCTTTTCTAAAAGTATCCAGCTCTTGCATGAAATAATTTAATATCTTTGTTTTAGGCATGCAAATTATCTTCCATGGTCTAAGTTGCACATTCAAGTCAGGGTTCTCAGTCCATCTGTCAGCAGAGATTCTTGCTGCTGCTGCTTCTTCAGAAGCATTTTGTCCCAACTTCCTGATTTTCTTAGTGGGATTTTAATTTTTATTTTGACATAGCCGTACACTTTAGGGGTGGCAAAGAGCAATCCAAGCAAGACCAAAAGGTGGAGCCTAATTTTTTAAAACAGACTTGTTCATTAGACAGTCCCAGTACTCAAACTAGTACCGTCCAACCTCCTGAACATCTCTTTATGGAAAAGTGCCGCATCGAATCTGACTAAATTGTAGCCAGATGTGTGATGGAATGGAGCTGGTCTGAGGCTGAAGAACTGCGGCCTTCTGTAGCGATGAGTTATTAACATGTTCCTGCTGCTCTGTGCTAGCATCTACTTGCAGATGCTTACTTGTTGCAGGTGCAACGCCAGGCAGAGTTGCTTACTCCTTGCTTAGGCTGCTGATTTCGTAGGAGAAGCAAACGAAGCTGAAAGGTTTATTTTGGTCATTAAAGTCAATGGCTGTTTCTGTTCTCAGTATATATTCAAGTAAGAAGTTGCCAAGTTGACATTTGTTTTATAGAGCTTAGTTGTGGTTTGCTTTTTTTTTTTTTTTTTTTTTAATGTGCAAAAGTTAGAATGTTTTATGGAGGTCTTCATCCCTACATGACTGAATGTGGGAGCATTGAATTCCAAGTTAAGAACAGGTATAAAAGAAGCCAGTCCTATAAAGAAGGAAGTATTTACTGTCTTCATTCTGTCAAAACATGTATGAGATACAAGCATGTGACTTTTTTTTTTTAACCAGCAATTTATTGTTTGCAAATCCTCTAAGACTTCCTGAATCTTTGCCAAATCTATAATTAATTTGATTTATATATTTATTCTTACAACATGAGCTTGCTCAGGGATAAAATAATTCCTTTTTTGAGGGTGAGAAAGACTCATGGTTATATTTTGGCAACTAGAATAATAGGGCCACAATTTAACCATAGGAGTAACACAGAACAGCCTTAGATATACTTGTGTTCAGGTAGTATTTTTAATGCAGTACTCCATGTACTTTTGATAATTCTTTCAAGAACCCTTAATTCCATATATGCAATAACATTTTTACGAACTATATAGTTCATCGCCAGTCTGCGTGAAATACATGCTATCCATTGATATAGCTATTGCTGGATGATATTTCTATTATTCTCATTTTTCAAATACGTGAAAGGTTAGACACAATGAAGTGGAAAGATGCATGATGACATGTAAACATTCTCAACTTGCTTGGCAGCGAATCTTAGATTATGTTTCACGTCAGGATGCTTTTCTCCTATTTTCTTCCTTTATACTCTCTCCAGCCTTTAGACATTATCAGATTTTCCAGTCTTGGGATTAATGTGGGTTTTGGATATTTTTAATGGGAGGGAAAAGGAAGAAAAACATGTTAGAAGATTAAGTTCTGAATTTTCTTGTCAGAATTGCAGAACTTCTGTAATAGGAACAGCAAACTGAAATGTGAGTACAACAAAAGAGAATGTGAGAGGCATCTGGATGATTAAATCTAGGTACTTGAGAGACAGTCACTGCCAAAACTGATACAGTTTAAGGGTCTTTATGTCTTAATTACTTGGAATAAAGGAAAGGTCATTTGCATGGTATGCTCTCAGACTTACAAACCATTCTCTGAAACATGAAATTCAAAGTGCTGCTAAAAACGTATCGTTCCTGCTTGTTCATGCATTTGAATTAGCTAGACCGAGACACATTTCCAAAGAACTATTCAGTGATTTTAATTTTTTATTTTTAAGTTTTAGAGTGTGTGTGTGTAATGATATTAAAAAAAAAAATAAATACAAGGAATCTTTTGATGGATGGTATTTTGACATGGATTATTCTCCTTTCTTGGGCCATTTGTTTGATCCTTTTTTTTATAATTGGTTTAATGAAAGTAAATGTAGGGACTGCTAATATAGTCTCATTCTTTAACATGGCTGAGAAATTAATGGAATAGGCAGAAGATTAACAAAAGCACTTAGTGTAGGACATGTACAAATTTTCACGCTGCACAGATTCCACTGGCTGTATGCTCTGAGGAGTGAAGTTTACGTTTGCGTGTGTCCTTGTGAGCGTGTGAACACAGGCTTTTTAGTAGAAATTTTACATCATAATACCTAAGCTACTGGTAACGGCCTGTATGAAGTATATGGAATGAAGAACAAATTAAATAAAGAAAAAAAGTTTAATCAAGTTATCCACACTTCACTATTTTCCAATTTTTAACGTTAGAACTGTAAATTCCTCAGGTAAATCTAGTTACCACCATCATCCATCATCTGGAAAGATTGTGGGGTTTTATTTCTTTGTTTGTTTTTCTTTTTCGGGGGCGGTGGTTTTGGTTGTTTGGGGGTTTTTTAAACAGTTTTTACTTTTCTTTTCCTGCCTTACCAATTCTGCAAACTTTCAGGTGCTACCTGAATTTTTCGTACTGAAGTTATTGTAAGCTTTGAAAGTTTCTGGAGGATTTTTACTAAATGCTTCTTGACTAGTTACTGTTTCTGCTCACTTGATTTTTTTCCAAATGTGAAACTGTTGTGATTAGCCTTCAGTGGGATATGTGTATGTGTTAGGATTCCCAGTTGTTATGCAATAATTTTGTTTTACATCTCCAGAACAATTTGGCCAAAAGCAGAAGCACTTCTGACCCTGGGCAGAAAATCTCTGTCCCATTCCTGCTTTTTGCCTTGTCTTCCTCTTGTGCTGAATGTGGTATAGCCAAATACGTGATTCAGAAAAAGCTGACTTTAGTAAAGACATTACTCTGATTAATACCCGTGTGGCACGTAATGTGTTAAGAGCCCCTATGGGCCAGACTTCACATCTGTTTGGAGCAAGAAACCTTAAAGTCCAAGCCAGATAAATTGCTTTATAGCTACAATAAAGTTTCTTATTATGACGGTGGAGTTCTCTAAAGCACAGAACTGGTATTTCAAACGTGCCCCACAAAGGCCAGTGTTGTGCACAAATTAGTTGGCATTCATTGTCTCATCTTTATAAGCTGTAACAATGATCCAGGAAGTTTCATAATAGTTCAGAAGCATCTTGAATCCAGAGTTGTCTGTTGACCTCAGTGTTGACCTCAGTGCTGACAGTTTCAACACATTTTTTTTTCAGTTCAGCTGTTTGCCATTTTCTCTGCTCAGGGGAGTCATCTGCAAATTAAAATGGATAAAGCCCTGAGCAATATGACCTCATAGCTGACCCTGCTTTGAGCAGGAATTGGGACTAGAGACCTTCTGAAGCCCATTCAAAGCCCCTCTTCTGGGATGGTGAAATGCTGGGGTTTCAAGGGCCAAGGCCCAAATTAAGGTTGACATATGGGTGATTCCCACAGCCCTTCCCAAAGGGGGGTGAGTTTGCCTTCAGGCTTCCCTCCAGGGTGGTGCCGGCCCGGCAGACAGAGCCATTGGGTAAAGGAGCCCCGGGTGTCCCGCACTGAGTGACCAAAGGTCAGGTGTCCCACTGGGGGATAAAAACTGGGACCCCTTGCAGGAGGGGCAGTGTCTGTGTGTGAGGTGGATGCCCTGTGCAGAGTTCCCTGTTGGGGAAGGACCTCCCGCCTCCCCGGGACTGGGCTCCAGTCAGGTCTGGCTGTTGTAAACGTGGGCTCTGTAGAGATTCAGTGTGTGGCTTCCTTGGTCTGATGTGTTTGGCTTGTTGACTCGGTTGTCTCCCGTCCCTTCTATGGGAAACTGCATTTCACCATCGATTCCACCCGTTGTTGGTCGTGTGTTGTTGTTGTTGTTGGGGTCAGTGGGATTGATGTCAATTATGTATAATCTGATGGACTTGTTTGTACCCCCAGCACTCACCCATGTACTAACCCTTTTGTATCAAATACAATTTGATAATTGGTTCATCTTTATGCTGGCTGTGTCCTTTATGCTAGGCCTGATAATTGTCAAAACAGATGGGTGGGAGGGGGCTTTATTGTGGATCCTCAGAAATGGGACTGCAGGAATTCAGGTTTAGGAAATCCTTCCTTTTGCTACCATTCCAAAGTCAAGAATCTAGCAGAAACTGGAGTGGTAGCATATGTGGACCTGACAACTGATTTTTAACCCCTTTGATAATGGAAATATTTGTCCTGCTGAACAGTGCAATTGCCTTTTCCTTTGGTCTTTCATTGTGGCTTTTGACATGGACAATCTTAGTTTAGAATCACAGTCAGAAAAGTGGACCCTGTGTTACCGACTGACATTTTCTACATTGTCCTGTCTTTTGTAATTCAAGTCTGTGTATCTTTTTAGATAAAACCAACGTGTTTGTCTTATGCTCATAAAATAACCGTCCCTTGGGACCCATAACCAGGTAGTGATGTCTCCTGTCCATCTTCATCCCTTCTAGATATAAATATTTTGGTCAGAGCTTGTACATATAGATTGTAGATGTCCCCTTTATGTGTCCAAAGACCAGCATGTCATAAATGGCCTTGTCTACTTCACAATGAAGAATCAAAATTTCCCCTTTGAAACTACATGGGAAAAGATCTGACAGCACTGGCATGCGTAAATTATCTTACCTGAAAAATACCTTCTTCTGTTCTCACTTTGGTATTACTTATATGATCAATTCTTAATAAGGATAGGCAGTTTAGTAAGCACTTGTCATGAAAGTGGTAGTCAAACACTGGCACAGGTTGCCCAGAGAGGTTATAGAGTTGCCATCCATGCAGATATTCAAGTTCCAACAGGACGTGGTCTTGGGCAGCCTGCTGTAGGTGACCCTGGTTGAGCAAGGGGGTTGGACCAGGTGATCTTGACAGGTCCCTTCCAACCTTGACCATTCTGTGATTCTGTGAAAGTTTCCTTGCAACAGGGGAACTGCAGTTCCTGTACTGGATTGTGTTTATACTGTCGATAATCCTATCTTGAATGATCTCAACATTTTTTTTTCACTATATACATCAACCCTCAGGCATTTAATCACCACATTATATACTGCTATTGATTTTCATTCAAAATTCCTGTGGATTCCAAGGGGAATGATGACAGAATATGGCTCTGGAGAGATTAATCAATGTTATACTCAAGTCTCCTAACACCTAATTTCCTACATGTCTAAAGCTCAGCAATTGTAAAATTTACTGCCTGGTGGTATTTTTAATGAAACATTTTGATTTTATAAACCATCCTTCAGCAATCAGGGACTACTTTAAAATGAATTACATTGTGCAACTGGGAACTCTTGTTGTATGTGTAGTGAAATATGAACACTGTTTAGCGTCTGGATACAATAAATTAGTCAAAAATTGTAACTGAAAAAACGAAGGCATCTATTCAAATTTATTCCATTTGCATGGGGAAAAGTCAACACTTTTACCTAGAAATGTCTTTTAATCTTTTTAATAGATTGCTGAGTTGGATCACAGCTGAAATTTGACAGCAATAACCACCAGGTAGAAACACCTGGTGAAAGAACAAGGTGTAAAAACATGTTAGAAAGTGTATAAAAATAGCCCCAAGTGGTCTGTAGGGTGAGGAGGAAAAAATCATCAATGTAATACCACACCCCTTACAGAAGGGAGGACTCTCCCCTTCCTCCCTCTGCCATCAACATCACTTCGCCACCATCATGCTCCTCCCAGTGAAGATTTGGGACAGTGAGGTCTCTCTGTGGTGTTCCTGTAATCTGAAGTGGCTGATTTTAGGACCAAAAGGGGCAGTGGAAGGCTGAGCAGAACACCAGAGAAATGGGTAGATAGTAGAAGGCTTGTGTATATCAGTTTTGACTCAGTAAGTTTTGAGCTACAGATGTTAGTATCACATATTAACTGGACAAATAATTTTTTTTATTTGACTATTAAGGCTTTAATTAAGATAATGAAAATTGTAGGTTTGCATTTAAGTAGTGTTCCCCCTTTTGCCTGCAAGATGTTGAGTATAACATGAGTCAGCAGCAGGCACACACATGCACTCTGCATCCTTCCCCATCCAGTTCCACAGTGGTGTAGGTATATTCTCATCCTGCGTTTTGGGGCGGAGTTGGGGGAAGAGTTGATATGTCTGTGAGATACACAGCATAGAACTGAGTGGACTGAAATAATTTGTACTGTATTTTTCCACCCTTCTTTTTTTCTAGGGTGATCTGTGTATGAACAAAATCTTCAGAGACAAAAGATTCTGCTTATGGCTATGCATCTGCTATCTCAAAGGGCTCAAGAGGAAACATTTGGCTCTTTTGTGATTATAGTATTTTTCTCTGATAATTTCTGTAACATGCTAGCTGGCCTCCTACATCAACTCCTGAATGGCAACTGACAGCATTTTTTCTTCATGAAAAGGAATTTTTAATGGGCTGTACCATAAATAGCTGGAACTTGCTGTCTTATGTGAAAAATACAGGATATGAGTCATTATCAACAGTAGGAGACCTTGGATCCTCTGTAGCTTTACGTACCTTCTGTGGCCATATCGAGGACTGCATTTAATCTGAGCAGCACATGTTCATTCCAGCTAGCTATAGGAGGCACCTTGGCTCCCACTGGCTGGTTTTGTAGTACCTGTTCTCTAGTAAAACCTCCTTCACTCTTTAAAGAGACTCCAGTTTATTTTGCAGTCACTCAGTTTCTGGTAACTCAAAGTAAAAGTGAGGAACAGGCTAATTCAGGAAGACAGACTTCAGTCCTTTCAGGAGTTTCTGGTGTCCCCTGTTCTGCCAGAGGGCTTACGTTTGTGATGTAAATGCTGCCTTTCAGTGAATCTTTAGATTTTAACTAGGCTAACATTTCTAGCAAAGACAAATTAATTGTTATTATGACAGTTTCTGTAAATCTCTAATTACTTCCAACATTTTAAAACATATAATTCAATAGCAACGTTATCTATTTCTCCTCCTATTCCATTCCAAAGAGTTACATACAGATTTTGAAATTCTTGAATACAGTTTTGGTTTACAGTTCAGTCTTTCACAGCTAAAGAAACCAAAGCACAAACGTTATAATTTATTTTAATGTAGGGCTCAGTGGGAGAGTAGAAAAGCAATACCTTCCAGATCTTTTGATTCCCAGGACTGTGCTTTAATCAGACACCATACTTCTGGATAATTTAGCAATAAATTTAGCAAATAAGCAAGCTTAAATTCATGACACCTTCTTTCTTGAAACAGTGGCTGAATAAACAGCTTTAATGATTCACATCTGGAAGGTCAATTCCCAAATCTTTAAAGGTAAGAAGTTAAATGTTTTTGTAGCACAAGGTGAGACAATAGTGCTGACACAATGGGAATGGCTGGAAAGTCACATTTCAGGTAGTCAGCAGGAACTTCCAACGTCTTTTGAAGGCTAAGCAAATCTGCCTGAAATCTCTTCCACTTCTTGATGTTTCAGCATGTTGTGTTTTGATACTACAAAGCACCAGAAGCAAGCATCGGAACACAGGTGATAATGCAGTTGTCTGTCTCCTAGGACACTAGCCAGCTACTTGGCAATAGATTTAGGCTGTTCTTGTGTACGTTCTGTTTCTCATTCTTTTATGCAAAAAAGGCAACATCTTTAAAGAAAAGCCCTGAATGAGTGCTGGGGGCCATCCGTCTCTGTTAGCCTGGTGGTTAAATAAACTTTTTGACAAATGTGACCCATGAAGATCACATTTGTGGGCCCCAGGCCAGGAAAACTTGGAATAAAAGACTGCAATGAATTTGTGTACTGATAAAGTACCTGGAATTTTCTCATCAAGTTTGTTGTGTTTGAACACCGTAACTATAGATGTTTCTTGCTGTCAACCTCACATATTGCATTTTTGAAATTAGCCTCCACAAGGAAATGAGGGAGTTCTTAATTGCAATTTAAGCTTCAGATTTGCTATTGTAACTATAGAGAAACTCCATCTTCCAAAGAAGTGGGTGGAGAGAACTCTAGTTAGTACTAAGGGCTCTTCTTTCAAGAATGAAAGTGAATAATTCAGCCAGGATTATGTTTTTCTTAGCAGTTTTTCTTGCTGTTCTGAATCAAAATCTCTATATTTTTTGCAACACATGATGTATACATACATTAAAAAAAAAAATGGAGAGTTGACAAATCAAACTTTACTCAAATATTTCAAATATTTATCATGGAAATCATTAATTTAGGTTTGTCCCCATGGAAGAAAGGCAAAAGAAGGCTCACAAATGCAGCTGGATCTCTGATAATAATACTAACATATTTTTAGGCATCAATTGTTATTTATTAAATGTAAAGTAGAAGCAATACTTGTACATCAAATGTGGATAAAGAGTCTTTTCCAAGCAGAAGAATTTTACGGCTGACAATATTTAATTTCTTATTTTAAATTCTCATACACAAATTGCCTGTTAGATGTTCACGATGACAGCCTGGTACCATGAGGGGGTTGTTCTCACATAAGAAAACCCACTGCCTTGTAGCCGTGATATTATACTGTCAAAGGAACTAATACATACAGATACCAGTTTTCTGCATATATTCCAAAGCAAGAAGATAAAAATGACATGTAACAATGCTGACATTCCTTGGGAAGTAGTTTGGATTTGTCAGAATATATGCAGTGCTGTTTAGTGTTATGGACCAGCAAAAACTCTGATCTGAATTTTCCTTAGGTACTGTAAAAACGTCTTCTGCAGCTGAATTTATTTGAATGCTAATGCTTACTTAGATCATGATACTTTTATCAGGAAGTGCTGAAGGTATTCCTGCAAATTGCTTGTGAACTTTCTGGTATCTTAGGTCATACTGGAACACCTGTTAAACTGATTTCTGTGGCTGTGACATGTAATAATGTGGAGATTTTGACTGTGGAGTTACGAAAATCTGTATCATACTTAGAGTAGGGTAACTGTACCGTGACTGGAAGGACATAACTGTCTATAGAGTGACCACAGTGAGCTGTGATTTAAATTCTGGTCTAGAGTGTCACCTAGCAGACCCTGGTTCCCACATATGTTTCGTTACCGTAGATGCTACATCTTCAGCTCCCAATGCAAGCATATGTCAAGTGATGACTCTGCTAACGCTGCAGAATAATGCACCACCGGGGAGGCTGCTGCAGTCACTTAGGTGGAAATCTGAATGTTTGGACTGTAAGACTAAAGACAAAAAACTTATAGCTGTGTCTGACTAAGCTGTTTATGACATTAGTAAATAAATAAGTAGGACAGGACTGATGGGCCCTTGACTAACCTTGAACTGTCAGATGTCAGGCCAGAAAAAGGATGGGCAGCTATGTGCTTTGTATTTTTAGGTATCATCTTGAAGCTGATTTTTAGTAGCTTTCCAGTCTCAGAGCAAACTGCTTAGGGCTTCAAGGACTGGATTGGATGTTATGGACTTTCCAGTGTGTACACAGGCAGCTCAGACTGGCTTTCGGTACAGAAAATGGAAGGTCAAATTAAGGGATTGGTGTAAATCCATGAAGTTAGTCTTTCTGCCATATGAGATTTCTGATTCTAAATGATGAAGTTCATAATCCTGAAATTTGGCAAGTACCCCTGAAGATGAGTAGCTGTTACCTTCTGTCTGCCTTGATTTTCCACTTTTATTGGAACATTTATGATGTGCAAGGTTACCAGTTTCTGGCATTGCTCACCAGCCTTTCATGAGTACTTTTGTTTTGGTAGCAAAATACTTATGTGTATTTAATGGCTAAGAAGTTAACTACAACAGAGCAGACAATGACAAAATCTTTTTCATCTCCTGAATTTTTATTGACTACCTGTTACAGCTGCGTAAAAGTTAAGATGTGGGTCTGATTCGGGTAAGACCAGTTAACTTCTGTTTGCTCAATAGCTAAACGGAGATGGAATTCATATTCTAAACACTTTTCCTTTGTGATACACTTTGATACACTTGTGATACACCTTGATAAAGGGACTAGCCAGAAGGTGAAGCTCTGTAGTGCTTCTGCATCCATCACTCTGTATGCTCCCCGTTTTGTGAAGACAGGCAGTGAAGCTGACTCACAGTTCAGGCAGTAGTGGCTCATGATGTTCACTAAGTGGCAGTCCCAAATTTCATATATGCTTTCCTCCCATCTGGTAAGTGGATGAGTCATTTATGACTCAATTTTCTTCACTCATCTTAAGAATAATTCCTAATGAGTCAGATGGAATGTTTTCAGGGACTCCTGCTGTGGGAGAGCACTTCACCTCTACCGCTTTCATCTTCTCATCTCTCCCGTACTGTGGATTGCGATCCAACTTCCAAAGCAGGCTCCTTTTACCTAAAACTCAGGATTGGTGAAATTGCTGCTTTGTTGAGCCATTTCTGATTTAAATATGACTTTTAACTTTGTCTATAGTACTGTCACTTAGTGAGTGGAGGTGAGCTTCACAGACTGCACTGAGTTAGTGTGTGTGAAGCCCAGGTACTGGGCCTCCTGGAGGTGCTTGTGAAGCACACAATGCTTCTGCAGGGCATGCTGCTACAGGGACAGGACCTGCCCTTTCTGGTGGCCCTCGCCACCAATGCCAACAGATGATCAACCTCAGGGCTGTCTAATCCAGCTCCTCAGCAGCATGGGTACAGGCTTGCCTTCAAGCTAGAGGACATTCAGGGGGACAATTAGGGTCACAAGTTTGTTATTCCTTCTCTTGTGCACAATGAATAGAGTTGGCCTGGGGTTTTGTACTAGATCTGTCTTACTTTGTATGTTAGCTTTGTGTTTGGAATGCCAGCTCAATATACGTCCTTGTCATGGATGACTGTATTCTAACCCAAGAGACAGTCGGAAAGGGCAAGTGTCAGGCTGCTGGCTGGCTCCTGACAGTCCCTGGCAGGTTGTTGATCAGCGATAGGCCTCTGGAAAATGGTTAGGACCGCCACATTTGTAATGATAAAGACTGGGCAAACTGATCTGCTAATATGCAGCAACAGTCTGGATTTGTGCACAGAGTTTCAATAATATTCTTGAAATTGCTAGTGAAGTCTGTGGGTGATAAAGAGGAGATAGAGGGATGGCAGAGAACTTCTAGTGGGCTTATCTTCATATGTATATATGTGTTTTTGTGACATACCACAACTAAAAAGGTATGTAAATGTACACTTCCCATAGAGAAAAATGCAGACAGCACATACATGAGATGCAAGTAGCAGCTCATGTCTCTTACTATTTTCCCAACCACGTGGCCAGTGCCATAGATGTGCTCCTTATAAAATAGAGACCCTGTTCTCTGCTTTACTGCTGTGTGACAGTTCACTGGAAAAGGAGCTTGAGAACAATTAATTGAAAGAAATTTCAAGTTTCTACCATATTTGAATCTCAGACCTTTTTAATTTCCAAATCATTCCATTAATAATACGAGTTTGTGCCCTTAAAACTGAATTTTTGGACTATATCTCCTTTTACTTATATTTTAATCTAGTTAGAACTAAATAGCTGTTTCTCCTCAGCTCATTCTTTTGTCCCTAAAGCAATTTCTTATATTATGTCCTCACTAATTACTAAAATCACATCTAAATAGTGTCCATTCCTGATGGCTTTGTGATTGTTTAAGGATTCACCATCAGAAATAACATTTGCTTCACAATCTAGATCTGAAATTAAATGCCTTTATAATAATGTCATTTTTTGCTTGACTTCATTCCTTGTTAGCAGATGTTCTCTAATTGGAGATTAGAGATAATGTGGATATTGCCCTCAAACTTAAATGAATACTTGGCCTCAGTTTTTAGTAAGGTTGATAATATAAAATGTGAGGGGGAAAAAAAAAAGTTTAATAGAAATAACTGCATGAAAATGAGGATTCCTACATCTGGAAAGAAAACTAAAACATTTTAATATGATCATCTAAAAGGGATCAAATTATTTCCTCTCCAGACATCTGTTACCCATGGAATGTGAAAGGCTTTTTATTTAATTTAGTTGACACTAGGAGACTGGAGAATGATGTTTAAAATAACTGAATTTGAAGAAAGGGAGTGAAACAGACAAATTGCAGACCTCCTGGTTATCACAGAATCATTCAGGTTGGAAAAGACCCTTGGGATCACTGAGTCCAACCATCAGCCTGACTCTACAAAGTTCTCCCCTACCCCACATCCCCCAACATCTCATGTAAATGACCCTTAAACACACCCCGGGATGGTGACTCCACCCCCTCCCTGGGCAGCCTCTTCCACTGTCTGACCACTCTTTCTGTGAAAACTTTTTTCTAATGTCCAGTCTGAACCTCCCCTGTTGAGGTTTCAAGCCATTCCCTCTTGTTGTCACTAATCACCTGTGAGAGGAGACCAGCACCAACATCTCTGCAATGTCCTTTCAGGGAGCTGTAGAGAGTGATGAGGTCTCCCCTCAGCCTTCTCCTCCTCACACTAAACACTCCCAGCTCCCTCAATCTCTCCTCACAGGATTTATTCTCCAGGCCCTTCACCAGTTTCATTTCCCTCCTCTGCACTTGCTCCATCACCTTGGTATCTCTCTCATATTGAGGTGCCCAAAACTGGACACAATACTCAAGGTGTGGCCTCCCCAGTGCAGAGCACAGGGGGACTGTCACCTCCCTCCTTCTGCTGGCCACACTATTTCTGACACAAGCCAGGATGCCGTTGGCTTTCTTGGCCACCTGGGCACACTGCTGGCTCATGTGCAGCTGCTTGTCAATGAGAACCCCCAGATCCTTCTCTTCCAGACAGCTCCAGCCACAGCTCCCCGAGCCTGTAGCCATGCAGGGGGTTGTTGTGGCCCAAGTGCAGGACCTGGCACTTGGCCTTGTTGAAGCTCATCCCGTTAACGTTGGCCACTGATCCAATCTGTCCAAGTCTCTCTGTAGAGCCTCCCTGTCCTTGTGCAGATTGACACTCCAGCTTCACTTGGTGTCATCTGCGAACTCACTGATGATACACTCTATGTCCTTACCAAGGTCAAGGTGTTGAACAGAAATGGTCCCAACACCGAGCCCTGAGGAACACCACTTGTGACCAGCCACAGCTGGATTTAGCTCCACTGACCACCACTCTCTGGGACCATCCATCCAGCTGGTGCTTGACCCAGCAGACTGTTCCTTCACCCAGGCCATGGGCAGCCAGTTTTTCTATGGGGAACTCTGTCAAATGCTTTTCGAAAATCCAGGAAGACGATATCCACAGCCTTTCCCTTGTCCAATAGTTGGGTCATCTTGTCATAGAAGGAGATCAGGTTTGTCAGGCAGGACCTGCCTTTCATAAACCCCTGCTGACTGGGCCTGATCCCCTGGTTGCCCATTATATGACTTGTAATGGCACTCGAGATGACCTGCTCCATGACCTTCCCTGGCACCGAGGTCACACTGACAGGTCTATAGTTTCCCAGATCCTCCTTTCTGCCTCTCTTGCAGATGGGTGTCACATTTGCTACCCTCCAGTCCAATGGGACCTCCCCAGTCAGCCATGACTTCAGGTAAATCATGGACAGAGGCTTGGCGAGCACATCTGCCGACTCCCTCAGCACCCTTGGGTGTAACCCACCTGCTCCCACAGCCTTGTGTGCATCCCAGTGGTGCAGCAGGTCTCTGACCACCTCCTCTTCAACTGTGCTGACCTCAGTCTGCTTCCCCTCCCCATCTCCCAGCTCCTGAGGCTGGGTGTCCAGGGAACAGCCAGTTCCACTGCTAAACACTGAGGCAAAGCAGGCATTGAGCACCTCAGCCTTTTCCTCATCCTTAGTTACCATGTTTCCCTCTGCATCCAGTAAAGGAGGGAGGTTTTCCTTAATCCTTCTTTTGTTGTTAATGAATTGATAGAAACATGTTTTGTTATCCTTAACAGCTGTAGCCAGGTTGAGCTCTAGCTGTGCTTTGGCTCTCCTGATGTTCTCCCTGCATAACTTCATCTTTATAGTCTTCACGAGAGTCCTGGCCCCTCTTCCAAAGGGAACAGATTCTCCTTTTGTTCTTGAGGTCCAGCCAAAGGTCCCTGTTTAGCCAGGCCGGCCTCCTTCCCCGCCTGCTTGTTTCCCGGCAGACGGGCACAGCCTGCTCCTGCGCCTTTCAGACTGCTCTCCTGAAGTATGTCCGGCCTTCCTGGACTCCCATATCCTTCAGGGCAGCCTCCCAAGGGATTTTGTCAATCGGTCTTTTGAACAGGTCACAGTTTGCCCTCTGGAAGTCTAAGGTGGCAGTTTTACTAACCCCTCTCTTTGTTCCTCCAAGGATCGAAAGCTCAGTCATCTCATGGTCACTGCCCCCTGGACGGCCTCTGGCCTTCACCTCCCCCCCAGGCTCTCCCCTGTTCACAAGCAGCAGGTCCAGGAGGCACCTTCCCTGCCGGCTCACTCACCAGCTGGGTGAGGAAGTTATCCTCCACATTCCAGGAACCTCCTGGACTGTTCCCTCTCTGCAGTGCTGTGATCCCAGCAGATACCCGGGAGGTTAAAGTCCCCCACAAGAACAACATCAAGTGACCGCGACATTTCCCCCAACTGTTTATAGAAAGCTTCACCCACCTCACTGCTTTGGTTGGGGGGTCTGTAGCGGACTCCCGCAGCAAGATCTGCTTTATTGGCCCTTAACCTAACCCACGCACTCTCAACCCCGTTATCACTAACCTGATTTCTGAGCTCCCACAGCATTCTCTAGCACACAGGGGCACTCCACCACCTCTCCTTCCCTGTCTGTCCCTCCTGAAGAGCTTGCAGCCATCGACTGCAGCACTCCAGCTGTGTGAGGCATCCCACCACGTTTCTGTGATAGCTACTGTGTCATAGTTCTCGTGCTGCATCATGGCCTCAAGCTGCCCCTGTTTGTTGCTCACACTGTGTGCACTGGTATAGATGCCCATGAGATGAGCTCATGAATCCAACACCTTTTTGTGAGTGTGGGCCCCATTCCCTACAAGACCCTTCTCAGGTGCTTCCATATTTCTAAACATCTATACCTTCTCTCAAGTGAAATTTATTATCAAAATAATAATTAAAAAATGCTCTTAAACACATTTTTGAAGGACAGAATAATTAAACAATTATGTTTGGGGACAAACAGTTATGGAAAAGAGAAACAAAAATGGGCCAAGACCAAACAATCAGGGTGGAGTAAGATTACTAGGTAATACCCCCAAACATTAGCTTACAGCCTGGTCTTGGACTTCAGTCTTACTAATAGCTGTAGCACAAAAAGTAAGAATGTACTGATTTTGGTTTATTCATGCCACAAAATCAGGAGGTACAAAAGAGTGGCTGTGATCATAAACATACAGCATAAAAGCAACTGCATGACCTTGTGAGACAATAGGAAGTTTAATAACAGGAGGGGTGGGTTATGCTTCTATAGATTAATTAACATCTAACATTCTATTAGAAACTGGAGGCCCATCAGTTGGAAAAGGTGGATAAGATAAAGATTGTTAGTTGATTATGAGGCACAAGAAGATGTGCAACCTTGAAAAAAATAAAAAAATGTTCCTAGGAGCATATTGGCCGAGGTCATTCCAGCAAAGATGGGTACCCTAAGATGGGTTCAGTGCTGGTGAACAAGGGGCTGGTTAATCTTTACATGCTTCAGCACACAAGCCTTGCTTGTCAGAGCAAAAAAAAGTGTGCAAACTATAACTCTTCAGTTCCACATGATAAACAATGTATATGGATTACACGCTTCCGTGACTGTCACTCAATAACATTAGTGACTGTAGGGATGGTTTTTGCATCACTGAAGATAATGCACATTTTATAGCTTGAAGAAGATAGTGTTCTCTAAAGTATAGTTTTCCAACTAAGTGCTTTGATTTATATACCACTAAACAGAGCTGCATTTCATTACTGACTTTAATGGAATCAGGAAGGGACCCAAGAATATCCTTATTGGCATCTAGCGTTTTGTAGATGCCTTTGGAAAATCTGGTATGCAGAACTGACCAGGAATAGCTATCTTCTCTTATGAAGTGACCTGTGAACAGGAGCAACCAAGAAAAAGAGCTCTGAACTATGTCATTGCTGGTTTACTTGAATTAGAAGAAACAGTTAATTTCATCACACGCACTGCGTATTATTCTTTATTCGTCACTTATATTTTCAATAGCACAAGCTGCCAAGTAAAAATACATACGTAAAATAAATATTTGGAGAGTGTCCAGCAACAGTCTATGCCAGTAGATCCTCCTGGATTCTTTTTGAACTCTAAACAAAATGTAATAGATGTTTAGACTTGGTTTAGTTTGAGAAGACTTATTACATGAATATCTTCCATTTGTTTTGCTGGAAGAAATGATGCAATAAAGACATGGGGCCAAAACTCTCATCATTTTTGCATTTCAGCAGGTTGGTAACCAAATTATTTTGTCATCAGTGAAACAAGCATAGGTTTGCGTGCTTTACATCATAACTAGTGTCACTAATGAAATATGAACTAAGAAATAGTTACTGAAATATTAACATCCTGGGCACCTCTGCAGCCCGACAGTCCCACTTGCATTAAAACCCGTCCTCTGTCTCCTGTCACTGCTTTATTAGCTATTATACAATTCTTACACTGACCCTCAACTTCTATGGTATATTAAGGAACTTCCTACATGGTTCCTTATGGTTTCTTGAAGTCTGAATTCACAAGTTAGTTGAAATTTATGTTCTGGATCATCTTCTAGCTCAAAATCATTTTCTGAGACTTTTTAAAAAGTTATTTTTCTGCTTAAAGGGAAAGGTAGCTGAAGTTCTTCTCCTTCCATATCTCCCCAAGTTTGTAAGTCCATGTTTATGCTGAACCCAGGTAGGATTCTGGGAAAGAAGTATTTAAATTGTCATTACTAATAACTGGGCCGATTGGTATTTCTTAGCAAGGAGGAGTGGAGAGATGGATATAAACTTAAATGTCAGTAGATAATTCTACGATGGATAGTGGATGTGAGATGAAGAGGTGAGGTGGTGCTGAGCTAGAGTTTGATGAATGCTGTCAAGGATCTATAACCTGGAATAGTTTTTCCTTTAGATAACACTTATTTTTGGATTCATGATTACTTTTTCCTTGTCCTGCTACTGTGTTTCAAATAGTACAACAGAAAATCTCCAATAAATTGTCACTTTCCTCAAAGAAATCTGGAGGTTTATCAGACAAGATACTAGTGTCAGAGAGCTCTAACTGTTCAGGCAGGGACATCTGAGCTTTGTTTTGGGTGGAGTCACACAAGTTACCACAAGTAATGTTGCAAGAGTAGTATGAGTAACTAGCAACACCGGAGAGCTGCATTCCTTGAGGTGTTGAGGGCAGAAGGATTCTGATATGTGAGAGTTACATCCAGTCTAGGAGATAATTCTTAAAACTGTTGTAACTGATCTCATTTTTACTTTGAAGAGTTAAGCAGGTATATTTGCAGCTGGCTTCGCTTGGTACTTCTGTGCTTACCTCTGCAGAAGGGTAGTGTTAGGATCCTTCGGGGTATAAACCCCTCAGTATTTTTTTAGCTGTATTACACCCAAAGAAGTTCCTCCATATTTAGTTAGAAGTGTCAAAACAAGTTTCCATGTGATACTTTGACCTGGTGTGTCTTATAGCGTTTTCAAATTGTTTGCATGTCTGGAACTGTAGATTAAAAATACCCCAACAAAGCCCCAGACTGTCTTTATTCACTCCTTCGCACTTGCACATTTCAAGTATTTTTTCCAGTCATCTTTGTGATGTTAGCTGTTCTCTATTTCCTTTGGCAATTAGCAATAAACTGAATGTTGTCAGTAGGGATTTCCTTTTGCATGTAGAGGAATGCTTCTCCAAGGTGTTATTGCCATCTCTGTCTTCCTTCCAAACCTCTAAGTATGTTCTCACTATACAGAAGACAGATGGAACAGTAAGTCACTGATTAGTCCTTGCCTTAAAAGTTGTGTTTGAATTTATTGCTCCATCGTGGCTGAGAAGAAAGGATGAAATTTTATTATTATTTTTTTTCTCCACGTAGCAAGCACATGGCAGGCAGAAGCAGCAGCATTAACTTGTCCACGTTGCTCTAGCAATGTACTTCATTCCTCTGCAGGAGCCATCCCCTGTGTGAGATAAAGCCCTTATTTCTGTAGCCATCAATTCTTAACATTTTAGGTATCCAAAGTGAAGGGCAGCTCTACTGATGATTTGCACTCCTCAAACTATGTTAAGAAATTTCTCCCTCAGGAAAGCTACTAAGTTTTGTTTTATAGAGACCAATGCAGGCCAAATTAAAATTATTGCAGGGGTATGAACTGAAGCAGTATTCTAAAGTGAACAGAATACTTGAAAAAAAAATTTCCATCTAATGATATAATTTTATTAAGAATTACATACCTGCATTTTAGAAACCTATTAAACCCATTTTTTGATATTGTTTTGCAAAAGCAAATGATGAGCCACCTTTCTGGTTTATTCTTTTTTTCACTCTGTATTGTCATTCTTTATTTTTTATCACTCAGACATCTTATTTCTCCATCACTTTCCCAGTTGAGTGCTCTTTTTTGGGTGCACTTAATTAGATGACTCCAGACAGCATGAACTGCACTAAGCTTAAGCAACATCAGCAGCTGATGGCATTGTGTTGCCTAACAACTTCAGAACAGTTTCTCTAATTGTGCTGAGTTGCCATAGTAATATCTGCCCACTGGTGGTGGACTTACTTGAGAAATTTAAATAAAAACAACTGTCAGACTAACATCATGACAGACACATTAGCCAGACCAACACCAAGAAACTGGAAATTATTTCTGCCATAAAGCTTAACTTCGTTTCAGATCATCCCTAGTTATACGTCTGTTTTGGGAGGTCCCACATTCTGCTACTTTTTTTGATAAATATAACTATATAAATATGAGATGGGCACAGATGAATCTACAGAATTACTTTTTATCCATGACACCACTGTCTCCTCTTGATTAGAGTCAACTGGATTTGCATCTTAATTTTGTGCTTTGTACTGAGGAATATTCCAATATTGGACACTTAGCATGAGTATCAAATACTTGTCTCATGTGAATGCTACTCCGGGAGTTCCAATTTTAGTATTGTGTTTCTATAACACACTTTCTTATCCCTCTTTTTGGTATGGAACCATGCTTTGTTTTATTTCTTAAACTTGCTGCAAGTATTCTTGAGATAATCTCATTCTCTTTTTTAAGCACTTCAGTTATTTGGAGAAGATAAAGGAGAGAGAGAGAATGTTTGTGGATATGATTTAAAATGATCTTTTTTTAAGTTTTAAAATACCTCTGAGTTCTGAATACTTCTGAGTCTTCCCACTTCTTCAGTTTTTCAGGTGCTTTAATGTGTATGCTAAAGTCATAGGGTTGAGGTTTTTCTGCCCTGGATAGCTAATGTAGCAACATTAGCCCAGTAATAATTATTAGCCCATCTGTTTTGCTTCACTGTCCTATTCAGACAGAAAAAAAACCCAAATCACTGTCTCTGCAAAAGACACTGGAGCCTTTACTTTGGATGCATGTTTCCAGAGTTGTTCCATTTAACTTGATGGATTGAGAGAACCGTTTCCCCTCTGCTATTTGCTCTGTCTGTTTAGGTTTCCTGGATTAAAATTCGATTTAGTCAAATACTTGGATGAAATGATGCTTTAATTTGGTCTCCCTGACAGGGATTTTTTCTCCCCTAAGCAGCCACTGATTGCTTTTCTTAGCATGCTCTGCAACCGTGAAATCAAGTGGTAACTGACCTCAGTTTCTGCCTTGAACCACGGTGTCAAAATCTCCATTTAGAAAGTATCACATTGTCCCATCCCACTCTGCCTTAACTGTCCAAAATTAAATGTGACCAGAGTGGGACCCTGTCTAAACAGACAATGTGTGGAATATTAACTGCTTGCTGATGATGTGTTTGCTTAGCAATTTGCAGGCTATCATTCTGATTAATAAAAGAAAAAAAAAATCACCGTATCTATGGAAACAAAGTGTGGAAAATAGCTTTTACGTCTGAGACATGTTCAAGGAAAATGGTTATGTGGTCTTAAAAATCATAGCAGCTGTCTTCAGAGCAAAACTCAAGGCATTGCTAGTCTAAAAATGAATGTATTAATGTGTAGCATGTAGAACCCTAACATTTTAACTGCATTCCAATCAAAATCTGGTTTAGCAAATTATATTTATGCAAATCATTGCGTTTTGTTTTGTTTTTTTCTTTTTCTTTTTATTTTTTCTTGATGCTTTTGTGAATTGCCATATCCTAATTAAGGAGATGTCCCAATAGAAGATTTAAATCATATTTATTATTAATGAATAACCTCTAGATTCATTCTAAAAGAAATTAAAATTGCTACATGAGGATAATGAGTAGTATTTGCACCAAATTTGCCACTGCTTTGGCTCTCTTGAACATTTTTGTGGAACTGTGTCTTCTTGCCTGGCTTCTTGCTGTAGCATTAAGGAAGCATCTATTTCCCATTTTATTTTTCTGGCTAAAAAGTGTTGGCCAACAAAGAGTTTTAGGAAGGCTCTTGGCATTAAAAATTCTAGATGTGGTTTTCCCTCAGCTTATTGAATCCTAGAAGTTAATGTTTGAAGTCCTCAGAGCATTTGGTGTCATGTGCCGTTGTCACAGAAAGCACAAGAAACTTCTGCATTCTTTCTATGACAAATAAAAATAGGTGACTGACTTTACTCACCTTCTCTGATACTGTTGATGGACATGGAGGGACATAATCTTCCTCAGATAGCATGCTTGCATTCATATTACAAATATGTCTTGCAGAACATGAACTTGATTCCATTTGGGTGAAGATAAATAAGATTAGCTCCAGGAACACACACAGTGCTTTCCAGCCACTAAGTTGGGGTTGATCCAAGGGAGTAGATCAGAACTTCTCTCGAGTATATCCCCCTGACACACATGTAAAGGAGACATCATGCCCTCAGCTCTATAGGTGTACTCCTGTTGCAATCTGTTATCGAGGTAATTAACTGAGCTGTGAGTAAACTGAAGTAAAAACCCAGCTCTCCCAGGACGATAGCTCTGAACAGGGCATTTTTCCTTAGAAAAAAGAAAGGAGCTGAGGGAGCAAGTGGATTCTCTATTTCACTATCTTCACTGTTTTATTAAGCATATTCTTTAACAAATTATTATGAGTGAAGAAAATGTCAGAAAAGAATATTCAGTTTTGTTAGTAATATATTAGTGTAACATATTTTATAATTCAAGTCGTTTATTGTAAGCTGTTTCTAATGTGGTGTTAGGCCAAAGGACTTGCCTGTTGATTTGCTTAAAGGAAAGGCTTACACTGGAAAAATAAAAGCTCATCTAGTGTGTCTTACCTTGGTCAGCATTAAGCAGGACACAGATCTGAAATCCTGTGTCAATTGTAGTTTCCAGAGTTTTTGGGTAAATGCAAAACAATGGAGCTTTACAGACTGTACACTGCGTGGCCCAGCCGTAGCTGGCAGCCTGAGGTGACATGGAATACTAAAAAGGGGAAAAGTTTATTTAGGCTGTGGTGGGAGGGAGCCCAAGGCACAATGGATAATACTTTATCGCAAGAGCAGAAGGGTACAGGGTTTTTTCCAGGGTGTGGTGGTTTTTTTGTGTTTTTTTTTTTTTTTTGGTCTTTTTTGTTTGTTTGTGTTTGTTGTTGGTTTTTTTGTTTTTGTTTTTGTTTTTGTTTTTTTTCTTTTTTTCCCAGTGAAATACTGTTACTCAGGGGCCAATAAAAGCATTTGACTACGATGCAAGTTGAAATGAGGTGCAGGAGCTGTGTGGCAGCAGAGTCCCCCCATGCTCCTTGTGAAACCAGCCTTTGCTGACAGCAGGAGAGTGGCTGCAGGAGCTCTTCTGCTACTATTTCCCATTCAGATTGATTGCAAAGTTCGATTTTCGTTTAAAACTCATACTTCTTGCCTGTACTCTGTATTCTAGGGGAAAAGAAACTTGTAGAAGTAAAATACTACTAGTGAGACTCCACCTCGGGAGCTTTTGCTTGGGTCCATCTTGTAACCAGAATTGAAATGTTTATTTAGAGGTTTGGGGTCCTTAGTTTGACCTGGCCTAAATCTGCTTGTAATAGCAGTGGATCAGTTAGTGAGGAACAAAAAGTAGATAGAAAAAAGGAAGAAAAAGAAAAAGTGATGTAACACAGAAAACTAAAATAAATGAACAGGCAGGCAACAATAAATATTTAAGATATGCCTGAAGATATATCTAAGATGCATAATATATTCAAGATATAATGCAATATAATTGAAACAATAATTGCCAAAACATACATGCCTGAGCCTTCGAATGTTTTAATACTTCTTAAAGGCCCATGTAAGGCATAAAACTTCAGATATTTTAAAACTGCTTTTATTGCATTGAAGGACTATGAATGTTTATTGGCTTGAAAAGAAACTGAGCTCAGTGAGGAATCCAAGTGTATTGCAATAGTTCTAGCTGAATTTACACCTTTTCACTGTGTATCAAAAGAATTGTTTACATGGATTAAAATATTTTAGCAGTTAGGTATTATTCTAGAATTTATGGCCAGCTGAGTTTGGAAAACATTCATGTAGAGGCAGCACAAAGTAATATAACATCATCTGCAAAAGTATTTATGAAGGGCTACACTGTGTTTTATCTAGCCACAAGCAGTGAAGTGCTCCATAGTGGATGGTACAGCAGAGTTTTTCTGTGAGAAAGATTTTTTGGTTTTGTTTTGTTTCCATATGCTTCCAGATACGATAAGAGTTTACAGGAGTGTTTCCAGATCATCCTTGTGAGCTATACTGTGTGTGTAGTTTAGAAAGTCAAATGTCTGCAAATGTGCCTGGATCTTCCAGACAACATTGGATTGGTTTTGCAGTGGGATTCTCTTGGAGAGGCACAGATTGAATTCCAGTGGGGAAGACAGGAACATGGAAAAACTCGGTGAACAATCCTGACATAGTCTTTAGATTTCTAGCACTGAGAATTAAAAAACAAAAAATAAAAACCAAAACAACACAACTCCTCCCAAAAAGCTCGCCCTTCCCAAGAAATCCCCAACCCCCCAAAAGCAGAACAACAACAAACCCTCCAGGTGTAATACATACCACATATCTGCAAAAATGCCTTTTTTTGTTTTGGCATCCTGATTTTCCCTCCCCTCTTTAAGAAACACGTCAAGGAATGGATGAAAATGATCAATATTACAGCAGCAAACCTATGACGGGGAACACATGCTTTTCTTTTACTTACTAAAGGGGAGTCTGAGGCGTGAGGTGACTAAGCGAGTTAGGCAAGGTCATACAGGTAACCTGTGACAAAAATAGACCCCCTCTCTCCAGATTCTTAGACTGGTGCACTTACAGCAACACTTTTATTCAGTGTGCCCATTATTAAACCAATTTCACTGAGAAGATGGCATCACCGGTAACATGTAAAAATTACAATGATGAAATTTTTGAGGAGACTCTTAAAAAGGTTCCTGCTAAATTAATGGTGTTTCTGTTACAAAGTTTGGCCAGAGTCCAGAATATTACTTAGGTTCTAGGAAGAGTTACAACCTCAGTATATAAATGAAAACAACTGCAAATAAGATAGTACTTTATATTAAATCTAGCAGATATGACCAATTTACTGCAGCATAATTTGTGTAAATTACCCCATTCCTTTCAAAAATTGAATCACAGCAATTCCAAGTTTCCAGTTCAGGTCTCTTTATCAGTGAGTATAAAGGAAGTTTTATAAAAAAATAGTCAGAACATATTCACATATTCTTAGGATATCACATCTACTAAGCAAATTATTTCAAAATCTCCTCAGTCTGTGTTTGTCTCTGTATCTATATTAGAATAGTTTAGAATTGTGCATTTAGTGTGATACTGGTAAATGATACTGAATCTTCATCTGCAAAAGCCATACTTCAAGAAAGGCACTTTTTTTTTTTTTTTAAAAAAAAGCAGTTTGTTCTTAGCTCTTATTCATAATGTAGATGCAAGCAGAAAGGAAACTCCCCTTCATTTGACCTTGAGTATATTTCCTTTTGTATTCACATAATCAAGAATAAACCATATTCTGTGACATGTTTTATTTAAATGTAATAATGTGTTAAGTTAATAAATCTGAGCTGTGATTTGGAAAGGAGAACACTGTAACTCCTTCAAGAAGCATCTTTTTATTGATGGAAGATAGATCCAGGAATGCAAATATATAAGAATAAAGAGTTGTTAAACTTGGAATTATATGTGAATGGTTAGTGTCTGTGGAGACACAAACAGTGCAGTTACAAAGTCACAGTTTATTTACAAAATCATTTGACCTTAATATTACAAAAAAATTATTAAAACCAGGTATAATCTTCCATGTTCTCTCAAGTATGAGTGGATGCGGAAAGTATCCCATGTATTTCTTTTAAATTTTCCTCACAGACTTAACATCCTCACAGGTATCTTCACGCCCATGTTTCTGTGTATCAGAATGAATTTTCTGTGGAGTGGATTGAGTGGGTATATTATAGAATAAACCAACTGAAATTAATAAATACTATCATTCTATGCTATGCCTCACAATAAAAAAATGCACCCAAAAAGAATGGACATAAGCAGAACATGCCTTTGTGTGCAATATAACAAAAGCATGAAAATGAAATTTTTGCTGATTACAAGTAGGCTGTGTCGGGATGACCTGACTGAGTGCAGGCAATTTGCAACAGTGGCTTTTGGTTTGTATTTATGGAAGGCTACATCTTGCACCAATTCAAATAAATAGGTGATCATACAAAAAACAACGCATATCAAATATCGAAACGTTAGTGCCCTGTTATATGAACATCCTTTAAAATGCAACATTAGCCATTTCAGTCTTTATTTTTCATACAGGGAATTTTCTGCAGTAGCTGAGAGAGAATGTAGAATATACTAATGACTTTAATCTGGGACATATTTTATTTGTGCTACCTTGCTTAAGTCAAGTTTTGCTGTGTACAGCTGTTTATGACTAGAATTTATTGTCCTTTGTCAGATTTCTTTTCTTGCGTAGTATTAAAATGTTGTCAAAGTACTTTTGCGAGTAGAAAAAAAAAAAAGTCTAATGGTTGGAGGAGATTCATTTTAGCTTTGTCTTGCAGTTTTAGTGTTATGTCAGGGATGGGGTTAGTGCCGGTTCAAGTCACGTTTCTGTGTACTATGTAGAAAGAAAATAGCACATGGTTGATTTCCCTTCCCTGTCTGCTGTTTCTCACAAAATTGTTTCATCGCTTAGTAGATGCATCAGTTTGATCACTTTTCAACTGTCAAATGCCTGTTTCATTAAACTTCAACCGTATATTTGTTTTAACTAATCAGAAATACATTACAACTTTAGAGTGCTCATACAGATGATTACACATATAGATTTAGTTGCAACTGCTGTAAGGTCTTAAGATTTTGGTCTGCACATTCATTGAACTTCCATCTTGCATTTAAAGGAAAAAGAAACCTCTTTTAGTTTTCACCACTGGAACTTCTTTTAAAAGCTACTAATTTTAAGGCAAAATGAACAGTGCTTCAACATGTTGATTATTAAATAGTCTGCTCTGTAATAAAGTATGAGCAAATGTTATCTCCATCTGTGGTCTTCACTGAAGACTAAATAAGGGAGAACTTACATCTAAGAACATTTTGAAAATGATGCATTTGCTGTTGAAAAGGCTAAGTTTATGGAACTTTTGTATTTCAGTATTAGTACTTGGAAAACTTGAAGACCATTCATGTAAATGAGACTGCAGATAAGGAAGATGGAAAGACTGACAACTCAGCAGTTAAAGCAAACTTAGATATCAGTGTCCAATTGCTATGCTAGAATGCATTTCAATTAATATCTTTGAATCCTAAAGGTCTTCTTTAGGATAAAGGTAGGCTCAATATATGCCGTGCTTTACTGTAATTTAGTTTTGAGGATTCTTCTCATGTTTCTGTTCCTTCTCAGTTTTAACCTTTGTATGACAACAACAGGATAACCTATTTTTTTTTTTATATATAGAATAACATAAAAGCAGATGTATAGGGCCCAATTTTAATGTTTTTGAGAAGTATAAAACATCTTAAATGATACCTAAAACCAGTGGGATTTAATCAGTAATTCTCATGATCAAAGGCTTAGCTAAGGACCCAGATTGCTATGGCTTAAATTAAAATAAAAATTTAAAATATTTATTTTTAAAAGTAAGAATTTTAAAAAGCAGAACATAGGTACTACATATTCTGTATCACAAAATTTAATAGAATTTTTTGTTTGTTTTATACTAACTGAAGTACTAACTGAAGAGACTTGGAGGTCAACGTCAGGTTGACTCCCATCTACAATGTCTGTCACAGAGAACCCAGCCTGAAGGAAATGCTCTATATAATTATGCACCCATGCTAGTATTTCTGTGAAATCCTTGCAACTGTCCTTGAGTGCTTGATGATCAAGCAGAAATAAGTTCATAAAGTGGCACATGAAGGGGCTGACATGTCCCATTGAAAATGCAGCTCCTTCAGATTTAAAGGACAAATCCCAAACCCAATCAACTAACTCTAAAGAATTTCTACTTTGTAATTTTGCAACATATTAATTAGATGATTAGTAATAATGCTAGTAATATTGTTACAATGATATTACAATGAACAATCACTAAAATCCTGCTGGGATGATTAGTTCTTTTTCTTATTTCCTTTTCTTGTTTCTGTAGTGGCCAGCAGCTGCACCCCCTGACAAGTGGCTCTGATTGCATTGTGCGCTGAGCATAAAGATACTTCACAGCTTCAGAAAAACTAACAGAAGTACTGGGTGCCTTCAGCATGTAGCATCACGGCGATGTGTACAAGCCCACTTACCTGTCAGTGTGCACCATCCGTGCAGAAGTAGCTGATGGCTATCGGTACCCAGAGCAGCCTGCTCATGGCTTGCTTAACAACTACCCTGAAATGGCCACTGCGGGCAAACTGCCTTGCTGAGTGAACAGGTCTGAAATTCAGACCATAAGCAGACACTTGTCTGCGTAAACGTCTTCAAATAGATATTAATGTATTTCAAATTGTGCTCTGTCTTAAATACTTTGAGGTAGGACCACAGTTAGAGTATTTATTATTTGCTTTTCTAAAATTCAGTGTTGTATTTATGTAAATTTACAAGACGTTTTGTTTATCAGTTAATTAAAAATCCAAAATACTGTTTTTCAGATCTATTCTCCGGTTTACACTTTTTGTTCAGCAAATGTATTCTTGGCTTGGGATCAAATAACTCTGTTTTCTGTATAATTAAGTCCTAAATGCACATATATGAGAAGGACAAAAATGAAAAGAATAAGAGGATAAAATGCAAAGATTTAATTTCTTTAAATGCCTGTCTTGTAAATTCATGATAATTCTTGATGCTGTTCTTGCTTTTAAAGAAATGCCAAGTCTGATTAGAAACTTTGTTTAGAGACCATAAATTCTTCATCAGGGAATTCTTCTTAGAATTAAAATCTATGTTATTCCTGGGATTCTGAAGACACTAATGAACTGCCTGACAGCGAACAGATTATAGGTAAAAAATTACCTCTGTGATTATCTAGTGTGATCAGAGTGATGAGTGTTTTGCTTTTGTCTCCTGTTTGTTTTCTTTGCTATTGTCAGTTTATTCTCCCTCCGTTTCTTTTCAGTTAGAGCTTTACAGCATGTCTGTAAATATTTTGTGGCATCTTTTGGGATGCCATGGGTTTACACTGATTTTGGATTGGGTTTATTCATACTTACACTGAATTTGCAGCAAGAATGTTGAACAGAAACCTCACAGAGTTTTTTCCCTATTGTTTTTGGTGAATTACAAAAGATTCTTCTGAACCGTTTTCATCCAAGTGACTGAAACCTTCTACACAAAATCAAACAACAAACTGCTTTGGAAAATATGAAGAGATTGTGAGAAACTTGAGATACTGTATATTTTTAAAATTTCTACCAAAAATAATCCATTTAATCCACAAGGTACTTGCTATTAAAAGGACATGGAGAATAGGAAGAATCAGAAATTCTAGACTAAATTGATTCCACAGAACAAAATATTTGTTAATTATCAAGGCCCACAGTTGTTTGAAACTTACACCAGTGCCAAACATAATTTTGTGCAGCCCTTGGTGCCTTAGCCCAGTGTTAGTTTACCGAATAGGGCTATACAGTGAAAGCTGGCCATCATTTTTTCTGTATTATTTTGTGCCAGAGATACAGCCCTTTTATCACATGCTATAATCCCTAACATTTGCCTGAGCTTCATGTAAACTATGGGATACCAAGTATTTCACATTCATAAAGATTCAGATTAAATAATAAACTTTCACCTACAATGAGTGGTATGAAAAAGCATTAGAAAAGAGTTTAAAAGGATGTACTTATACTAACTCTGTGTCCTGAACTGTGTCTTATGGATGCACAAACAAGCAGTAAATTACAGATGGGGTGAAATTATCCATAATGGCCTTAATTAACTTCTCCATTTATGGCCTACCATTATATCCCCTTGGTGCCGCCCCTGCCTTTCCTCGTGTAAGAAAACACTGCTCCGCGTGCCTCCGGCTGCCAAGAAATCCCTATTGGGCAAACTTTTAAAAGGTGGGTGCTATCGTCTTTTAAAATCCTTTCAGCTCTAAATCCACAACTGTTAAAAGAAATCAGTTGTTTCATGTCTGACATGGTTGGGCTTTGTTCTCTGAGAAAATAATTTGGAAGAAGACTTCCTGGGGTTTATTTGCCTTCAGCAAAGACTCAATTTAAATAATCCTGACCAAGCAGATCAGGTTTGCTTTTGAAACTCAATGTCAACTATCATCAGGAGCTTCCTAACTTTTATCATTTCCTGCAGATCTCTAAAACCATGTACGTTTAATCTTCTTTTTATTCTCATTTTCCTTCCAAAAATCACCAAACCAAAACCCACCACCCCACAATAGACAGACAATCAAAAAAACCCACCCAAAATTATTACTGCCGTTGACAGAGGTCACAGCTGAAGAAAACTGATCCCCTTTTTTTATTATGAAGTGATGGACGGAGACTGAAGGAAGGTAGCATGGAATAAAAAATTTTTCAGAACAGAAGCTCCGGGTTGTTTAGGAAGTAGTTGCAATGTGGGAAGAATTGTTTTTATCTGCTGGTAATTGTGTGGGATAGTGCTGAGAGATGACATTTATTCTTTAAAACAAGTAAGAATTGTGTTTGCCTTTTCGGTACTCATTTTAACTAAGTTCAGCAACTTTGTTAACACAGAAGTTTTTTGGACATATTTATAGTCCATGAAGGGATTTTAACTATTATTGTATTTTTCAGATTTTTTACTAAAATACCATTTTTTAGTGTAGAGTCAGCTGTGGTATTCTTACAAACAGAAATTTAATTTGAAGATATTTATCAATTAGGAATGTAAAACTAAGGAAACATATGTAGGTAGATTTTTTGCTGATGAGCACTTTTTTTTTTTAGTGATTAACCTGAAGGCCATGGACATGTTGAACAACATGATGTTCTGAGTGAGCTAGCGAAGTTTTTTCCTTGCATGTTCTTTAGCCTTCTAGTCTAAGGAATAGAAAAGCATTTCTGAAAAAGCTCCTGGATATGGATTTTGTCTTCATCTTTATCTAAGTTTTACTTTGGGGTATGCTTATTTCTTTAACACTTGCTCCTATGAGGGAAGGAGTTAAGGAACTGAGAAGAGAATGGAGAAGGATTTTAATATGACGTGCTTGGCACCTTTATGGGCTTGTTTTAAAATGCTGTAATTTAAGAAAAAAAAAAAGTAGAATACAGTATGGGTATGTTTCATTGCAACTGAAAAGTATTTACCCTCTCAGATACTTATAAATAGAAATTCTATGAACTATACAAATGCATACTAATGAGGATTAATGAGCTGTTATGTAAGTTAGTATTTAATTTATTTAGCTAAATATCAGTCTGTATGAACAAATGCTTTTTTTTTTTTTTTCATGCAAGTAATGTTTTTTGCATATGCAAATATATGTGCTTGGAGCTCTGTCAATCCCCAGCAAATTCCAATGTGGTCTTTTGTGAGATTATAGAAGGCTCTGCCAAGTGTACTTACAGATAATTTTTCTAAGCAAAGTTGGAATCTAAAATTTTCCCAAGAAAGCTTCAACTCATGCAATTTCCTGCCAATTTTGCAAAGTCAGTAACAGGGATGAGCTAAGTACACTTTGATATTTAAAATGAAAAGTAAAATAAATAAAATTACTTTTAATCTTCCTTTTACCGTTGTCACAAATCTAAAATTTTCCAAATGTCATGGAGGTAGGCCCATGGCAGAGATTTTCCCCGACTTGTATTTTTCTTTTCTCTATTCTGTGCTTTGCTCACCATGTCATACATTTCTCTTCAGCAGTAAGTACATTTTAACCATATCAACGTATCAAAAGTCATCAAATTGTGACACAAAGTATGTGTCTAAAATAAAAAAAATGCATTCAAAAGGATTCTAAGGTCTGTACTGATACTTACTTGGAAGGGCATAAACCATGCTAATGGTAAGCAACATCCAATAGAATGTTGTCCCAAGCCAGTTTATCTATCCTTGGTTTTAAGAAATGTTTACAGAAACCATATTTGCCTAAGTTACTTTTTACTGTCATCAGTAGATAAAGTCAGTCAGATGGGTCTGAATCTGCAGAAGGCATTACTTTTAGTAAAGCTTCACTGAAATTAAATTTGGAATTTGAATTGATGCCCAGGAATGATGTCAGCTATAGCGGATTAAATTTGTTCAGGTCTCTTCAATTTAAATGTGTTTTTAAAACAAAGCAGATAATTCTTCCAGGCTTTGGCCTTTTAATGTTTTTAGCCTTTCTTTGGGCTGAATAAACCAGTATACTTTGGGTTATTGAATATTAAATTTTAATTCTATTTTGTAGTACCTTTGCATTCAAAACCATGGATTTAATAGATGCATTTGTTTCAACAATAATTTGTAAGTAGTAAAAAATTCAATATTTTATCTGTTTTTGCATGCTGTTGTAATTGTTCTTTTATATTTTGGAGGAATGAGTAAAGAGAAAGGCAGAGAAATCATTACTGATGTGCAGTAATGTCTGTTACATATCCTCAAAAATCAAATACACAAATTAGTTCTTCAAATACTTAGTAGTGAAAATAGTATATAATGTGCAGGAAAATAGTTAAATAATTCAATTTTCTGTCTCGGATAGTATTGTGTATTAGATATACCTGGCCAGGATTTTGTATTATTGTAACAAGATAATTTTGGTTTTGTTCCATCTGGTGATATGCTTATGGTCTGTCTAAAGTCTGAAAATTGCTAGCCTTTTTATTTGTATCCCATGTTACATTAATAGCAGTTGTCATTACTATTTATACTTAATCTACTAAAAATCTTAATAACTTAATTAAATCAATTGCATCCTGCAGCAATGAATTCTGCAGGTAAATTATATCATCTATATCCTGCTACTGGAAGCAATGTGAAGTGTTCAGATTTCAAGTACTTTTTTAAAAGGACTTTCAAGTAATTGGAAATGAAAAGTCCCAACTTGCTGCAGGACAAAGCACAGCTTTGCTAATACAACCTTATTGGTGGTGGCAATACTGTGCTATATGTTAGAACCATAGAGCCTCGGTTTTAGCTGGAAGAGACCTCTGGAGGTCATGAAGTCAAACATAATCAGGGTCCTTGGCGACTTGTCCAGCTGAGCCTCGAGCACCTCCTAAGATGGCAATTCCACAGCCACTGGACAAACTCTTCCAGTACTTAACCACCCTTATGGTGAAAATTCTTTTCAAACTATTGGAATTTCTCACAGTGATTTCCCCCTCAAACACCAGAATTTCTCATGTTTCTACTTGTCTGTTGCCTCTTGTCCTACAGATGTGCACCTCTGGGAAGAGTGTGGCTCCATCTCCTCTTTATGCTTTGACTAGGTAGCTGTAAAGGGTAATAAGACATCTCCTGAGCCTTCTCTTCAATGGGATCCCCAGTTCCCTTGATCATACATAGATGATAGAGAGCAGCCTCAGAAGGACCTTGTCTGGATCCTTCAGCACCTTTGCATGCCTTCTATATGGTCTTGTGGGTTTGCTTATGTCCAGGTTGGTTAAGTGATCCCTTCCCTTTCTCCCTCTCCCTCTGTAGCAAGTACTGCTTCACTCACACAGTGCTTGCTAGGAGGCTTAGGGACTTAGGAAGCCCCAGGACAAGCCTTTCCAGGGAGAAATAAAATGCTCGTTTCTATTCTTTTTGTAATGCCTTCCAAAGAAGATATTTGGGAAACTTCTTCACCATCCTTTTTTTTCCCATTTTCCAGATCGTATCTTCACCTATATGTGGATTTATCTTTCACCAGTGCTAGTAACTGTCTCAATACCTTGAGAATTTCTTGGCTGATACCAATCAGAGAAGGCAGGGGGAATAGGTTTGCCATTCCTGCAGAAAAAAACCACGTTGGCTAGATTGCCTCTATGTAGCTTTAGTCTCTATTATTTCTGTGGGATATTAACATGTGAGGGTTCACAGATGCATAATGCTGAAATAAGGAAGTACTAAGGTAACCTTTATCTTACCGTTGTATTCTTCTCTTTCTGGATTTTGGCTTACACAAAGGTCTTCATGTGGTCTGACCTATTATTTTTAAAAAAATTTAGACATCATATTACTTTCTGGTATGAAAAATAACAAGCAGTAGGTTGCTAATGCTAGAAAATATTTGTTGGGTTTCCTAATGTAATTAATATCTTTGGTCTCAGATGGTACATGAATACTTTTCACTCTCTTAGAGGAGTGGAAGCAATGTTGGTCTAATTTCTGAAGGCAAGTGTAAGATGAAATCTATCATGTTCTGTTGTTGTGCTCCTACTTTTTGTCTTGTATAGTCATCATAGCACTTGTATAAGATATATTTCTGCTTTTTTGTCTGTTTTCCTTCTGTTTTCCTCATAGTTTAATATAATTGCCCACTCAGGCACAAGTTATTTATGAAACTCGGAAAGCCAGGTACAAATGTTCTTGTAAAATTTCTAGCTGCCTTTTTGTACAAAGTAGCTGCTTTTTTATACAAGATATATATAAAAAATATATCTTAAAACTGTATTAGAAATTGTGTTATCCACTACCCCTTAATTTCTATATTCTTTATTAAGTCTTTCAAAAGACAGGGGAAGTCATATTAATAAAATGTTCATGTGATCCATAAGAATTGTGTACACCTTACCTAATTTTAGCAACACTCTTGAGCGATCACCCTCTCTAGCCTCAAAAGCTCTTTCCTTTTCAGAACTAATTAGTCACATAATTCAGTCAAGTTTTAACTGATTTGCAAAGATGCCATAGCACGGTTTCTTTCACAGTGAAGAAATTTTACTCTGACCGCACCATTTGCAATAACACCTGAGCAAGATTTTAGCACTGCTTAGTTACCCGAAGTGAGGATTGTCTGCTGTTGAATATCTGTACAGGGATTGCTTCTTTTCCCATTTTATTTTATTCTCTGCTGCAGCTCAAATTTTGACACCAGGAATGGTCTGTTTTTCTTGAGTGAGGTGTCAGTGTATACCTTCTTACCTCTGACTGTAAGCTCTTCTATAATAAGTGGAAAGCAGGGTTTCTGGAGAACTGCTTTGCCTTGCTTGTCTGTTGAATGGGAGAAGGAATAATGCTGTACCCCGCTGGGATGTGGTGGACAATACCATTGACTAGGGTACCGTGTACCGAGCCACCTCGGATACCTATCTTTTGAAACATTATGAGGACTGGTAAGCTGCTTGCGATTGTTCCAGTGACAGTCTCATTCCTGAACTGTGTAATTTTAAAATACCAATACTGCTGACAGAAAACAAAAAGTTTGTAATTTGAGAGGTTTAGGCTTCATTCTGTAAAAATCTCCCCGGTCCGCATTTTTTTTCATAGAACTGCATTGTTTAGCTTCAGTTACGTTCGCTATTCTATTTTCAGAGAACACGATCAAACTTTTTTGAATATATCTTGTGTTTTTGCAAAGTAGATTTGTTTCTCTATGAAGTACAGTCTTTCATTAAAAACTTAGTTGTATAACTATAGAAAAGCATAATTTCTAAACTGCTATGAATAATGCATCAGTGATTCAGAGTTTAAACTCTATAATAATTAACCAGAATTCAGGAATAGGGCTAAATTCTAATACTGCAATAAAAAGCTGATACCAGTTTGAGATAGGTTACAGGGACCAATCAAGGCTTTCCTAATTTGAGGATCAGGTACAATATGTAATTCATGTTCTGTGAAGGTTTGTTGGAATGAAAAACGAAACAAAATCCACATAATAGAGTGCTGAAGAGGCTGAATTAGAAAAGTGCACTAGAAGTGATTGATAGCTTTTTTTTTCTTGCTAAAAATGAGCAAAGAAAAAAAAAATTTATGATTTCTGCCAAATACTAGTCTATTTGAATGTTAGACAATTTGTGGATAAATGAAGAATCATTAACATAGGGAGGGAAAAAACCCAGTCTTGAACTATCCACACACAGTAAGGACCTCTGTAATATTTTTAGTACTCAAGAAAGTGATTTTGGTATAATTTTGATATGTGTCTCAAAATGCCAGTTCAGGTCTCAGCAACTATGAAAAGGCACATGAAAAGTTTGTAATTCTTACGAGGACTGAGAATAAAACATGAAATATTATGCCACTCTGTAAATCCATGTCATTTACATGTGAATAGTATGAAACCATGAATGGTACGGAGAACATGAACAGGAAAAAATCACCTGATGTTCCTCTAATGCTAGAATTTAGGGCAATCATATACAATTAGCATCTGTTACGCTTAAAACATACAAACGACAATATGTTTTCTGTAATGAGTTATTGGAGTGTAGGATGAAGTGCCCCAGGATGTTGTGAAGAATAATGAATAATGGATTCCAAGAAAGCTTCAGGCAAATTCATATGGAATAAATGTAGCAGGGGCCCATGGGACATGCTATCAAATGTAGTCTCTGGCTCAAAAAGTCCCTAGTTTGGGAAGATGCTGGAGAAGTATTGTTCTATGCTTACCTAATTTCGTATTTGTTCTCTAGATATTTAATCTAGGTTTTTCCGACAGGATATTTGCATGCAATAATTAAATCAAAGGTCTTTATAGCCCTCATATTCCAGAAACTGTACTGTTTTAATTAACAAAAGGAAAGATATTATTCTGGCTATTTCCAGCATTTTCGTGATCTCAGTAATATTCTGGCAGGTGCTTCAGTTTAAAGTTGAGCCATAACCATTTAGTGTAAATGTTTGCAAGAATTTTAGAGTTACAGCTCAAATCATGCTGACATTAAAAGTTTAAGATTAATGACTGGAGCACATTCTTTCTGTTTTATGTGTAAAATTTAATACATTTACTTAAAAATAGGATCACAGGAGATATTTCCCATTGTGTAAAATTCCTGCTCTGTGACATAGAGGCCAGATCCTTCATAGTGCAGCAACCCTAAGGGACTTGCTACCCATTTGTAAAGGACCACCTAGTGGAAAGGACTGTGTCATTGTGTGGCCTCCCTTTTGCGTTTTTTTGTGTCAGTGATGATACGCACAACTACCTCACAAAGAAAAGTTTCCTAGGCCAGAAGACCTCAGTGAGTGCTGATTCAGGCCTTATGGAAACAGTGGAACCCTCTGAGTTATATTATCACTTTCTCAAGCAAAGGCCCAAAGCAGAGTGTCTTAGTTTGACAGATTCATTAAAATCACAGAATCACAGAATCAGCTAGGTTGGAAAGGACCTTGAAGATCATCCAGTCCAACCGTTCTCCTAGCACCGACAGTTCCCAACTCCCCCAGATCCCTCAGTGCTGGGTCAGCCCAACTCTTGAACCCCTCCAGGGATGGGGACTCCACCACCTCCCTGGGCAGCCCATTCCAACGCCCAACAACCCCTTCTGGAAAGAAATGATTCCTAATATCCAGTCTAAACCTTCCCTGGCGCAGCTTGAGGCCATTCCCTCTGCTTCTATTGCTTACTACTTGGTTAAAGAGACTCATCCCAGCTCTCTGCACCCTCCTGTCAGGGAGCTGTAGAGGGCGATGAGGTCTCCCCTCAGCCTCCTCTTCTCCAGACTAATGCCCCCCTGTTCCCTCAGCTGCTCCTCGTACAACCTGTGCTCAGTATGGGCTCACCAAAGTTTTGCTTACATGAAAGGTAAATGAACTGCTTTATGCATGTATAAATACAAGCTAATATTATTAAGTTCACGGAGATAATTCAAATGTTATAAATTACTTGGACCACTTTTATAAACAATCAGAGTGTATTAAATTACAGATATCAGAAGATTTTTAAACTAGGTTTGTTTGGTTTTTTTTTGTTTTGTTTTGTTTTGTTTTTTTGGTGTTTTTTTTTTTTTTGTCAGATGGCAGTCTTCCTTCAAATTTTTGAGGAAGGTATATAGTTGTGAGGAAACCCCTCACATGGGCTGCATTTAGTGAAAATTTTGTAGTCTGAAATAAAAGCTTACATTATTTTCTTGTACCAGACAAAAAAATGGTACATGTGAAGTGCAAACATTTTTTTGTGTCTATTGGAACCTATAATGAACATTTATGTTGTTAAAATACAACTTACTAAATGTCATATTTTCCTCCAGTTATTTTCCGTCAAAATATAGTAAATATTTTTCATATCCTAACGTACAGTCATCTTTAAAACAACAACAAAAAAAGCCACATTGCCACGTGATATTTGATAAAACTAGCTATTATATTGGAATAGAAACAGTGCACCTCTTTTCCTATCTATAGTGGTAATCAGGTGTTTGACTTGAAATATTCCCTGAATTTAGCTTTTGGAATTTTCAGAGGATATCCTGCTATTCTTTTATCAGAGGAAAAACAAAATGTCAGTTTTGAATTCCATTTCTAGCTTTTCCTATTCTGCAATGATAGTGAGATATCTGTCCTAGGCATCAAACACTCCCTGAAAAGTGGTTAACAGTGTAAAGATGCTTAAAATAGTTCTGATCTAACAATCAGTCACTAGTCCTGTATCATGTTTTAGTGGTTTTTTTTTGTTTTGTTTTTTTTTTTTTCTCTTACACATTCACCCAGGCCATTTTCTAGCCTGAAATAAGAAAAGGCTTATTGTCTTAGATGAGAAAAGGCTTATTGTCTTTTACTCATCTTTTAATAAAGCTCATATAAATAATCTGTTGATGAACCCATCAATGTTGGAAGCTATCAAACAAATGATACTTCTGCTAACCACTAGTTATTAAAAAAAATAATATTGCATGAACTTAATCTTTCTGATGACAAATGAAGTTACTTCACAGAAAACAGCTGTGGCAGCACAGAAAATAGAACTGAGAACTCAGCTGGGACACTCAGGCTGATTTCACAATGAAGTTATTTTAGCAAACACTGAGAATTGTTCTGGTCTTGTAAAAGAGTGACAAATGTACCTTTTTGTTGGAGATTTAAGAACTCTGATTTTTTTTTTTTTTTTAAGGTTATCAGCAAGATTATGTGGTGATTGGAATACGATCCATAGGTATGGACAAGAGGAAGCAGTGTACTGCAGAGAGGGTTTATAAAGCAAGAGATGAAAATGGGAAAATCCTACTACTGGAAGTTGGGGCTAAACCAGTTGGAAATGAAGGGCAAGATTTTTAGTAAAAAGAATAATTAAACACTGGAACAATTTGGTTCTTTCTTACTATCATCTATCACTTTAATCTGTAAAATTAAAAAACCCCAGTGTTTTGTAAAGATAAACTTCAACAATACCACTGCTCTTGAAAGTGTTGTGGAATTGGCCAAACTAGTTTTCTAACCTGTGTTCAACAATGCTTTTGGCCAGATGAAACAATGCATGTTTTAGCTCATAGAACATGCACATAGACTCATTGCTTTCCATAGTTACTTTCTGAACAGTCAGAAATATTTCCATTTTGAATGAAGTACAAAGTGCTATTTGTTGCTAAAGTGTTTCTAGAATGTTGGGTTGATAGCAAGGACACTTTCGTTATAGGAAAATTACTGTATTTATTAATGGAAATGAAAATTAGATTTTACCAGACATGAGAATTCTCCTGTGAGTAGCTGAGTGTTCTTGTGTTTATAAAGTGCTATCCCATTGCTTCTCTGTGGGACCCACTGCTGTCTTCTTTCTCATGGGATGTATTTGAATATCTCAGCCCAAGCTAATTAAAATGCCTATTTTCAACAAAATCAAAATTAAAAAAATGGAAATATAAGAGTTGCAGAAGTCTGTCTCTATTTCTGATAGATTTTTGTCTGTCCCGTTCTCAAGCTTCAGTGAAAAAGATGCAATTATTACCCTGGGTATCCAGCTCTATATTGTAAATAGAGAATGTTTCTTAATTTCTAGCCTAAACTTAATTTGTTACAAATTAAACTGATTGCTTCTTCTGCTACTCTAACTATATATTATTATTGGCATCCAATATATATATTTAAAAAGCATCATAGCTAAGCAAACTCTTTTAGGGACTAGTAAATGCAATAATTATATTTTTTCTCTATGTTTATTTATATTTATCTATACTTATGCCATTTTTTAATTGTTGTTCACCTTGGGACTTGCTTTTAATTGCCCAAACTGCTAAAGCTTGATTCCTAAAACTGAACAGGTTTCACCTGAGATCTCCTAAATACTTCCCGTATTTTGCGTTACTTATTTATATTCTGAAATTTGCCCCTTTTTGCAGCATGGTTACCTTGTTGACTTAATAATGAACAGGGAGAGCCTTGGTTTGGCAATGTAGCTGTGTCAGATAAAGCAGAAATTCTTAATCTCTTTTAAATTCTGTAAACTGATAAATCCATGCTTGGTTTATGCTCAGTCTGTGTTCTATTTCAAGGGAAACCACTCTTTTATTAAATAGTTTTACGTTTTTTTTAATACAGTAGAGTGAGTTCACTCCTCCATCTCCCAGAGCTTGACATAGGTTCTGTGTGAATTAATCTCCAGACGTTTTTTTGCCCTTTATAGGAGGTTTACAACTATTTACACATGCTAAAAAGGGTAAAAAATTAAATTGATAGAGATTAATACAGGCAGGAAGCATTATAATGATAAATAGATGAACAAACAGAAGAAAAATAAGAAACCAAAAATGATTCTGATAAGATGCATAGGGTTTACTTGTCCTTTACATTCCTTTTTTGTAAGTCTTTATCATTAGTGCAACTTCACCAGCCATATCAGTTTAGTTACGGTATTAGTATTATGAGTTCAGTCATCGGTAATAGTAACTGTATAGAGAGAATAAGAAAAGAGATGGAGTAATGGTATTTTTCAGTTCCCATTCTACCTAGCGGTTCTATCAGTGGACTTAGAATAATGTCAGGCACAAAAAAACATTTTAATGAAAACAGCCTGTGGTGGGGGAGTTACAGTTATTCTTAAGGTAGGAAAAGCTCTTCTGATTGTATACCTGACAAAGATGTAAATTTATTGCTAATGTACTGCTCCATCAGTAATGTACTTAGCATTAAGAATAGTTCAATTGCTCCTCTGGCCTCAGGTTTCGACCTTTAAATGCGAGTAGTTTTCCTGGCCTCCGCTAACAATCAGTCTTTCAACACGTTTTTAATGTTCAGTTGCTCAAGGGTCAATAAAGCACAAATTAATAAGGTAGATACCCAAGTCATGCTTTTAGAATCACGCTTTTGCTGTCATTCTAGGCAGTCTAACGTTTAAGAAAGAAACAAACATTTTATTTGAAAACGCATAATTTTAATTGCTTTTTTGACTTGAATTCACATATTTATCTCCTAATTTTTGTTTGGAAAATGTCTGCGTAGACATACATACCAAATCATGGATTGATATGAAAAACTTAATAGAGAGATATTTTGCCAGCACAATTTTAAAACTTACCTAAATTTTACCTTTACACTTTGGATGAACTTGCATGTTCCAATGATATTAAACACATTTAAGTGATACTAAACATCTGACTGTCAGCTGTGTTTTGTTCTTGTCGTTAATCTTTTTTGCATGCTAGACTGTTGAACTAATTTTTAAATGTGCTGCCAGTTTTTGCCATCAGTTTAATACTCCACTCATCTTTAAGATCTTAAAAACCAAAAGCTGGAATCCATCTTGCTGGAATTAAGGTTAAAATGCAGAATATGTTAAGAAAAGGCCCTTCTGATTTTTGCTGCGCTTAGATTTCAAGTTATGTAGCAATTGTCTGAAATGTAAAGGCTCTGAATAGACTAATTCTGACTCTGAAGACATTGTACATACTCCAACAGAGTCATAGCATGTACTTAATAATATTCAATACCATTCTGTTCTCTTTCATACTGACTTCTGGAGAATATTGATTTTGTACAGATTTAATTTTTTTCAATTAGAAGATATGAAAATTAAGCTTGCATTTGCTGAATTTTTCCCCCCAGGTTCCTTACATGTGTTCTATAAATTTTGCACTATATAGCAAATTATCCAGGCCAAGTTGACAGATGTGTGGAACATATTCTTGGCTTTTTGTTATGGGCTGTGTATATATTTACTTTTCTACCGTGCATATGCAGTACCAAAAACTCCATCATATTGTTTACTGAGGCAGAAGACGTTTCACAAAGGTTTTATGGGAGACTACTGCTTTATGAATTAAGGAGGAAAGCTACTGCTTTTTAAAATTTTTAAATTAATTAAAATATTTTTCTATGTCACTATAAGCACTTTTATATTGAAAAAAAGATGTAAGAACTACCATATTTCTATTGCTTAGTATTCTGTTCCCAGTGATTGGCAGGAGAAAATACTTGGGAATATAAGAAAGAATAGGTACATAGTGATCCTTTCTAATGTGCTTTTATACCTTGTAACATCCCACAGTTTGTTCACGTCTTGAGCTGAAGGTTTCATGTGAATCATTTTGTTTAACAGCCCTTGTTGGACTTGTGGTTAATATCTTACCCAGTCCTTTTGGAAATAATTTATATTTTTGGTCTTCACCATTACTCCGTGATGTAGAGTTCCACATTTAGTAATGCAATAGATGTAGAATTACTTTCCTGGAGAATTTTAGTTCTGTTTTGTTACTCATTAACACTTATATAAATTAAAGTAGTTATCAAGGATGTTGTGAAGTGAAAATACGAATGTCCTTATTAACTATTTATTTGGTTTGTTGATTATTATCTTCTGCTTTCCCTGTTGTTTTACCTGCCAGTCAACCACTATTGAATGCCCTTTTTCTCTTGTTTTCTCTAAGGATGAAAGAGATTTGGTGTGGTATAGGGTCTTGCTTCTCTCACTGGTAGGAAAGGTCCCAAGTGAAACCTGACAACCTAGGTTAGAATGCTTTTACTTACACATGCTTGTCTTTCCCCACAATATGTAATGTTGGAAAAGTAGGTAGTATAGTATTCAGTATTAACTTCTTATTTTTGGATGGGAAAGCCATTTTCTGACAACCGAAACCTCAAATCCTGTAGCTACAGTTTAGATAATCGTGGTTTAGCTTTCTGTACACACCTGAGTTTTTCTGATTTTTCAAATGCAAGTTTTAGATGACTTTATGGGACTGATACAGTCACCCTCACATCCTGTGAGAAGGTAGGCTTAAAACCCCCTCATTGTTTTGCACTGATTTTCTTCTTATTGTTGAATCACAGTCTATAAATTTAAACAGTAACACAGTAGTTGTGACTCCACTTCAAAAAAATATAGAGAATCAGATTTCTTTTGTTAAGTAGGAACCAAAGTGGATCCAGGTAATATCTGCAAGAAAATAACTGTGTATTTAGGGCATTTAAATATTAAAGTAATCAGGTTGTGTGTTTGGTTATTTCTATTGCTTTCCTCTCTTGATCAAGTGGCTGTTTCATATATGCAATATGATGCCATTACTAAGTAGATTTTTCCTCCATTTTTATAACCTGGATTGAGGAAGTCATGATTATCTTATTTTTCTTCAAAGCAAAAGCATACATTAATGAAGACCTTGATATTTTTGAAAGCACCCTTTGATGTAATCTGCTTTCAAGGTATCATGTGCAATACCGCATATCATCCAGAACTGCACCAGACTTACAGAAGATGCTTGGGGTTATGATGCAGAAGATCTTGTGTCTCAGAGGGGATGCCTCTGCCCTTTTATCCTGAAATCTCAGATTTGTAGTTCAGGTTTGGAAGGAACTGCTATGTGGGGTGTACGGAATTGATTCCACCCGTTTGGGGTCAACTACAAGTGGAAAGCTGGTTTACAGTAAAAACAGCTATGGTAAGGGTAGATTCCCTAATTTACATCTTTAGTTTGAGATGAAGAGATATTTTTTTCTCTGCTGGCATCTGTTCAGTTATAGTCTTTTATAAATATCAAGAAACATTTTCTTGTTGCTATGGTCTCTGTGTAAGTAATGTATAGCAAAAGAGAATGATTTTCTTGTTTTCTTTGTTGAGTAGCTCAGAATGAATGCTTGAAATAACCTCTTCTAGACAATAATTACCTGAAACAACTTTACTCCATGTTGTCTTTGACCACACACATTTTGCCACCATAGTTAATTTCTTTACCTTTGATGTAGTTCAGTGGGATACACCAGAAAATGCTTTGCCAAAATCAGATTTCCTAATTCCTTTTGCCTTGTATTCTGTATTATCTCTCTCTTTCTCTACTTGTATGCTCATAGCAATAACTTGGCAGTTACCATTTTTCATAGTCAACCACAGCTTTTGTATTCAAATTACTTTTACCTTACCATTACCTCTTCTGTGCATGATTATCAATATAATGGCTTCATAAAAACTCCTAAAGAAGAGACTGAAAACACATGAAATGTGATAAAACAGACAGTGGTCTCTGATAAAAGGAGCACAGCTAACCTGCAACATTTATGTTTATTCTACACTATGAGGACACTCTTGCCCTTTTTGACTTTGAAAGGCAACAATCTTATGTTGTTACGAAGCACACCATTATCCTTGTGATTCTCTATGACAATTCCAACCCATCTTATTTCAGCACTGCTGCCACCATTATCCTTATGATTCTCTATGACAATTCCAACCCATCTTATTTCAACACTGATGCCAGTTCTAGAATGGTTTCCTCTCTTTTCAAAAATCAACATATTAATTTTGAAGCCAAACTGCTTCCTAAGGAGTTCCTAAAAGTGTTTGTTTCATGAATGTTCCTCCTCAACTTCAGCCGATGTTTTTCAAAACCAGTTTGCCTATTCATCCTAAATAAAGAAGTTAAAAGCCACCAAACTATAAAAAACTGTAACCTCTATTTTCTTAGGTTGTGCTGGTTGCCCCATGACAGCGTATGAGCTACATGCGATTGCTAAAGTTCCCAAGTTCAGAAACTTTAATGCAGTTTTCAGTGGTTCTCTATAGCCGTGCTTTGAATAAGTTAACCACAACCTCTCTGTTTTGGAACATTAAGTATTAAATTATGCACTAAAAAGTTATAACACAATCACTTTTAATGGGAAGTAAGACTGAAGAAAAGCTCAGGATGATTTTGTACTCTCCATTTTTTCCTCACTAAACATCCAGTTTGTTTCCTGTGTATGAAAGCGTTATCTTTCAACTTAAATTACCAGTGACTTTCTGCTGACCAATTTCTACATACCTGGAGAAAGATATAGCATGCAACTGCCAACTGGGCATCTGTTTTACAAAGCAAGTCAAGATGATCCTTTTATCACCCTGCCTTGAACAACCCTCCTGCTTCATTTCATCACTGACATGCAACACGCTTTCCACTGAACATTTGACTTTTTGATTGATAGCTGTCTGTTTTCAACACTTCTCAAACTCTGCTTCCAAGGCCTCTTTCCAAGTCCAGCTGCTCAAAACGTAGTTGTCTTATTATCTTTTTCTGTCGTGCTACTGATGATCCACTAGCAAGTTTTCCTCCGCAGTTCTTTTTGTTCAGATGATCTGTAGCACACCTCACATGCATTCCACATCTCTGCAATTATTCTTTTTTTTGCCATTTCTCCATCTCCCAGAATTTTTCAGATTGTTTCATTCCCTGAAGTAAATGTATGATTCCTTAAAGTAAATTGAGCGAAAGATCATATTCAAAGTAAACTTAAAAGTAGATTTGCCTATGTAAGGCACCTGGACATCTAAATCCTATTGACTGCAGTGAGGTCCTAGACAACATTAGTGCAGATTTAAGACACCTGCTTTCATCAACCCAACTTTACTTGGCAATGAACTGGTCTGGGAACACCCAGACACAGTTATGATTGACTTTTGGAGCTGGTGACCTCTAGTAAGGGACAATAATGAACAATCAAATGTGACAAGGTCTTAATATGTCATAAGTAGGTTTGCAAATATATGTGTATTTGTGCCCTGAGGTTTATCAGTTAATTTACTTGCAAGATTTCACGGATATTTCTTTTCATTTTTAATTGCCTAAAAGCTTCAATAAATCTGACTCCATGATTATTACCAACATGATAGGCCATACACATAACAAACAAATAGAAGATACTTTTTCTGCTTGCTGTACTTAAAGCTTGGTTCTTGCAGGACATGTGAATGAGTATACATACTTCAGTGATTATAGGAAGAATGAAGAAAGTAAATCAAATGTAGGGGAAAATATTATAATAAAGAAAAAAAAGGGGGGGAAACTGTTCCTTGTTGGGTCTCCTTTTTTAATCACTGTTATTAAATATATCAGTCCCAACTCTTTCACCTACTCAACTGAGCCAGTGGCAATGTACTGGGTAGACCATATCTATACATCTTTAAAGTTGATATTCCTCAATTATGTAACTCTTCTGATTTTATTAATCTGAAGAACCTGCAAATCTAAGATTACTATAACCTCGATATTTTGCCATTGCCATATTGCTGGAGTCCTATGTATTTAAATAAAGTCCATGAACTTCAGTAAGACCAAATATTCCTTTTTCCTCTGCTGTGTTTCTTATTGATTAATAACTCACCTATTTGGTCATTGCAAGCAAGCTGGAAACTCTGCTTGTAAAGAAGAGGATTGCATATCATTTTACAAACGCGAATGTAATAGACAGTGTAATAACAGAACACTGTCTAGCAAACCATTCTTTTTCTGCAAGGGCAGAATTGGAATGATGACATCTCTGTTCTACTTTAGGTTCTGTTCACAAAGTACCATGTAACACTCGAGTCCACTGGCAAGCAGTTCTTCAGTGATTTAACTCTGTTATTTACAGTGGTGTTGAACTCTGTCTTACCCAGCAAAAAATGCAATGCTTTACCTGCTTAAAATGAAATATGTATTAGTGCTTGCTAAATCATGGCCAGGACAGTCAACATATAGATCTAATATATGCTGTCACCACTTACAATAAATTAATCTTATATTTTTGAGGGTTTGTTGGTTATGTGGATTTTTTTTCTTATGTTTTCAAATTTCTTAATTGGTTCATGGCTCTCCTGCAGTTCCACCACAGGGAAGTTTGAGTTATCAGGTTTGGAGGGATGAGTATTAACCTGACAAGTCACCCTGCAGGCCTCTTGATACTTCCTTATTTTCCATTTGTCATGAGTTAGATGTTTTGAAGATAATTTCAAAAAAAGCAACATATTTACTTTCCCTTCAGGAGCAGTGGATTTATTTAAAATAAAGCTCTAATTCTCCTTATCAAAACCCACACAATCCCTTTCCTGTTTCTGTAGCTAATGTCTGACGGATCTAGCTTCAGGTTTTTCCCAGTTTTAAGGTAAGTTGTTTTCATTGCAACTGTGTGATCTTGGCATAACTGTAAAAGTCTCTCAGTTCTCAATATTGAAAGGCCAACTTGATTACTGTTGGGTGTATTTTAAAATTATTTCTTTGCATTGATATCACTACTGAAGCGATCAATTTTTAGGTGAAAGGAAAAGAGCTTAGGATACATTATCATTAAATGTAGCTTCCTACCTGAGGATTAAGTGGCACTGGGACAGCTTTATTTTGCCATAATTACGGGTGAAAAAGTTAATTATTCCTATTTTAATTTATCTTCATATTGACTAATATATCTATATATCTCCATATTTCCTTTAGTGTTCACTTTATGGAAATTTTAAGCTGAGATCTAAAAAAAAAAAAAAAGAAAAAACTGAAAAACTGTAGGCAAATGGCAAAAAGGATTATATTTTTATAGGAGGAAGATGGACAGTAACAACTTGCTGGGACCGTGGTACAAACACTGGGTTGGGTAGGGCGAGAAGAGAAAACCGGAACAAGAACCGGATGTGGAAAAAGTAAGACTATGTAAGATAACTTATAATTTCAGGTACTATCTCTCTGGTTGATTTGGCTTCCTAAAGTAGCTGCTCATTGTTTAGTGTTCTGGATCTTCTTTAGGCCAGCTTGTACTGCAGCAGCACAGATGTGGATTTTTGAGCAAGTCATGTTATCCATAACTCCTCTCCCTGATCCCCTCATTGTTACATATGGCTGTAGTGTATGGTTGTTCTATATTCCAGCGGCATACTCCTGCCCTTTCTGCCCCATGTCACCTCATGCAGCCAGAGGGGTGCTTTGGCTCTCTCCTTCCTCTGAGCGGGAGGAAGGGTGCAGGCTGGGCTGCTTCGTTCTCTGAGCATTATTCAGAGAAGCTAAAGGGAGGAAAGGTCCTTCCTTTCCCCATGTCTCCATGAGAAATTCTTTGTTCACGTTTCCAAGATAGCAACATACCTAAAAGTTGTTTGGTTTTTGAATTAGTTTTCAGTGGTTTGTTTCTCTCTGCTCAGGGACATACAGAACACTTGCTCTGTCTACTTCCTTGACTTTCTAATGCCTTTTCTATCCTTTTTTATGTGTTTCCTGCTGTTTCTTTCATTTTCAGAGACACGGTTTCGTCTTTCCGTGTCATCTCTAGTGGTTTGCTATATTGATCCTCAGGATAAACCTTTGTGGGGGGAGGCTGCTTTTTTTGTCCTGTGCTTAAGCCATGCCAGGTGCTTTTGTTGTAGGAATTTCTGTTGTTGCAGTGTTCGGGTCCTACAGGAAACAGAGTTTTTACAATTTTCATTTGTGGAGTTCTGGTGAAGTTGACAGGTGTATCTTCACTTGTAGCGATATTGTTTGGGCAGTTTGTTCCTTCCTCCTTTCCTGAAGGTCTTTACCTGCTCATAATACTTTTCTCCAGTAAATCAAAGCAATATATTTTCAACTTCTTGTTTCCTTGTGAGGGAGAGAGAACAACTTAGAAACACCACTATTTTTTCATTGTAGAATTGGACAAGAGCTGGGAATACTTTATGAGAAAAAATAGGCCCTTAAAATTCCACTCTGTCCCTAGAGGTTTATGTGGTTTCTATAAATACTTGATTTCTTTGTGTTGCTTCGGATGTCTGGCGGTTAAAAGGCAGGGAAGAACCCAGATTAGTGTGAGACGTTCTCATTAGTTATTCCATGGAAGGATATTTATACTCTTTCTTACAAACTTTAGTTGGACTCCATGCATAACGGGAGTGGGAAGTTTGGAAGTTTTTAAGTTGTTCCTCAGTGAAGTTTCGAAGGTACTACTGCTGCCTTTAACCAAATAAACGCTTTGAAGTTTTTGAAAAAAACAGCTGTTTGTATTTCTTCACTGTTGTTTTATGATGCTATTTGAGAATTGTAAGAGATGTTGCTCATCCAGTGACTGTTTTTCAGATATTGCTGGTGAATTTTATGGGACTGACTCTTATATATCTGAATCAGGAATAATTCTGTGAAAGTCGATGAATTAATACCAGTTAAAAATTGTCTATGTGTTAAATCCACAGAAGTAATTGAGATGCACTATTTAATTATCCACCTGAAATCAATGTGTAAAAAATGCATCTCAAAATGGTTTATAACTCTCATGGGGTATATCTTAAGTCTATGATGTGCATAAAAGGTATCCTAGAGAAAGAAAACTGATTAGGAAATTCTGAAGTGTTACAATTATTTCAAAGCAATGAGCTTTTATACTTTTCCGTAAGATCCTGAATACTTAATTATATTATCCATCTCTGCCAATTGCGTCAGATGGGAACCTCTCATCATCTCTCATCTTTGTAAAAATTAACATAGTAGTTAAAGCCATACTGAGATATGCATCTCCTAACCTTTAGGGTCCTACCAGTCAGCATGTGAGGACGCTCATCCTCACTGTTTCATCCTGGACCCAAAGCTGTTTCCTGACTGGCAGTGACACCAGTAGCTGGCTTAGTTCAAACATATTTACTCCTACTTGGCACACCCCTCTTGCCTGGCTTCTTGCAGAGCTCTTACTCTGATTGAAACAAACATGATCACTGAGATAAGTCTGTGGTATATTTGATTATTTGGCAGCTGCTTCAGAAATGAAGATTGTTACTGACTCATCAAGCAAGACAGGTGCTATTTGCAGAGTACAGGAGCAGCTTTTCAAACCCAAGTCTGTGCCTAAGCAAGCAGCAAGGAAATCCTCTCCCTTGCCCTCTCCAAACCCAGCTTTGGCTGTACAACTAGGTTCTTAGGTTTACACTTGAAAGGCAGAGCTGGCAGTCTGCTGCATGGCTGACGTACTGTTTAGTCCTCAACCCTTTTACTGTTTGCATGCACTTAATTGTTTTTTGCTGGCAGACACACACAGTTCAACATCAGATTTTGACACACGCATGCTGCTGTCCTGAAGGATTCGCTGAGCGGGCTGTCTTGCAGCTGCTGCGTTTTTCCACCAGTTACGTTGACAGTTACCTACTGTGGGGAGTTGCTAGGAGAAGGTGAATAGTCATCATTACAGCATATTCCTTCAATAACAACCTGTAGAGCTCTTTGATTTCTCTTCTGCAGGGATTTATACATGTCTTCACTACCGGCTTAGCATTTGTACAGTCATATTTTTATTGAGAGGCTGGTAGATATTTATTCCTTAAGAATCAGTTCAGGATCAACTAAAGGGAGGAAAGCTCTGGCATTTGAACATGCACTCTTTTTGTGGGGTGATGTGGCTGATACTGGCTTCTACCATCTGCTTTCGTATTGCAGCCTGTTTCTCCAACCTGCAGAGCAGAAACCAGCCTTTCCTTCTGGATTGTTAAAGCCATTCACAATTATCCTGCATGGCAATGAATTATAGTCCATTTTAAGGAATCTTTTGTGCTTCTGTGCGTATTCCTACAGCAGAAAAAGTGCATAAGAAAGGAGCTTGAGCAGTCAGTAGTATAGTAGCTGGCTCACCCGTATGGATTAGACTGGTGAGGTCAGAGGAGCTGTGTGTACTTGCTCTGTGCTTGGGGAGGGGGGAAGAGAGGATTTGTCTATCAAAGTGAATAGCGATTCAGGCAGAATCGTCCCTCAGCTGTTGTAATTCTGATGTATTTTGATATGACAGCAGCTGCTGTCTAACATGCGTGGATCTTCTGACATTTGTAGTGGACTAAAGAATGCTTTTACATGCTGCTGAGCCTGACTGTAACTGTATTGCTGTAGGACAATAACGATGGGGGCTCGAGCGACTGAAACAACTCGGGAACTGGAAAGCACCTCTATAAAGTATCAAATAGGAGGACATGCAGAGAAAATGTGGCAACGGCTCAAAGGAATGTGAGTAGCTTCTCCTTGGCTTTTGTTCTGTTCCCTGGGAAAAATCGTTTTCATCTGTTTGTTAAAATGACTAATTAGCAAATGGGAGAGTTATCTCTAAGCTGTGAATAGTATTTACTCTCATAATACAGTGCATCACTGTAATATATGATGTTACTTAGATTAATGTCAGACTGTATAAGGTTCAATCACCTCATTTGAAAGATATATAACTAGTGAGAGTTACTATCCAAATTGAAATGCAGGTAAGTCCTTTCAGGTTAACACTTCCATTGCTCTGATATGGTTTTGTAAATGTTATCGTCAGAATCATCACTGCTGGAGCTATTTCATTATTTCTGTTGGTATATATAGGTAAGTATATTGTTGCAGTTGCATAGGAGGTATCAATACTTTGTCTTTTGAGAGTGCAGGTAAAGAAGTCTATATTAAAAGGTGTTTAGGAGGATGCTCTGTCTCTGGTTTTTTGTCAATTATTTTGGTGCTCAAAAATGCTAAAAACTGATTGAAGGACTATTTGAAGGGGCCACTAGGCACCTGCTGTGTCTAATTCACTCCTCTCAAATGCAATTTTCAGTGTAGAGTTCTGTTGCAAAAGACCAGTAAATAAACACCCGCAACCTGTCAGAGAGAAACTCCATCAAACTAGTGTGTTCTAAATCCCTTAAACTTCAACGCCTCCCTTTAAGAATATGTCTGGTTTTTGCTCTGAAAGTCAGGGTGTAACATGTAACGTGTATTTATTACCAATAAATACATGTTACATTTGTTGTTTTGGAAGCAAGGAAAAAGCACTATTATATTTGCTGGAAAGACTTGAAACACTGGGTTTCTGAAGGTATTCCACAGATGCTATATAGTGTCTCAGCTGTTGAAAGAAAACGGGTTACTTACAGTGCTAAGAGGATTAGATGTATTGGCTATGGCACTGCCTGTTTCCCCTATGCATTGGGTAGAGATTCAAGCTGGCTGGGGGAAGGGGAGTTTCCACCAGCTGCTTTCTTTCAAGACAAAGTGATTTCCATCATTGAAAGTCACTTTTCAGTTGTGGCCAGGGGTTTATCAAAACTTCTCTGTGATATGCTTTTGAATATTAGCTCTGAATCCTATCCTCACTCTGTTGAAGATATTTTGCCCCTAGAAACCCCGAAGTGTACATAACAGAGCAAATATTTTGATAATTTCCTGATGCCTCAGAGTTTCTGCTACTAGAGACCTCCATCAGTTTGTGCAGGCTTCCATTTGTATAAGGTCTAAGCTGCTGCTTTTGTTTGTTCTGTAAATTCTCTGTTACCACTAAGCTCTTGGGCTGAAACATTTCTTCAGCTGCCTCTGGAATGGTTCCATTAAACAAACTAATGTAAATAAACGTAATTGATGTAAATAACTAAACATTAGTGACACTCTCAGTACAACAGCTCCAGGAAATAAGGTTCATGCTTCTTTAGGAGTAGTTAAAACAATAGTTGGAGTTTGTTGTGTATCAAAATCGAATGAAGTGTCTGAAAACTGTTCATCTTTCACAGGTTGGTGCCAACCGCGTGACGGTTGTGACGGCAGGACAAGATAGTACTAAGATACTTGTATTTAAATGAAACAGGTTATATTATTAGATACGTGCTCAGCTGACTATTTTTCAGACTTTGCTGTGATTTCATTTAAATTATTCACTAGTCAATTGGAAATCACCGGCTAGTCAATATTATGAATATTGTATGGGGAAATTTTAAAGAGTTGAATTTTTCAGAGCAGATCTCTCTGCTCAGTTTGTAGTAATAAGCATCAGACATTAAGGAAAAGGATTCATTTTGCTGATGCACAGATAAGTAGAAGTATGTTTGTATGTGGTAGGGGACAGAGGCAGATAAGTGGGACTGCCACAGATAATCTCACTTGGCAAGAATTCTGTTATAAATCGTCAGTCGGGAGAATTGTTTCATCTTAGGGAGGGGAACTGCTAATGAAACTAAGTAGGTATGAAGCCAAATTACTGAGGTTTTAAAGTAGTATATGGTAATATATTTATGCTGAAGTCAAGACATGGTGCGAATTATGAAGCTGAATCTGCTCTTGTGGATGGTGTCCACAGGCCTACAGATTTTTCACCAATGTATACATGTGATTTCAGAACAGTTTTATGGTATTTTGCCAGTTGAAAGTGCTGATTATCTTCTTGTAAAGCAGGTCATTATTTCTGGGAGAACATTGGATTCCATTTAGGTAACTATCTAGATAGTGTTTAAAAGCTGCACAGTAGGTCCTTTACTTAAAATGAGCTTTTATTTTCTGTTAGCATTTCAGCTTTTCTCATAATAGACAATTAATTATGGATTTGGCTGCAGAATTCGATATATATTTAACCTCATATGTCTTGGCATGTTGTTGTTGTTGTTGTTGTTGTTTTTTTTTAATTTTTGTAAATGCAGACTGTTCTGTAAGATAATTGAGATGATTAAGCTTAAGGATACATGAAAATCCTTATTTGAATGCCCAGTAAGAAAAGCTGGGTATTGTGGGAGCTTGAATGAAAGGGCTTTTCTATGCATTTTCTAATCTATAGGTTTACTTAGACCTTGTTAACCTAATGCTCTCCCTAAGTGCTGTGATAAAGGCTTGGATATTTTGAATAGAATGAAAACCGTTCCTAACTTTCATTGGGTCCATGTGGCTTTACAGCCAAGCTCTGCCTTCTGCACAGCAAGTAAAAATCCAACTCTATTTTCTTTACATTGCAATTGCAGCAATTATGCAAGCAAGGAGATTATCTGGCAGAGAAGAGATTAATTTGAAATTAATAACTTGATTCTTAGTATTGGTGCTGAGTTTATTAATGCCTGAGTGTATAAAACAGAAGCTCACTGAATTTACTTGTGTAATCACAGGATTTACTTGTGAAAATGAGCCGTGTAGATTTCTATCTTGACTGGAGATTCTGGTCTTTGAATTAAGACATTTTCAGTATGCAGACTGTGAGCTTCTAAGGTTTTGTGCTTCAGGGAGAAAACAAAACCAAATAACAAGTGACAGCTAAATAACTCATATAATAGTGTAGCTTTTATAATTCTTTGTTATGCAGAAGAGTAAGAACAAAAGCCATTCAAGCCACTGCTGGAATTCCAGCTGCCTCACTGAAGGGGGGTGTTGTACACCTTCAGCTTCAGACCTCTTGTCACAGCCTAGCCAACAGGGTCCTTCTCAGACCATTTAATGCCTCTGATTGCACTTTTTCTCCCTTAGCCTTTCATTCTCTATTGGATTGAATCTTACTTTAGACTACAACTTAAATAAATCTCCAGCTTAAATGTATTCTGGTGTCAGTAGGACCAGATTTGCTGCCTAGAGTTTATTTTCAGATACTGATAGAGCATGGTGAGTGAGCTCTGAAAGGGAAGCAGCTTCTTTTCATTCAGAACCCAGAGAACCAGATTTAAAGCAGAGCTCTATATACTTACTGGTCTTACAATGCTTGGTTTCTCTTTAATCTGCAGGTAGACTTGACTTAAGTCTGTGTTCATTATTCTGTGAACTGGTGTGCTGTCTATGGTATATGTTTGCTGTCTGCCAGTTCACTCAGTGTCACCCACAGAACAGTCAGACCCTCTCAATTTATCTTACTTTGCAAGTAGGCGTCTTCTTTGCAAGTAGCTTCTTGTATCTCCACCAGTACTGAACGTAGTATTAGGGGTGAGTTTCATTTCTGAGCTTTGAATTAATTAGTGAGAAAATAGCTTACTTTTCACAGATATACAAAGTTGCCAGAATTGTCTCTAAGAGGCCAGAAAATCCAAGGTCCCAGGAGTTTGGGAGATTGCAGTTCACATGTGGTTAGAACAGGCTACTTTATGTAATTGTTAATTTAAAAAGAGAATATGTTATTGCCATCACTGTCCTAAGTCTAATTTATGGTAGCTTAGATGGCAAAAGGGATTTGAGGAAAAGCATAAGCTTCTTTCCTTAACTTCTTCCCTTTCTTTTTCCTCCACATCCAACATAATAGATCCCAATTTCTGCAGAATGGAGAGTCTAAACTGTTTCGAACACTAAAAGGGACTGACTCATAGAGCCAGTTTGTTGATCCTGCGATGCTGCTGTGAGAAATGCCAATCACTGCACGCGTACACATTTTGTAGAGGCAAAAAGGGGCCCAAGTCACTGATTTGAGGAAACTTGGCTTGATGTCAATGAAAGTAAAGACATGGCTGCCTCCACACCTGATGAATTTTCTGAAGAGAGAATGCTTTTAAAGGCATCAAACGGAATCCAGATTAGCAGCCTGTTAGGTCTAAAATGGACCAGAATGGGTACCTTTAGTTAGGGAACCTCACCCAGTCATTCCTTCATCAAATCTGTGGGTACAGGTGGAAGAGCTGCAGAACAATTTCCAAAACCGCATACCTTTGTTTTTCTAAGTTCCTTGTTCACATTTTATTTTATACTGTATTTGGTGTTTGTGTTTGCTTATTGTCCTTTTAGTATGCTCGATTTGCCTAAAATATGAAAGTTCAGTAAAGGTTAATTGAAGAGTTTATCATTATTACATCTTAACATTTTGTGATATAAAGGTTTACAAATGTGAGGACTGAACAATCAAAGAGAGGAGAAGAGCTGGAGTTACAGGTGGATAACTATGATAAAAAATGGTGAGACAGAAATTGTCACTGCTACCTATATTAGGAACAAATGGATGTACAGTTCAAGTAATTTTTACTTGTAGTGTTGCCTGTTTTTACTTTTTCCTAATGTGAAAATTTTTCCTTAAAGGAAAATCTTAAGCACTTAAAAGTAAACCAAATGACAGCTATTTCTAAAGGGAATTTAAGTAAAATCAAAGCTGTTATTCGTCAAATATGATTTCAGAAATACTCTGAGCAGAAAAATTAAGACATTATATAATGATTTACCTGTTGATTGATATGTATCCCTTTAGTGCTATAATTACAGTAAGAATTGTTCCATTATAAATTGTGAACGACTTCTTTTGATTTTGAAACCAGTCTGTTTCTGTGCCTGAGTAGTCAAGGTAAACAATTTGTAATTATAACTTTGTAACCTAAAACTATGCGTCTAATTAAATTTATAATATGGTAAATGTTAGATTTTTCAATAACTATACATATTTCAGCTACTTAGGATTAGCAATTTAGAGAACTCTTTCATCCAGTCATATTAGAATAACGATGTTATTTTGCTGTTAGAAAGGTATTTCCATTATTATCATGTACAGGAGGCACAGAATTAATTTTCTGGTTCATATTAATTTTTTTGCTGCAATTTCTGGCACATATCAGTGCTTTTGATGGATTAGACTAAATGCTAATCCTTCAGTTTACTATGGGTAGGTGAATTGCTGTGATTATAGAAAGCTCTACTAGAAATAATTGCAAATTGAAGAAGTGGTGCACAAGCCATAATTTACCTATGATATCACTAAGAACAGCAGCAGCATGTCTTTACAGGTCTCACAGTCCCCAAATAATACAATATAATATTGAAATTCCCCATATGTAGACCTTTAAACGTACATGTACACCCCCCCCTCACATATGCTTCCAATTAAAATTAAGTATTTTATCTAAGAACACTGCAAAGGAAATTAAAGATAACATTTCCTGAAGCTAAACTGCAATTAAATGAAGTTTCAAATGTCTATATTCTCTATTATTATTTATGTTAAACTTCTGGCTCTACTTATGCTACATCAAACTCTTCTAAGATTTCCTAAAAGATACATTCTGTGACTATTTAACTTATAAATGTTCAATTCAGATCTCTGTCTAGAAGAGATTGCATATATTCCACTACACAAATAATTGCTTTCCTCCTATTTTGAACTCCTGCCAGCTACTTGTGCAGGGGCCCTTGTTTGCCCTGCAGACTGACCAATTATTATAAATGTTTCTTTCAAAAATTCCATTCTCCAATTTAGCTGGTACACATTGAAGCCTGCCACAAAACAGTGGTTTCTCAGAGCTATTGGTCAAAAACTCAGAGTTCATACTGCCCTCCCACACGTAACTCTCAGTTTCTGCTCCACCTCTACAACAAAATGAAGTCAAAATATCTGGATAAGCTAAAAAAAGCCTTTTGTCTTGTTAATTAGATAGAGTTTGAAAAATGTAAATGCCTAAATACTGAAATTACATGGTTACTAGTGGAAGTTATAATAAAAATAGGCATTGACTTCATACATCTGAAAGAGAATCATAACCTCAGGTTTATCAAAATTGTGTCTGACTGAAGTTTTTTGTAAGATAAATAATTGTTTAGGAGTGAGCTAAGCATTTAGTACTGTTCCATTTTGTTTGCGTTTGCCATCCAATTGGGTTTACTCCTGAGTTTACTCTGGGTTATCTCTCGAGGAGGGCTGGAACGAAACAGTTGCAGTTATTTCTACTGCCATTTACTGGAGACTATTAGAAATCTAAGATTGTAAAGAAGGTTTAAGATCTACTGAATGGTAGCAAGTCCCCCAGTGCTTCTACTGTTTTATCGTATCTAACCTGCAAGAGTTTTTTCTTTTTTGTCAGAAAATAAGCAGAACGTCCAAAGTCCCCCAGAAAGAAGAAAAAATAACCAACCCATCAGCCAAGCAACCAACCAAGGACCAAATGGTCTGTGCTTGACCCACAAACTTCAGAGTGATGGAGTACTTTACTCATTCTCTCATGACCGCAGTTTGGGAGCTTTTTTGTTTTTCCTTTACTGCCTTCCCATACAATTTCAAGTATGTGAGGTCACCAATGCAATTTATGGAGCTTTTTAAAACAAGGCCTCATAGAGAGGACCTACAGAGGTGGTCAGAACTTAATATAAAGTCAATCCTTGAGTTTCACTAAAGAGGTAGAGAAAACTGAGCAGTTGTGATTAAAATAAAAGAGAAAATTGCACTCTGCTGTGGTTGAGGGAAGCTGAAGAGAAATTGAATACAACAGTTATAAAGTTACAGCTGACAATGAAGTGACTCAGTTTTCAAGGTCCATAAAGCTTCACAATTAGTCAGGCAGTGTTGCAGACTGAAGAAACCAGCCTTCTCCCCAACCTTACTTTTCTTTTAGAAAACTGCTTAGACTTACTTGTAAAGAACTACTAAATGCATTCGATATCTGTTAAAGGATGCAGCTGGTTGCAGAGTAGTCTGTGACTCAGACCATAGACAGATATTCTCTGAATACATATATGCAAGGGATAGCGATCTTAAAGCAGTATGCGTCTTACTCCTAAAAGTTTGGGTCATTCTGACTTTGCCAGCATATGTAATTTCCTAAATGTAAGTCAAATACTGTTAACATGATCTGTTGCAGTTATTGCTGTGGTTCTGCTAGAAAAGTGATTTCCAGACTGGTCTTTTGTGAGCTGAAAGGTTTTTTCAGCTACACGGTCCCTAAAAGATGACCTTTTTCAGGGGCCATCATGGATTAAGTTGTCTCCCATGATTCATTCTTGCCTCCCAACTCTCATTGCTGCTTTCATGCTATCTTTCTTAGCTGTTCTAGTATGACTGGTTTTGATGCCATGCAGAGAATTCTTCAGTGTTAAAAATAACCCGTAATAACTGTTTTTACCCCTACTATAAACTTCGGTCGGTTCCTACGCTGGATTCCTTTTGCGTTTCTATATCTAGCTGCTTCCTTACAATGGAGGAAGTCGTCTGAGAGTGGGAATATCTGAAGTTAAAGGAGATGGTCCAGCTTGAACAGCTCTCCAACAAAGCTATCATAGTCTTAAATTGTTCATGTTTTAAGTCCTTGATTCTGTGATACTATAAGTCCTCCTCTAGGGTACCTAATATTAGATCAAAACATGACAGAAAGTGTTGTCATGACAGAAAGAACTTGTTCTGAGGGTTCAATTTTATTCCAATATTTTTGAAAGGTTAACTTCAAACTAGCAGATTTTATGAAGATCAAGTACTGCCCACATCATTCGAGCTTTATAATACATCAGATAACATCTGTGCTTCTCTAGCCAACAAAAAGCTAGCCTGAAAGAAGGCCAGGATAAACATCTGTGCTGTGTACTTTGGCTAATTCAAGTCAATTGTAATCACGTGTTTGCACCTCAACTGAATCAGTTAAGTACTGCTAGGTAATCTATAACTAGCAGTCACAAATTTGTAATCTAAACTCCCCTAAATCTATTGTTTGCCTTTGCTGTATAAAGTATTGCCCCCACTGGCAATATTTAGGGTGTCTGCAAAGCAAAAAAAAGGTGAAAACTGCTATTTTAACATTTTGATTCTTGACCTGAATGCCCTGAGAGTAAGTATTCATTAGCTGCCGTTGTGCTGTGTATGGTCTGTGCAATGAAGCTGGGCAGTCAGGAGGTTTAGTATGGGTTCTTTAGAATGAGTAAGAGAAGTAATGCTCACCTGAGTCAGTGTCATAAAATGATGAGATTTTCCTAAATTCCTAAATTGCTTCTCTGTTTGGCAATTTAAGCAAATACATCTGATTTTAGACCTTCAGAGAAGCCAGTATACCTTGAGGTATCATCTGCTGAAGAACAGAAAAACATGAGACATACATTAAAACTTTACTTTTTCCAGAACTAGTAGTTCTACAAATATCCCTCCAAATTAAAAAAAAACCAAACAAACAACTTTTTCTCAGGTCTTCCTCACTGATCTCATGGCTGCTGCTTGATGGCATAACTAAATGTTTGCGATCACAGTCATTCAGCATTATTGCCTGGGTTTGTTGCTACTACTTGTTTGAGTTTTTTCAGCCTTAGAGGCTGTTGAATTCCAGCTGTGCAACCTTCTAAAGTTCTAATGCAGATATTATTTGATGCAGTGTTATTTAACAGGGAGAGATCTAAAGGAAGATGTTTGTCTATGCAAGCACTTAAGCTCCATTATCTGTTGTTTGACATTGGCTGCAGTTTGTCTGACCCAACCCTTCTCCAGACTTTTGGCGCCCCCAGGAAAACAAGTAGCCTCTATAAATATTATGCAGATCTTTAATTGTTGTGGATTTCTCTGATAAATAGTGTTTGGAGGCAGCTACATTTGAGTAGTTCACTGTTAGTGTAATTTATGCCAGAAGGACACTAAGGAACAGACTGCTGGGTAGTATTTACCTCTTTCTTTTGTTCATCTACAATACAGAACTGGTTTTTTGCCTGGGAAAATTGAAATTAAATACAATTGTTGGGTTTTTTTCTGCTGTGTTGTCTGCAGAATTTATTGAAGAATCAACATCAAACCGTGCTTACCTGCAGTTATATGTTTGTTTTGAATGGTTTCTTTCCTTCTTTCTTGTTTTTATAATACCTCTGACACCACTTAGTCATATTCAGTAGCTTTCTTTTCCCTTTTTATTGAAGGCTCGATGAAGGTTTGAATATTTTCCTCTATACTGAAGATTTTTATTAATATCACTGTATTTCCTAACCCCAAATACATCCAGGTAAGATAAACGAGACCCCTGTTTGTCAGAGATGTCAAACATGCAATGCTCAGCTGGAGCTGCAAATGGTTGTACCTTTTGACAGTCCCTTTTTATCATCAGTGTGTTATTTTCTAATGCACGGGCAACTGCACTGCAAAAAGCATTACATCATTGGCATTGATTTCTGTTAGGGTGGGCTGGAATGCAGAATTCCTGCTGGGAAGAAAATTAAATACATAAAAAAACCTTGAAAAAGGCCACCAAGATTAAATCCTCAGAAGAATGAGTATTCTGAAATGTCTTTTACAAAATTTGAATCAACATCTTTCTGACTTTTTCTACTTCTAAGACCATAAACTGAGGTAGCAGTAAACCGGTTGTTCAAAAACCAGTGGTTCAAGACCCTGTGCTGCCAGAGATGACCCAGCGCCACAGCTCTGAGCAACCCAGTGGAATACTTACCTATAATCAAGAAATCTCTGAGATAGATATAATTTTATGAGCAAAGTAAAATGTGCACAAAATCCTGAAATTTTCCATTGGATAACAAGTTCAGTTAGAAAATTACTGACCAACTCTGATTTAATTCTTTCCAACCTAACTAGAAAGACCTTGGATTTTATGTGGAATTAGAAATTAGATGTTTCTCTTTCACAGAAAACTGCTAAAGTATCACAGAGTGTTTTCTCTGATCATATATTCATTCTTTGGTAATTTGGAATATATGTTTCAATTACTGCTAAGACACCTTCACCCAACGTAAAGCCAGTTAAAGTTTACAAACGCTGTTTACGGGATAATCCTGCAACAGTCAATGGCCGTAAGATGGAAATATAATAGCCTTGTCCCTGACATATACTGCTGTGACAAAGAAACACTCTTTTAGTGTTATATCTCTCTTGAACAGACATTATTGGTCTTAATTTTATATAACTGGAACAAAAATGAGACTTCAAATTAATTTCCCTGGGACTATTTTTTTGTGTGTGTTTCTTTAAGTATGTTTTACAGGCAAATACGTCAGGGTTTTTTTTTGTTTTTTTTTTTTTTTTCTTCTTTTTTTCTGTAAAGCTTAACTTGGTTGCAAGCCCAAGTTAATAATGAAAAGATATTTATGTCTCAATTTCTCCATGTAGTGTGTGTATTTGATACTTTTAACAGTGGCACATCATTGTATACCCCTGGAACGTGTTGAGTCCTTCCTTCCTATTCCCATCATGAAGACTCCTCAGAGCGGTGTAACTGTTTTGATTTATAGAGTGAAATAGTACACTTATCTCTGGAAGGAAAACTGCAATCATTAAATGATAAGAAGTATTACTTAGAGTGGTGAAAGTATATGTAAAAGGAATTAAAAAAAATTATACTCTTCAAATTAAGTTTATCTCTACTAGATACTTCCCGGTTCATGTAAATGTTAGAAGTATGACACTCTTAAAATGCTGTGAATAAAAAAGCTTTGGCTTATTTGGGCCTTTTGACTTCGAAGTTCCTTTCTAAGCAGATTGATTTAATATTGCTTGTTTCTCTAGAAATAATAAAAAATGTTTGTCAAAGACTTGTCAAAATGACAGAAGTTAAAAACATACACATGTAAATAGTTTGGTGGTAACTGTGAGGAAGCTTTGCTCCCATGAAAGAAATATTTAATTCTATTTTTAGTTGTTCACTTGAGTAATTCAGTTACCCATTGTCTGCCTTGTGTGAGCTACACATCAGAAAGGGATTCCCTCTTCACTTTGTTCCTAGAACATCCCTACTGTTGCAGAAAAGTTAAAATATGTAATGTGTAGAAGTAGCTAGGCATGAAAGTGTTAAACCATTTTGATTCAACACACTTCTGAACTTATATAATTAATTGGTTTCCTGGCTTTGTAATTAAAAAAAGTATGATGCATACTTAGTAGCTTTCCGCTGTTAAGTGGGCTATGCCAGATGATCTTTTTGGTAAGAATTTAAAGATTGGTAATGTATTTCTGTCCTGTGAAACAGAAATTGAATTTCCAAGAATGCCAAACAGACAGCTCATGAACACTTATGACCTAGCCTTATGATTCCTAATTCTGGTTTAATATATCAAAACATTCCCTTTTCCTTCACCAGTAACGCATTGTTTTATTCTTTGGTATTCCCAGAACATGCACATTTACCCCTGTTGTAAATCAAACATGGTTCGTATGCTGTATGAAACCGAACGTTAGCTAAGAGAAAAATGGTTTGCCTGTGTAGCAGATAGGGACAAAAAGGTTTAAAATGAATGTACAACAGCTGCAAGTCTGTTTTAGAGCTGGATATGAGGTAAACACAGGATACAAACATCCCAGAAATGATGACAGTTTATAGCTCAATCCAAACTTTCTGAGTTGCTCCTGTCACTGTAACAGCCTAAAACAAAGTTTGTGTTAGAGCCTTTCAGAAGACCAAATTGTGATAGATTTAATACAACTGTGGCAATGTGTGTCCTGATGTTTAAAATAAAGATGATAGAATTCTTACAGAAAATCTTGGCTTAGATTTGGTCTTCTAATTTTATTTCTCTTTTGTTATTAGAATCTTGCGTACTTTTTAACATCACATACCAGCTCTGCTACAGTCTAATCAAATCCAACACTAACAAACATGCCATAATATGTTAATATTATCACTTCCCAGAAAAAATTAGGTGTCTCAGGTGGGCATAAGCCATATGGAGCTGTTTCTGTCACCCATTTCTCCCTTCATTTACACCCAGCTTTGACCAGATTCATTCTGGATACATGAGAGAGTCAACCTTGTCTTAGCATGAGGTCATATTTAGCCTAACATTGCTGATCGTCTTTTCTTTATGACAAAGGACTGTATGCAGAATGCCATTGTGTGTAGTTAAAAAATATCCTTGTGTTCGCATACAAGATGAAAGCAAAATGTAAAGAGTGGATAATGAGTTAATGAAAGTGTATAATTTCCTATGAGTTTTGCTTAAGACCTTTTAGTTTGGAAGTTCAGAACATTTTCATCATCAGTTCAAAGCTAAAATTATCTCATTGGTTTGGGAGAGGAGGATGAAGAACTTGCAGAGTCCTTGAATCATGTCACTATTTAGGGAAACATGGTTATTAATAGAACTTGATTTTAAAATACTTTTCAACCTTTATATGTTAAATGTAATCGCAAATACATGCTTAGTTTTAATGACTAAGGAAATAAAGTGAAAATTTATACTTTAAGACATCAGCTTCAGTAGAGGAAAATTTCAAGGGGAAGGATCTCGAAGAAAAGGTAGAATTCATAGAAGTTTTAAAGATTAACTATATTTTTTTCATTCCCACTAATGAAAAACAGCTTTTACATATGGTGACTCTGCATTGAAATAGACTCAGATGCTGTGTAAAGCTTTATAATGACAATGTAAAGTGATAACAGATGTGATTTCTCACACTAAAAGACATTCTTATCATTTGATAATGATTAACATTATGATGATCCTCTTGGAGTGGAACTGGTTTTTTTTTTGTTTTTTTTTTTTTTGTTTCCTACATTGTACAAGATATATTAAATCTGTCTTTAGCTGGCACCCATGCCTTACTGAAGTTGGCAGACTACCACATGCATGGGATCATTTCCAGCTTCATACATGGGCATGAATGCAAAAATCTCCATATGATGCTTCACTTCTGAAAATTAGTTGGTGATTTTCAAAAAAGGACTGCTGCAAAATGCATTTCTGTATCTCAGCAAAAAGTACTTCATGGCCCATCTATGGGTTATATTTGCTCAGTCATCTGCTTCTATCCAATCCATTAGGACCTAGTAACATTTAAAGGCACTCCAATTCCCGGCTGCACTGGGACTTTGTGGTTCAATCTGTAAGATCTGAAAATCTTGTACCTTTGGGAGATTGCTCAGAGATGTAAGAAAATGTCAAGATCCAACTTTCAATTCATTCCTTCAGGTAAAATGTGGTGTTGGACTACAGATTTTTCTGAAATGGACAGTGTGAAAGAGGTTTGGGGTTTTCAAATAAGGAAAAAAAGTATATAATAGTTTTTACGGCATAATTTACAAAATACAGTTGATGTCATGCCCATAGAGCATAGACCATAGAACTTCAGCCTGTGATTTCTCCATCAAGTCCATAATTTAATAAAATTAGCCTGGTTCTGGTCTCACTTAGACTAGTATAATTAGAGGCTATTGAATTACAGCACAATAAATGAGACCTCACAACAAATTGACTTTACTGGGGCAAAAGAGCACGGTATTTTATGGATGTAGTGGAATTTGGTTAAGGTTTATCGGTCACTCCTTTTTATGAACACTGGGCTATGTCAAGTATGTTGCAGTTTTTCAAAGTTAGTTGTTACTGGATGTGATTCCTCTTTTCTTAATTGCTCAGTGAGAAAGTCACCTGATAGGACAAGAATGATTCCCTGAAGCTTGTATTTTTTTTTTTTTTTTCCCTCTTCTCCCAAAGGAATGAAACATGTTTACCTCCCTTTGTCTATCACTTGGCTGCTGCTATAGTAGTAACACAGAAACAGATTGCAACAAATTTGCTATTTATTACTATGATTTTGGATTTTTGCCACTCTCGCTAATGAGCTATGTTTTTGCAGATAGGCAAACTAAGGGTGGGCTCCTCAGCTCACATGCACTCGATCGTATCCTGGTTTGTCATTAAATTTATTTTTAACAATAAAATCAGCAGATTGTAATTTGTATTATGATCCTCATGAATAGATGTCACCATGTTTAATGCAACTGTGAAGCTTTGGACTGTGCAGATGAAGGGAGTTAGACATTGAAAGAAAAACAGTTGCACAGCATCATCTAAAATTTTATTTTAGCAGGGTTTTTTGCAATAATTTGTGGAATAGTAAGGAAGGGAGATATAGATGGGAAGGGACAGTTTTATCTAATGCCACCCCCATTTAAAGCAAATAATGATATTGCATTCCTTTCTAGTGCAGCATGCAGCTAGCGTGTTACGATATTGCACAGCATTTGGTATAATAGTGTAAGTATGTACCACATTAAGTGATGAAGTCTTAAATGTTGTACTCACATTTTTATAGGTAGTTGAAGGCTTCTCACTATACACTCAGGACCATTAAAATTATATAACAAATAAAAGAGGGTTGTTTTGTTGGTGGGGTGGTTTTTGGTTGTTTTTTGTGTGTGTGTGTTTTGTTTTTTTTTTCCCTTCCTGCTGAGTTGCCTCAGAGGAAAGTGTCAGAAACGCAAAAGTATTTGTTGCTTCGCTTCATGATTAAATCCCACCTTCTCCATTGAAAGAACTCTTATTTTACATTATTGCCATTACAAAATGTCTCTACCCATCACAAATATTTCGGTTTCCCTGTTTCTCTTCTTAATTGACACTGAAAGCCATTTCTGACATTGTGAGTCTAGAAGCTGCCATTCCTTCATGTGTAAAGAATTACACTCAACAGTAGTACGTGTAAAAGAGATGTTTTACTCAGTAAACTGTCTCTGTACCAAAAAGTAGACTGCTAATGAGCAAATAAATGTAGGTTACCATTTTTAGTTTTTAATGTCATTATTCACAAAGAACCAATGCCTACATATGTGATTGCAGCTACCCAGATTGTCTTATCTGTGTAAATGAATTATGAAAGTGAAAATGAGCAAAGGCATTATCTGAGCAGCAATATATTACCAATTATAGTGATGTGATTATACAATTATAACACTTCTATTGAGGCACTTGTACTTCAGTGGAGGGTAGCTCTTTTCTGTTCACATTAAAACTTTCCTAACAGATTTAGTAAGCATTTATGCTGTGGGAAAAATTATTGACACCAGAAGTTATCCCACTTATCTGTGTCAGCTTCAATTCACAGTTTTGGATACGATGACACATGCTTGTTTCGGTAGTCAAGCTAGTTTCTTCTCTCTTACTTCCCCACCCTTTTTGGAAAGGAGAGTTACCTTTAATCCACGCTGTAGGAATCCAGATAATTTCAAGGATCTGGTTTGTTGGCACAGTTAAAGGGATAATGGATGTGGCATAGAGTGGGAATGAACTGTTAGAGCTGGGGTGCAAGTATTAATTCACTGCTGAAACTGGTGTATTGAGAAATTAAATCCCTAAATTGTATCAAAAAGATTTTCCTTTATTGAAGCTAACAAACACAGGGAAATGTTACCCCAGTGCTGTTCACAGCAATGCCAGTGCTGAAGCACTGTTAACAAAACCATGCCATCGCCTCCCTCCTTAACCCAGTGCATTCTAAACAATGGAAAACACTGAATCAAAGATTCAGTGTTTTACATTTGCTTGGAACCATGCTAACTTAATCAAGAATGAACTTGCTCAAGGATTTTTTCCATAGAAATAGGACAACAAGACATTCTGGTACCACTCCCAGAGTATGACTCACAAAGAGAAAGCAGCAGAGAAAAAGAGTGGTTTTTTCATTTCAAAAACCCTCTCACTTCCTTTCAAGGTTATGCACTTGATTTTGTTTCTAAATGTGTTATTTGATTCTCTTCCTACTAATGTTTGAAAAAATAATCTTAAAGGTAGATGACAGCAATATTTATGGAGCGGCTTGTCATCCCCCTCCATTTTTTGCTGAAAGATGCATGCTGCATTCCTTCTGTGTTTAGTCACTTCAATACAACATGAAATCCTGACATGACTGTGACTTCTCTTGACTCCTTACTAAATGGCTTTGTTCTAGCAAAACAGACCAAATGATACCGATAAATTATCTCTCAACATTCATTCATTAGGGTTAAGACATATTGTGATGGGCAGGAGTTATCTTGATGGTTAAGGTACTTCTCACTCAAGCTAAACCCAAAGGCTAGCTTTTCACTTCCTCCCCTTCCCACCACCCCCCAGTAATTTTATCAGTCAGCTTCTAAACAATATACTCAAATAATATGCTCAGATTGCCTTCCACTTGAAAAAGTTGATCAATATTTTTGTCCTACTCGTTACAGAGTGATTAGGTTGCAAAGTCCTACATCTAGTTGCAGTTACTTGGTATAAATTAGGTCGTTGTTCCACATTCTTGTTAATGTTGTGTTTCCCGTCTGCTGTAGTTCATTATGAGCGTATTGCTTATTCTGTCTACATACAAGGCAATCCAACAACTTCGCAAACATTTCAACTAGTTCTTTGAGCTCCAGCAGCACAAAACCTTTAATGTATCTGGGACTATTAAGCAAATACCTGTTGTTCTGAGATCAATAGTATCTGACGTAGAATAAAGGCTTAATTTTTAGTTTCAGTTGATTCGATTTTGGTCATGACACTGATTTGCTAGCCGGAGAGTTTATTTTAACACTTGACCTCTTAGAGAAAGAGGCTGAAGTAATATGAATGACTGGTGTTGCTGAGGGACTTCAACAGTAAAATCTGGCAAGTAAACCTAATACATTTCAGATAAATATATGTTAATGGGACTTTGGGAAATGTACAATTTTTGGGTGGATGGCGCATTTTTATTTCCTTGCAAGGATGAAATTTTTAGAAAGATGTTTCAAAAGAATAATTAAGACAAAAAATGGAGAAAGGAATATATATTTTGGAAACATGAAATATATATCTTAATGCAAATTATCAGGATTTATTAATATGACTAATATTTTACTTTTCATAAGAAAGAAAAACAGGAAAGAAAATGTTACGCACATTCATGTTACCACCATGAGACATGTCTCTGTGACTGCTGTTGAATCTGGATGTCCTTAATCACTTGTACAGAGCTACGAGTAGGAGCTGATGTGTAGTGAGGGCTACAGCTGAGAGCTGTACACTCTAGGTAATTCCAGCATGAGCAATGTCAGGGCTGATTTCTATGTTGGACTATCATTATAAGGGGACTTCCAGGGGTTTTTTGGTGTTTTTTTTTTTTTTTTTTTTTTATTTCGTCTCAAAGGTATCAAAACCAGCTAACAAAATCACTTGACTCGAATGTTACATTGTTTTCTCCTCATCTGTACTTCTGTTTGCCGCTGCTGTTTTTGATTATTCAGTGTTTCCCCTGATATATGCCTGCCTGAGACTTCATTTCTCTGGACTGTCTTCTGAAGCCTCTGAAATCCAGAGTTACTGCTAAAACTGATTAAGACCTAAAATTCTCATCCCATAAGAAAAGTTAAATTCTCTAGGCCTCTTACCAGATAGTAAACTGTGTCAAGGTTGGGAAGTTAATGCATCCTTTAGTTTTCTGATATTGTACACAATCAGCTCATCTCAGTAAGAGCCCCAGACAAATGATTATTGATTTGTTTAGGTTATTTATCATCATGGGACCTGCCCAAGTCCAGTTTGCAAAGATACAGGACTGGTATCTAGTCAAAGATGATGATACACAGAGAGATGAAGTTCTGAAACCACTCCTCACCCTCTTCCCCCAGCCTGTAAGCGAAAGATTCTGGACAGTGGCCAGACTTGGAAAGTAGCTCTACACAGGATTCACAAAAATGGTATTTTAGTTTGATTTACCCTGGTTTGCTAATAAAGACAGTCTTTGCAATAGGGAGTTTTTATAGTGGATATATGTGGGTGCACCACAACCTTCCACCCTCTGCATTCTCATGTAGATTTACATCTCATTACTGTCTAGCTATTAATTGCATGTGTCTGTGAACAATGATGGCTTCAAGTACTAAGCTGTCAATATGACTTTCCCAGATGAACATCTGAGTAGGCGTAAATGTCATGATAAGCATGCTGCCTTCATGTATCACAGAAAGTTATTATCTCCTTTATGCCGATTCTTATATAACTATAATTCTGGCTGATAGAATAGAATAAATACTTAATTTTTTCTCATAGTTAGCTGTGTTAAATATATATATATATATATATATAGGCAAAAATTCTGCTTTCTGATAATGAAATGTTTTTCCTTCAAAATACCTGTCAAATTTGATACTTTTTCACATGTCATTATTTAGGTGAACTCGAATGCTAAGAGCACTTAGATATGTGAAGTTAAATACACCAATATCAATTGAAGTCACCAACACCAATTGGCCCTCAGAAACTGTAGAGAAAAAAAATTAATTGGATACTTTCTTTTATTTAACAAAATCTCAGGATAATCTTTAGAGGTAGCAGCACTGTACACCGTTGCCAAAAATGTATCTGAGGGGCTGGAGACAGACTCATCCACTGTTTTTCAAAGTTATATTAGATTTTAAAAGTCCTATTTATATTAATCTTGGATTTTACTGTCAGTTTTCCAAATTGGAATACCGTTAGACCCATAATAAATAGCAGGAAAACACATTGGAATAATAAAAAAAAACATGGCATGAAATTGATACTTTAGACAAAAACTGGAAACTAAAGAGGCATCAGAAATAGGGCAATGAAGTGTCCATAGATAAGACAGAGGTATTGTTCATGCAGAATCTCACAGAAGACATTTCCTTGAAAAAACCCCCAACAAAGCGCAAGATCATTAAGCTCCTGTACAAGTTCCGTCCTAATAAGTGATTGTTATTTACAATACAGCAGCTAAAAAGATTTTAGAGGTTTCTGGACATTATTCTCTGGGCTGTTTAGGTTCCAGGCTGCTGGCATAGCTGTTAGGCTGCACCATTAGTGGTGCTTCTTCCTGGGAGGTAGTCTGACAAATATGATGAAACGCAGAATACTGATAATCAGAAAACCCCCCCCCCCATAATTTAAATGCAACAAAGGTTTGGGCATTTCATATGGGAACTTACAGGCTGCTAGTACTCATTTTATTTAACATTAACTGCTACTCCAAGCAGACTTCTAAAAGAAAAGATCTTGATTGTAGTTTTGTGTCTTTTTGTGACAGGGTCAGGAGCAGATGCTTGAATTTTCTAATCTCTTCTTGTCAGATCAGCACATGGAAAAATCAAACAATACTGCCTGGCACTTTGAAGCCTTTCAGAGACCCTCTTTTCAGTGGCTGTTGGAGAACATGAGTGTGAAAGTGTTCAAACCAAATGTTTGCCAGGCATCTCTCAGTGGTCATGTAATCCTCAGTGCTCAAAGACTTTGAGAAAAAGCCTGAGGAGGAAAGTATTTCTTAGTTCTTATTCCTCTTTAAAAGGTACTGCTGATTCTACTTGTCTATTAACCATCATTGGATAAAACAGAAAATGACCCTTTGCTTTGGTTTAACTGTTCTAAATCAATGTTTCTAAACGTTTTCTTAGTTCATCTCTGTGAAGAACATAGGTATGTGCAGGTCGTAAGAAACTATGCTCAGTAGTGACTGACTTTTGTCTCAGTTTTTAGTTAAATCCTCGATAAAATAGAGAAATGAAGGCTGGGCTTTTAAGAATTAATTAGTGTGTTTAAGTGGCCAGCCTTTAACTTTTGATGGAAACTAAGCAGAGGACTTTAAGGCACTTTTGATATTTTTGCCTCAATCTGTGATGTTGATAAATTCCACCATTACAAGATTCTGCTCAAATAATAGACATATCACTAATTATTTCACTGAAGTGTCAACATATCACAAGAAACAACCTCAGCTCTGTCTTCTTAGCCATTCTCCTCTTCTTAGATCCATTTATATGTAACTGGGTTTCTGCAGCTCTTTCGTCATATCCCATAACTTAAAACTTCTCTCAGTTCTTGTTCAGCACTTTTTCTAGATCTGTATTTCATGTTTCCTCCTTATACCGGTGAGGAAAGCCTAACATGCTGGCAGTTTAAGTAGAGCCTCAGACCATATCTCTAGAAATTCTTGGGCTTCTGTCGTCATTGGCTTTTCTTCCTTTCTTTTTCCCTTCTCTGAGTGATTGTTTTCTTGTTACATTTTTCTGTGTGTCTGTTTTAACCCTTGGTCTAGAAAAATATGCTGCAGCTTTTTGGACATATGCCAAAATTAAAAAAAAAAAAAGGATACGTGCCAAATTCTTAGTTTTAAAATAAGACCAGCAAGAGAGTACGAAATGATTCATCACTTCCTGGCAAGTGTAATTATCACTGCAATCACCATTCATTATCTATTTGCACCCTTTAAAGATGTGCTAAATATTACTGTAAATCCAGAAAGTTATGGTTTCCACTGAACCAAGTGAAAGAAATTAAAGCAGCACAGGTGTGTGCTTTAAACAGGAAACGACACTGATCTCCAGGACTCTCAGAGCTGCCTTCCTCAGAATGACCTGCAAGAAAAGTGTCACACTGGTGTAAAAACGGTATACGCTGAGCTTAGGTTAGCAGCTATACAAAAAGAAAGTATTTCAGCCATTTTAGCTATTGTGTTTGTTATTGTTGAGAGCTGACTGCTGAACTGTGAAACCAGTTCCACCTCTTAGCTGAGCGTTTATTCACTGTCTGAACTGGAACATTGGTGATCCAGTAAGTATGTCTAATAATTCATTTTGTGTAGTTATTTTATCCTGTTTTAAGCAAATCACTTGTAGCTTCACTCCTATAGATGCTCCCTGGCAATTATGTATAAGCCAACAACGAATCTTATTTTAACAAGGTATAGTTGTAATTTCTCTGAATTTTGAACCTCATACAAATGACTCAAAGCTTAATTGATTCTGCCTATAAGTAAACTACTGTGGGATGCAGATTCATTCTCACCAGCCATTGCCAAAAGCTTAAAACAAAATTCAGACTTGGTAACATGTCAATGTACTCATTTCTTGGAAAACTTATGTTGTGAGATCTTTGGGGTAGCAATCATCTTTTTGTTCTGTTTGTATAGCAACTGGTACAATGGTGTCTTTATCTACCAGTGGGATTTTTGGGTCCTATCACAGGAAACAAATATTTAAAATACATTGTTTAAAAATCTTACAGTGCATGAGAATTTTTCCAAGTTGTTGTGAATGACTGCTACGTTAGTGAAAATTTTTTACCTAACAAGTAAATGCTATTATTCAGCATTTATTTTTGCGTGTTGCCTGATCTCTGTTCATACTCAGGGGGGTTAGACACAAAGAGCTGCCTTTATTTCCCCGATCCCTGTGGCATTCAACTCTAGCTGGAAGTCTCACCTGTGACCTTATATTTTTGTACACATAGAATCAAAGCCGTTCTGAAACGTGTCTTGTCCTGGAATATCACTAAAAATGGAGGAATCAAACGGTGTGTAGTAAAAGAAGTTTTAAGAGTGGCAGGAGGGAAGGAGGAGATTACTTCAATGGAAGTAGTAAGGGAGGGAGAAGACCTAAAACTCGCCAGAAATCATAAGTGTGGAAATGGCCCCAACCCACATTAACCTCTAAATTCCTTTGGTTGTTATGCCCAGCTTCTGATTAATTAGGGTAGGACGAAACAGCATTTCCAAGTAGGTTTCAGCTTCGGAATGAGTGAATATATTGTCTGTCTAGGAGGACTGTTGTCAAATTTAGAGTTTCAGTACTTTTACATGAGGAAAATTAATAAATGGATATTTTGTGCATGGTGATACTCCATTTAGAATCATATATGGACTTGCCTTTTTAAATTTCATAGTGTCTAAAAGTGCTACAGATTAAAGTAGACTTAATTGCACTCTCCATTAGGGTAATTAGATAGCTGGGAAGGGTGTTGAACACCTGCTGTGTTTCTACATGCTTTTTAGAGTCCAGAATAGTTATGTCTTTGATTTCTTCTCCTGGCAACCTGTATGAGGCTGACTTGTGAATTTTCAGTACTATTCCTCCTTACTCCTCTGCAAGTCAAAGGTGTTAGTGAAGAGTCCTTTAAGAAGCTGAAACAGGATAAACCTCCCTGATTTTGCACCTTCAACTTCATGGGCATTATTGGCAGATGTTATTCTTGCATTATAATGTTGCTTAACTTGAAAGATTGCATTGTGCTGATGGGAGAGGGTAGGTATGTTTGCTGAACTCCAGACTTGACTAAAGATATTTTTTTTTTTGTTAAAACCAAGATTATGATTATGCAACAAATTACAAGTAACCCTGTGATTTAGTGAGTCGGTCTGGTCAAGCATAGTGGCCTTTTTCTACAAGGTTCTTCAATATTTCTCACTGTGATTTTAAGGTTTATTTGCATTACTGACTGTGCAAAAGTCTGATATCATAGATAGGGTTTGTCAGAAAGCTGGCAGTACATAAGTTTTCCTTTCCTGGCACAGATCACATTAAGAAATTTATCAGGGAATATTATGCAGACTCAAAATCTGTCAAAAATATGAATGACAGTGTGACAGAAACCACCTGCATAGCTCATGATGTTCTTGGATCAAAGTACCAGCAGGAAATTGCTGCAGTATTCCAAATAGTAAGTGTGGTTTTGGAACAAGGCAGAAACCTTGAGAAGGAGTTGATATTTGCCTTTTGTCACTTCAAAGCTCTTCCCTAAAGCTTAAACCAAAGGACATACTGAATTTGTGGCGAGTGGCAGTAAGAAATAGTGAGTAACGTATCCACGAATTGACAAGATCTGTATGAGGCTAGGGCACCTGGAACATAAGAGGGATGAAAAAGATCTTGTTAGATATGACTGCACAGGAAAGGGGTTTTAAAAGAAACTATTGCTACAAAGTTGCAATAAAAATTTGTGGCAATGAAAATCAGTGAAATGAGAGTTTGCTTGACACAGAAAAATAAACAAAAGAAGAAAGAACACCTACTTTTTACCAAGAATTTTAGTCCATAAAAATCAAAGTACTTTTTGAAGGGAAGAAATTTCATCAGCTCCCAGTGTTGAAACTTAAGCGATTGGAGTTGAATGTGACCTGTCCAAGGTCAGTCAATGGACTAATCAAAAGCTCAGGGCTCTTAGGTCCCAGCCCAGACTCTTATCAGTACACACTGTTTACATTTGTCAAGAAGGAAAAATAACCAGGTTATTTTTGCCATTAACCTATTCTGAATGCCACTCACTTCACTTAACAAAGGACATTCTGTGACGTGATCGGCTTCTACCATCAATATGGCATAAGCGTACAAGCCTTTGTACAGTGTTAGCAATAACAAGCTAAATCTCTGTAAGTTAGAATTGAAGCTGTCTCCTATGCATTCAGATGTCACTTCAGCATCATAATTTTAGATTAATCTAAGAAAAACTGTGAGGATAATGTACTTAACACTCATGATGCATGTAGTTTCCAAGGCAGTTTCATACAGCTGGTGAAGTTGGTTTTTATCCAATTTATATTTATATTTTACTTGTCAACATCACTTTAGACGGAGTCCAAGGAAGGGTCATTGCTTACAACAGCTGCCAATAGAAGGATATTTTCCTGCAAATTTGAAGGTATGCTTTTGATACTAGTTGGCTGAAAATAGAGTGCAAATGTCATCTGTTTGTTGTGTGGTGGCTTTACCTTTAAGACTTAGTTTTTCCTTTGCCATTATCACTGTGAATGAATACAGTGACTTTCTTCATCACCTCTTTGTTCCATGGTTCCTTGAGAAACATATCCATATAATTGCTTTTAGGGCTCAGAGGAACTTTCTAAGAATCATACGCTGGCTAGAAACTATATCTGGCAAAGAGGTTTGTTGTCAGAATACAAAGGTGTATCTACTGGCTCTTGAAATGCTGGGGTTTCAGGGGCCAAGCCCCAAATTAAGGTTGACATACGGGTGATTCCCACAGCCCTTCCCAAAGGGGGGTGAGTTTGCCTTCAGGCTTCCCTCCAGGGTGGTGCCGGCCCGGCAGACAGAGCCATTGGGTAAAGGAGCCCCGGGTGTCCCGCACTGAGTGACCAAAGGTCAGGTGTCCCACTGGGGGATAAAAGCTGGGACCCCTTGCAGGAGGGGCAGTGTCTGTGTGTGAGGTGGAGGCCCTGTGCAGAGTTCTCTGTTGGGGAAGGACCTCCCGCCTCCCCGGGACTGGGCTCCAGTCAGGTCTGGCTGTTGTAAACGCGGGCTGTGTAGAGATTCAGTATGTGGCTTCCTTGGTCTTATGTGTTTGGTTTGTTGACTCGGTTGTCTCCCGTCCCTTCTATGGGAAACTGCATTTCACCATCGATTCTACCCGTTGTTGGTCGTGTGGTGTTGTTGTTGTTGGGGTCAGTGGGATTGATGTTGATTATGTATAATCTGATGGACTTGTTTGTACCCCCAGCGCTCACCCATGTACTGACCCTTTTGTACCAAATACAATCTGGTTATTGGTTCATCTTTATGCTGGCTGTGTCCTTTATGCTAGGCCTGATAATTGGCAGAACAGCTCTCAAATGCTCTGATGCAAGTAAGTTTTTGTTCTACAGTTCTATTAACTTACAGCAAGAGGTGAAAATACAGGGAAAGCAAAATGGGGAATAAGTAGCTGCACTGCAATAACACAGAAAAGAACCCAGGAGGTAATCACGAACTTGAACAAAAGTCAGCAGTGTCCCGCTGTTACAAAACAGGTAAAATATCAAGCTGGGAGATATAATCTCTGCTAGCACTTGTGAACACTGTCACAGTGATCTACCTTCTGCAGTTCATGCACCTCTTTCCAAACACTGGTCATTGCCTTGGCTTGTATTGTTTCTGTTGGTTGCAAAATACTAATTATCTATCTGATTTTGAGCTCTGTGTGCCCACCATAGTGTTATTTTTGAGAGGTTTTGTACCCTTTTTAATGTTCACAATGGCAACCTGAAGTGCAAACTGTTCTTTATTTGCGAATCTAACTGGTCAAGAGCAAATGCAGTCTTCCGATAGTATCATTCTGAGATATTTATCCTAGATCATCATCATCATTTGTTTGGGTTTGTTTTTGTTTTCAGAGATTCAGACTGCATGTTTGTGTCGCTGAATGATTAGGTCTCTCACTTTCCACTCTTTTCAAGGATATGTGTTTGCAGTTTTAAAACTTTCAGTTTTAGATGGAGTGTAGTTTTTGTCAGCATCTGCGATACAGTTTCATCGTTAGTCTCCTTGCCTGATCTGACAGGAAAATATCGAGATGTGAAGTACATCAGAACCAGTTATTGTAAGAACTAAACCTAGTTTCTGTCTTATTTTCTCACTGCTGGCAGCCATTGCTGGAAGAGACCAATGAAGCACTAATTAAGTCTGCAATTACTCCTTGTGTTTCAAAAAAAGCCTCAGCTCTCTGGGAGCTTTTAATGGCTCCCTTCTTGCAGTCATGTTTCTTGCTTTTGATACCCTGAGCCACTTAGAGTTCTAATTTATCACTATCCCCCCCCCAGCTTTGTAACATGAGCTTCTGCACAGCACAGTCACCGTTGGACACAGACAGTTTGATCGGATTTGATAGCACTGAGGGATCTGGTGTAGTTGAGAATGGTCAGTGTTAGATTAATAGTTGGACTAGATGATCTTCAAGGTCTTTTCCAACCTAGGTGATCCTGTGATTCAATTTGAACTCCCCCTGAACCCCTCCATGAAGATATGGTTCCCCAAACCAGAGAAATCCAAATCACAAAACCAGTGCTTTACACAGGAATTCGAAAGACAGACATTATCAGAAATAGAAAACAACTTGGCATTTCCATGTCTTCCTCATGTTTCTTTTCTAAAAATCATCCCGCCAGAGTAGCCTTAGCTGAGTTGTACTGAGTAGCCTGTAGTGTTTTCCTTAGGCTATGTTTTTGTGAAATGTTTTTCTTAATCGTGGTTTTAGAGCTGGTCCCTATAATATCATTAAAGAATCATTTCCTAAGGGTCAAGGATTATAATGGAAGAATTCATGTAACTAATCTGGAAAAAAAGGATTATTAAATAGCATTGCATTGATCAAAGTGAGAAAAATTTTTGGTTGTAATTGACATTTTACTGACAGAAGTCATGTGGGCACAGATGCTTGCTTGTATAGAGTCAGGGTGAAAGCCAGGTTCATAAGAGTCTCAAACGCTCTGTAAGAAAGGCTGTTAAGTGAACAATTATATTTTAGCACCTGTCATATAGTCATTAATTATAACACGCTCATTTCATTTCACATGCTATTTAAATGCTTGCCATTGTTAAATACTTTCCTGATGATACATATCTGTAGAGTGAAGTCATTGACTGTACCAAACCAGAATCATTCTATGTCATTGAGTTTAAAGTCTTTAACTTACTGTAGTGGCCTTGCAATAAATACTTGAGTTACTTCAAATAAAACTGAAGAATAGGAGCAGCTGTCTCAGTCTGAACACAAGACTGACTTACATGGGAAGTTAAAACCATGCACCTTAAACTGTAAAGCGGTATCAGAGAAAAGGGTGCAAGCTCAGCCTGCATAGTTTGCAGTGCGACACAGGGCATTGGCAGGTGAGCATTGTCTACTAAAAGGTTGGTTTGACCCATGCTTGGTTATCTCAGTCTAAGGCTCGGAGAGGGCACCACGCTAAGTGCCCTGCTCAGGGCTGAGTGGTGGTACTAGAAACTGTTCTCTTTAACATTCCTGTTTCCGAGCTATACTAATTCTGCTAACAGGCTATGTGGAGGGATGTTTAGCATCTTCATGGCTCATATTGTTCTTATCTGAAAGGTTGGAATTCCTCACTTGAAAAATGGCAGTGATAACGGCAGTAAAATGGCAGTAAAAAATAAAAGTTGGATAATATTTCTAGAAGCATGTCTGAGAGGTGTTACCGAAGTTCAGAGGGGAAAAGATTAAAATTCAGTGCAATGTGTGTTTTGCTATGGGTTTACTTTAAGATCCACTAAACCCTGTTTCTGTAAAGGAATAGAAATAGTTCCTTCCTAAGGCTATCTCATACCGCATTTTTTATTTTCCACCGCAGATGTCCTGATTATGTAGGATCTATCTTAACTGGATAGGTCTCTTTATTGGGAGTATGATTTACCACATACGGCCTATTTAATGAATATTGCTCCATCTGCTCTTTAGGACCACACTGACAGTGAGTTAATCATGCAATGAATGCTACTGACATCAGTGGGACTGATGTTATAAAAGCTTCTCTCTGATGTGAATGAAAGGCTCTCTGTTTTTCAAAGTGTCCAAGATGAGACTACTACAACTTGTGGTGGGAGATACTGAATGAACAGCGTTTTGTTTAACTGTGTGGATTAATTGTGAAGAGTTACAATACTTTGAAATGCTACAGGTGTGGGGAAAAGTGTCTGTAAAGCTGCCTGGTGGAAAATGACCTGGGGGTGTTGGTCAACAGCCGGATGAATATGAGCCATCAGTGTGCCCAGGTGGCCAAGAAGGCCAATGGCGTCCTGGCGTGTGGCCAGCAGGGACAGGGAAGGGATTGTCTCCCTGTACTTGGCCCTGGTGAGGCTGGACCCCAAATACTGTGTTCAGTTTTGGGCCCCTCACTACAAGAAAGACATTGAGGTGCTGGAGCGTGTCCAAAGAAGAGCAACAAAGCTGGTGAAGGGTCTAGGGCACAAGTCCTATGAGGAGCAGCTGAGGGAACTGGGGTGGTTTAATTTGGAGAAAAGGAGGCTGAGGGGAGACCTTATCACTCCATACAACTGTCTGAAAGGAGGTTGTAGTGAGATGGGTGTTGGTCTTTCTTCCCAGGTAACAAGTGATAGGATGAGAGGAAATGGCCTCAGGTAGTGCCAGGGGAGGTTTAGATTGGATATTAAGAAGAATTTATTTACTGAAAGGGTTGTCAGACATTGGAACAGGATGCCCAGGGAAGTGGTGGGGTCAGCAGCCCTGGAGGTGTTTAAAAGATGTGTAGGTGCGGCACTTAGGGACATAGTATATGGTGGACATGACAGTGTTAAGCTAATGGTTGGACTCCATGATCTTAAAAGTCTTTTCTAACCTAAACAATTCTATGGTTCTATTCAAGGAATTGGTGTTAAGTGTTCTCAGCTGCAGCTGTGGTGGCTGACTGGGACTAGTTACATGAGCGTGTAGGTCTTATATTTCTTTTTTCTGTATGCATGAATTTAGTTCTTGTACCAAGTGGTCTGGTCTGAATATTCAAAAGCTTAGAGTAGTAGACAAAATAAGTCTGATAATAAAAGAGCCACTAAATGCTTGACGTTCCCCATGACACACCTACGGGTGTTCAGCAAAAACGTCAGTTTGTGATACACATGGTGGTGTCTGTTACGCACTGTTTGACTGCATTGGATATTGTTGACTTGGACATGTTAATTCCAGTTCTAGATTGTCTTGTCAGGGTAGTAGCAGAGTAGTTTTAATGAATGTCCAGATCTCCCTGCTTAATTATAAATTCTGCAACAAGATAATTAAAAATCTGCTACTTGACTATTTATATCATTAATTTCAAATTAGTCTCATTATACTTTACTGCTTGACAATAATCTGTATAACAAAAGAGACTTACTGTGCTCATGGCAGTGGTGTTTAAAAGCTGTTGAGAATATGTATTTTATATTAAAGGGAAAAATGAATATTAAACATTAGTGGGGAGCTGATTTTGTTACTCATAAAAATAAGATTAGAAATTAATTGCTAGTCAAACATTTAATAGGTAGGAGCAAGAAAACAAATACTGGCGTGAAATACACATGTCAAAGAAGAAACTGATGTTGAAATGTATTGCACAATGCAATGGCAACTTTTGCATTTGTCAGGAGAATTTGTAAAAAATAGATGATGAAAGTGCACAATATTTCACTTTGCTGATTAAGAAGTTCTTGAAGCTCCTGGGACTCAGAAGAATCTTGCATCTTTGCGTTAATGATTCTCATCTGGATTGTGTTTTGGTGATTTAGTTCAAATTGTGGGTTCTGATTCTAGTCAAAAGGCACCCACACAATATAGTCCAGAACCATAACAACACAATTAAATGTGTTTTTTGACAGGTTCCAGAGAAAAAGGTGAGGTGGAATGAGTATGAAGAAAAACTGTTCATCTTTCCATTAGGGAATGAGTGGAACTGAGTGGTAAAATTCTAATAAGAGCTACAGAATCGACATCTTTTGGGGGGAGGGAAAATACACCCAGTCTTCTGTTCAAATAGCATAAAATATTACACAGTGGTTGGTTTTAATCTACATCTTATTAAAATTATTTTCCAACTGTTGTCAAGATGGTTTTAGATACTGGAAAACCTTTTTCTTACTGAATACTGTGTATAATTTACCATTCAGTAGTGACTCATGAGAAGTTTGATAGTTCCATGAAAGACATCAGTACACAGATTTTGTTAAAAATTCTGTTCTTTGTTGCTTTCAGTTCAATTTTAAGACTTTAGTATGACAAATACCATCTCATTTTTCAGTCCAGGTACACCTACAGACCACAGGTAAAGAATTTAACAATGCCTTGGTCTGTTAGATGCCTTTTTAAAAGAATTTAACAATGCCTTTGTCTTTTTAGTGAATAAGCAAAGCAGTGCATTCTCTGGGGCTGGGAGCATAACCTATTACATATATGCTAAATTCATGTCTAAAATAATTGCATGAGTAATAAAGCCAATTACATTGTACCCACATTCAAACTTCTCAGAGAATTTAACTAGCAAAATTAGTCTGCCTCAGCCTTGAGGCAGATTATGATATAAAATGAATGCATATTCAATTTCTTTCGCAGTTTGTGGTTCTAGTAGTTTTAAAATTAATTTTTCTGAAATGAGATTTTAAATGTATGAATGAAAAAAGATGTATTTCCATGAAGAAGGGGAAGAGAAAAAAATATCTAGGCAGAGACCTTGCAGGAAACCATGACTCATTCTTTGTTTATAAACTATAACGTTTGGTGTGTTTCACATTCTCTAGTCAGGTTCTTTTTATTTTATATTGCTGGCAAACTTTTGACACTTCATAAAAAGTGTGAGCGCTGAACTACTTTTAAGCAACGTTTTTATTTAAAAAAAAAAAAAAAAGTTGACTAAAGTGATATTCTGACTGTCAAAATTTAAAAAGGAGTGGCAGGTCCTGAACAGAAACATGCTAGTGAACCTTTCTTCAGGATCATTAGCAGTGACTTCAGTGGGGAATATACTGTATTTCCCCCACTTATAGAATTGTACTCACTCTCTAGCAAGAGTCTGAAGGATTCTTTGTTGGTTTTGCTCACATACTTCGAAAATCAAATGAGCCGATGCATTTCAAATAGGTTTCAGAGTTCTTTCATATCTAGATGACAATTAGTAGGAGAGCCTTGTTTTACATGGTTTAGTCATACTAAGAATTAACTTTACTGGGGAGAGAGAAAAATATTTGACATACAAAAAGTCTACATTTCTTCTTTGCTTGTTGCTTTTCCTCTCTGGAAATACTATTGTCAAAGAACAGGGTGAGTTTTCTTCTGGGTCTCCTTAAGTTTTGCTGGAAGAGATAAATTCGCACTAGTCTTCTGTCACGTGTACACAGAAACTTGGCCCACTTGGAAGGGTATCATCACAGTAAATAGAGATTTGGGAAGAAGTGTGTGTGGTGTTGAGGAGATGGTGAGCTGATATAAGGAGTAAAATAATGTAGGTAATTTATATGTAGAATAAAAGATAAAACTCTGAGTCTTCTTATCTTTGAAAAACAGTATTGTGTATTGCAAAGACCATAGTAGAATCTAGATAGAAAGAAAAAAAGAATTCAGATCATTACTGTCTGAATTATGTTTTGTGAGTATCTCTGTAATAGAAAGATAAGAATGATCAAAATGTTATTGTGTTAGAATAATAGATTTGAGTCATGCACAAGACATTTTTTGTCTATGGCCATGTTACATATCTGAGGATAGAGCTGAACTCAATTTCATTTATCACTATTTGTAAGACTTTAAAATGATGAATGTCAGATTTCAAGACATCTACATGGAAACTGTTATTTAAAAGCAATTTTTGCAATCAGAAAGCAAAGCTCTGGTATTATTAGTGTTGCTATTTTAAAGAAACAGTTTTGTAAGATGATATATAATCACCTGCAGAGATTTTGCTGTTGCAGCTTCTTTTGTATCTGACCAATGGATAATGGCAATGTGACCAAAGAACAAACTGTTGATAGGAAAGGCACTGCAACAACTCCCAGATACTGCTAATCAGTCCTCTATGGAGATGCATGTGTGTATTCTTCCAGGTAGTTTCCATGTCTCTCAAACTGGATGCCAGAAATCTAATGATGAAAACCAAAAAATGTCAATAACTGTGTGTAGACCAGAGTATTTTAACCAGTCAAAATGAAGTAAATTCCAGAAAACTAAGAAGTAGCTGAACTAGGAGACCATGATGAAAGGCAGTGCAAAATACTTCCAAAATTTAAAATGAAAAAAAAAAAAAAAATCTTACGGAGCTGAAGCAGAATTGCCTGGAAAAAAACTTTAAAAATATTTATTTTTCATATACCATTCTTCAGAACAGGTCTACAGTTCTTGCTGTTGTCTTGCAATGGTTTCTTTATTATGTATGACTAGTGGTTGTTTAAATTTTGTTTCAAGTTCATACTCTGCCACCTACACAGAAATTTAAAACTGGATTTGAATGTAAGTTAAGAAGAAGAAGAACCTGTATAGTGGAGAGGTAGTTATGATAGATTCTTGCCTCTATTCCAGTCTTTCAGATGAGAACTATTGTGTATAGAGAATTGATACAGCCTACCATGTCTCATCTGATTCTTTTTAGCATAGTCTCTGCCCTATTAAATACCCATATATTTTCTATGGCGAACTGCAGTTTAGCAGAGAAATTCTTTTGGTTGTGATCTTGCCATTGTCCAATAGCCATTCTTAACGTATGCCACAGTTACTCATGTTTTCCTTTTTGGATAATTTTGGAGTTGTAAATTATTTTTTGCTACCTTTAATTATTGTACCTAATTTTCATACTGATATACATGTAAGCCATTATCTTTAAAGAGTTTAGCCATTATTTTTTTTCTTGATATTCTGTAGCCCATCTGTACTAAGCACTGGGCATTTTATTACTCTTTTCCTCCCTAAAGAACAACAGCATGCTTAGTCAATAGTTGCTCTGTTGTCCAGTATACAGTTGCCATTATATGTATACATTTAGAAAACACATGGCGCATCAATTACAGTGTTTTCCAATAGAGACTGAAATTCCATCCACTGTGGCCAATAATAATATTTCACTGGCTCAAAACCAAAGAATGCCATGTTTTGACTTGTGTATCTCAGTGCTAATTTAGCATCATATATCCCAAAGGAATTTTTTTCTCCTTCTCATTTCCCTTCCCTTCCTCTCCTTTTCATCCATCTCTTCCCCTTCACTGAAGATGCAGAGTATAAAATCCAAATAATATCAGGTAGAATCAAACAAAATACAACTGTGATACTTGTCATGCTCTTCAGAAGAATTTTATTCATCGGGAAAATCAATGTCCCTATGAGACATTGGTATTTGTATTTTTTGGTATTTCTACTCATTTGCTTTGAGCTTTGCTGGGACTCTTAAGATGTAGTAAAATATAAAAGCAAAAGTAAAGGACTGGGAAGATTCTTAAGCCTAGTTCCTGTGCTCCAGGCTGAGCAGGAAAGTCTTAGCAGGAAATTAATCTCCTGCGTGACGGCATTGACGTAAGTCTCTATTAAGTTTGTGTGTGCATGTAAACAGGGAAAGCAAGAGAGAATAAAACTGTTTCATAAATATTCTTATGAGAGGTAAAAAGGGAAGCCAGATCTTAAAGGCCTGTGTAACTGTTTGTACAGAGCTTTACCACATGTATTACAGTAGATCTAGTAACGTTTACCAAATTTTCTATCTGATTCTGAATGAGTCACAATTATTTTCAGTAGTGTCTAGTTTTTCAAGCTTGGAGAAGTCATTAGGTTAAGTTTTAGAGTAGGCTTTGCTGTCGTCAATAGAAAGAAATAAATTGAGACTGTCCTACACATTTATGTATGCAGAGCTTAATGCAAACTTGGCAGAGCAGCCAGGTGAAAAACGATTCAGCCTGATACGTGACAGGATCAACTATGCTGACGAATAGGAGTACCTGTATGGAGAATGGGAGTAAGTATAATTTAGCTCTTGAACCACTGCACAAACACAGTTCTAGTAGGTAGTATTTGTATTAAGCATGACAAGCTTGTGATAAAGATTCCCCTTTGTATGGCAGGCAATCACAGCATCTCCTACAGCATTTAACCTGTGTCTGGGGACAGCGCAAGACATCAGACACCTGGGCAGTTTTATTGTCTTGATGCAGACAGACTTTGGAGAGCCTGCATGTGGAATGGAGGCTGGCAAAATAGGTGCTGAGACATATCCCTCTCATTATCATGAAAAGGCTGTGACACCTATTCTGTCTTGGAGAGAGCCTTGAAAGATCCTCTTCCTTGATGAAGTGACAGTGATGGCATAGATGGATTTCACATCATCCCTTCCAGTTTCTTATGCTTTGAGTTTAAATGCTTAGCCTCTATGCAACCTTTATGGAGTGGATTTAACCCACCCATGGTATAAATACCTAAATAAAAATCTTGTTAGGAGTTGCACAGGATACACTCATTTTCTGCTGTAAAAAGTTTCCTCTTCATGCCTTAGTACATTGCAAATTTCTTAAACAGTGGACTGGGCAAGGTACTGTACTGAAAAGTAAAACAACATTCTTGTCATAAGGCCTACTTCAGATTTTTGTATTTCAAACCTGTTACATTAAAAAAAAAGTAAGAGAAGCATGTAGAAATGTGTTGTCTTTTTTGTTTTTTTTTTTCCTACTTTAATTACTCCAGACAATAAATGGATGTATGAAACTTAGTTCTCCCCTTGTTCTCTTGTTGCTCTTAAACAATAGGGGAAAGCCTCTGATGCCCTGCTTTCTAATGGAAGCAGCACAGAATTTGTGATTTAATGGATTAAAGCTTTAAGTGTCACATTTGGTTGTCAGAATTAAAGACCAAATATCAGAATTTGGATGAAGTGGCAAATAGTTGAAAGAGTTGAAAGCCCAAAAGGGGCAGTTGGTTGGCACATAGTTTCATGCACACAAAAATCCCAAACCAAACAATAGATTCAGTTAGAAGCTGATAACTGTAGTTGGTTACCAAAGAGTTTTAGAACAATGAGATTGGGTAGTGTATTCAGAGATTATTTACTCTGTTTTCTCCTCCAAGGCAAAGCTAATTATTTCTGAAAGGTGTTTTGCAGTCTTTTAAAAATCTACCCTTGAAAATCTACATATTGTGATTCCATGAACAGATTCCCTCGGCGATTAATGTGATTATTATTTTCCATTGAAAAGTATTATTTTCACCACTGAATCTTTATTACCGCAATTTATGGCCCTACAAGCTATTTGCAGTCCATTATTTCTTGACCACAAGGATAAGGAAAATAGTCTGTTTTCAGTTGTTTGCTTTTACTTTTCTTTAGACTACATTATGTATGACTTTCTGCCTTTCCTCATGTGAGATGTCTTCTAGATTTTTATTTTCTCAGGGTTTAGTCCAGGATGTCTTTGCTGAATCCTGCTGCCCCAAAGCAAGAAACAGTGCTTCAGGTGAGCCTTAGGAATACGGAGGAAATGAGAGGTTGCTCTTCTGGATAATGCTCCCTTTTATATGTCGCAGGATGATGTTTGTTTTTTTTATAAAACTGTGTGTGATAGTATGTTTAGTTTATGATTCACTGCTACTTCCCATGCATTTTCTGAAGTGTTGCCTAGCCAATGGCCCATTATCCAGCAGATTATTCCCATGTGCATGCAGAGCTTGGTATTTTTTATATCCTCTTTTTTTCTGAACATTTCTGCAGTTTGTCAAGGACATTCAGAAGAGATTACTAGATTAATATTGTCAGTGCTGGGCTAAGTATATCACCTATCTCCATCCAAACCATTGGAAAAAAAAATGTGAATAGTGCTGGCCCTGGGACAGCAAACTTCTTAGATAAATTAGCTTTCTACTTTGGCAGAATTACTAGTCTTTCTGTACAGTTTACCAATTATTTTTCTCCCTTATATTCCAGCAGTTTCATAAAGATAATTTATTTTTTCCTGTATGTGGTTGATCACACATTTGTAGTTTCTTTGTCTTCTCTCTGTTGGTCCTCCCACCTATGTTTGTATAGAAGGTAGATGAGGCCTTAACTCCGACCAGCAATGCCTACACATATCTGCATTAGAAGATATTTTAGCTAGGAAGTAGAAAGAATCAACTGTCTGACACATACAGATTACTTAAATTTACCATCTTCATGGCTCATACCTTTGAAATTAAAGTAGGAAAAATAATTACATTTCTAGACTTCTGGCAAAGAGCTACAGATCAATAAGAAATATGTGGCATTAAAACAAGCAGAATAAAGTATTCTGGGTTCTAGTTCACATGTAGTCTTATGTATTAGGTATCAAATTACTTACCCATTGCTATAAATCTTGAGTTTAGGGAAACTCAGATTTTGTGAGTGGTAAAGTTATTACATAGTTTTGGCCCAGAAAGTCTGCTTTCACATGAATATGTGTGGGAGAGGAAATAATAATAGCTTGCATCACACAGAAAAAGCAGTGGACATTGATTGTTACGTGATGGGCAAACAATAGCAACAATAATTGGAAAATAAATTAAAAACCAAAAAATTCAAGAGTTTTCTGCTAGAGTTTCATCCAGTGTTGCCAAATTAAATAAGATATCTCTAGGCCATCATTTAAATAGATTTTTACCATTCTAATTGATTCTGAAAGGATTAGTCTGAAGTAAGAAATATGATGAAGACTATCTATAGAGGACTTTTAAAAACTGCAATAATGCTTTCAAGCAAAAGACTTCCTCATTCTAATCAAAATGCACCTCTTCAGTGCATTATGTGTATCAGGTTCAGCTATGTCCTACAACTGACTAATATTATTCCAATATGCTCTAATACTGTAATCTGCAAAAAAGTTGTGTGCTGGTGAATAAAATGCAAGTGATTTTTCCACAGAACAATCTCAGTGGGACTCAGGCTTCAGGCAGTCTAGTTAATCTATCGTATCTTTCTGAAATGCCCTTTCTTGAAGAATTTATGTGAATACTTAACATGTAGACATGATTTCTGAATATTATAAGGGAAAAGTCAGTGGGTTGTTTCAATGTGAATGAAAAATGGTCGGAAAAGTCTCTTTGAAAGATGAAAAACAATTCAATAAAAGTAAAATTCTGTTACCATTTTATATTAATATTTTCTTTCCCTGTCAAAGTTCCTTGTAGCCAAAGTAATTACACTGCAGGAATTTCAGCTCTCCCAAATAGTACTTTTTACAGTGCCATGCTTGAATGGAAGTCAGTGAGCAACAATGTACATTAGTCTAGGCCCAGAAAATTTACTTTTAAGATGCATACTAGTTTCAGGACCTCTAAAACTGCTAGATGAAAGATTGGGGAGTTCAGTGAAAAAAACATTTTTGATATAGCTCTCACTGAGAGTTTGGAGATTTTTTTCTCTTTCTTGAAGCTCTCGGAAAATATCAGGATTTTCACCCTGAGCTACAGATAATCCCTCTGAATAACAGTAGTATAGCAGTTCTATGCCCATAATGTGAAACAGAAAGAAAAAGGAGGTTTCTTTGTGATTTTCAGCTTTCTGTATAGACAGTGAATGAACACACTTCAAAAAGCAGCAAATTATTTTGAAATGCTGAAACCCAGAGCAGTAAAAACTACATGAAGAAAAATAAGAATCTTGGCAGGCAAGAATAAGATCATCACTACATGAAAGTCTTTAAAAATATGATAACACTCTCAACGCTGCATATTATTGAAGAAAGATCTTCAGATCCTTCAAGATCTTGGCAAAAACTAATCTGTGATCTGATAGAGATAATTGCTTTCCTGATGAAGATGTATTTCTCTCTACTTCTCAAAGGAGTAGAAATGAAGAGTGGGGCAAGGTGAAACTGAACTGACACAAAATAACTGGTGATGGCTGTCTGATAATTTTTCCTTTAGATAATTACTCCATGCTTGTGTCAAGAAAATAGTTTTATATAGTGTGGGGATCAGTTTCTGGGTCCTTTCAGGCTAACCAAACTTGACCCTGTCACTCTGTTGTATAAGCAATATATTTTAGCTCTAGGAAGAGATTTTACCTGTTTCAGTAAAATCTACTAAACTGCTAAATTTTCCTTTGTGAAAGGAATATTACTGGAATGTTTGTTATCTCTGTTTGTTACATAGCATTATTTCATGGAAGTCTTATTAATTTAATAATACAGCCTAAGGCACATCTCAGTGTTACTTATCTTGCAATGTCCACTTATCTGTGGATTTACAGTGTCCCTCAAACTTAATTTGATAATGCCAATGTTACGCACTTAACTCTGTAAATCTACCACTCATCTCCTCTCCCTCCAACCAATAATGCAATTGCAAAAGATGCCCAAGCTGCCTCTTCCTACTTGTCACATAGCAATAGCTTCACCTAGCACATACTGAGTGCTTTCCAAGAGTTAGGCACATGAGAGCTCCAGTGCTAGGTCACAGGGAAGAAGCAGCTGTGGCGGGTCCTTTTCTTCCTCGGCAGGAAGAGGGCACATGGCTCCAGGGCACCGTAGAGCCAGGGTGTACAGCTGAACACATGATGATGGCTTGCTGCTGGTTTACTGCTCCTCTGGCCGCGTTCCACGTTTCCCGTCAAGCCCTGTGCCAGCTTTGTTATGGCCCTTTGACGTTCCTGGGAAGTGGCATCTCACCTGAACCGCTCATGACTTCGGTTCACTGAGAACCTCAGTCAGACGCTTCTGCTTTATAGCTTTGTTTACAGCCTGGGTTCGCTGTGGTTGAATTCTTCCTGATTTATGTCAGTGTGATGTCAGCACAAGCTTTTCAGTTGGGATCTCTGTTGAAATCTTATCTTGCAAACAGTAACAGTTTGCTACTGTTACTATCTGAACTTGGTCAGTTTTGTTTTCCTCGCTCATGTAACGTCTGTTTGTTTTATGCAGTTATGGTCCTACTAGCTGCAAACACCATATTCTGCTTCAGCCAATTCTAGGTTATTAGGTTATGAATGCTAAAAATTATGAGCAGTGCTTTAATTTGCATAGTTATAGCCACACATCATCCAGAGTGAATAAAAGCCAGATTGTAAAATAATTACAATCTCTTGAAGTAGAGCCAGCCTCACAGACCAGATCCATCCGTCTTCATTAATTTGTATACAGTTCTTTTACCAGAACAAACTTTCTGAAGGTACTCGCATGGGAATGCTGAAACAGCTGCACAACTTTTATTTTGAAGAAAAAAAAGTTGAGCCTCGGAACAGTGTGTTTGAGAGAGAGAGAGAGAGAGTGACTCTGCATTTAAGACTTTGACCAGCATGTGTAAGAAGTGTTCTCATGGCTGGAATAATCTAACAAATTTTCACCTGGGTAGCATTTGGCAAACCTCCCCCTTTTTCTTACACAGTTGAAAGGAATCCAGTACAATTCCGTGCTTCGATCAACTTGACTCCAGTTTTGCACAGCCTGCCCGGTTTGCTAGTGCACGGCTGTGCCTGGCTTATGTGGCCTCTATGGCCCTTTTCTGCTCCACTGTCAGAAAGAGGGAGGGAGGCTTCCCCCAGCACCAAAATATCATTCTGTGTGCTCTCTGCAGCACAGTAGCTAAGAACAAGTTTCCCGATTACTCCCTGGTCTTTTTGGACTTACTTTCTGGAAGAAGTCTTTTTCCCCACTTTAAATGGATGATTGTGTTACAATCAAGAAAAAGCATCTCCAAAGACCAATCTTTAGGTAAGTGATACTGTTACTTTGAACTGAAAATGTTATGAACTTTCTACATCCTATCTGTTAATTTAAAGTTCGTATGAAAACACACAAAGAATTGTTCAAGGGGAAGAGTTTAATATTGTGTAGCTTTGTAACATCTTGATGACTTTGTGCTCAGAATATTTTTTTCACTTGTACTAAGACTTTATAGAAGATTTTTTTTTCTTCTCTCTCATCTGCATTCTCTAAAGTTTTGTGTGGGATTGTCTTTATTATGAAAGAGGAGCAGCGTAGCTCTTGAAAACTTCTTTTGTGTGTTTTGTTTTCCTACAGCTCTGCAGGCCCTCAGTGTATTCTGGAATTATAAAACTGTTTAAAAGTGGAACATCGTTGTTGGTTGGTTTAGCTGACTATGTCTGGATGGCAGAATTTTAACACTTGAAATGATACACCTTTCAGAGTAAAGTATCTTGCTCGCTGGGATGTGCAGACAAGTGCTTAAAGTATAGCTAATCCATACGACACTTCTGAGAGGAAGGGCTCAAGTTTAAAGAGTAAGAAGTTGGAATTTTTGTGAGGTCATTCTTCACTGCTTCCTACATACATTAGTCTGATCTATGAAACATCTTCTTTGACCATTTTATATTTTAATGTAAATTATAAAATTATTTTTTTCAGATGAGGATTAGGTCTAGTTTGCCTGTGCTTTTTACCACAGGAGCCCCCTTTCTTTCATTTGGTCAGTCCTAGCTTCAGACCAAGTGACCCTGAGTGGGAAATAGTTTCTCAAACTACTGTGAATAAGGATGCAGTGGCTGTAAGATTAAATAAACCTGCAGTAGTTCACACTTCTGTTTATGGCCTTTGACATCTTTAACACAACTCCAGCTCTTACTAGGTGGTATCCTACTGATACAATATCAGTAGGATATTGTAACGACAGTGTTGATATGACAAATAAATACAAGATTATAGATGGGCCCGGAGCAAATACAAGATAGTTATTTATTAGATGGCCACTACCGATGTCATATGTTATGTGAGTACAGTAACGATTGGTATTGCAGCTCCAAAGTTCAGACAGGTAGTCATGCCAGGATTATGTCCTACTAATGTTACATGTGAAGAAATCTTTCAGTAGTGTCACAGTTATGGTGCAGAAAGAGAACCTGGACATTAAAAAGTTACTATGTGAGTGAAGTGAATTAACAAGAGTAACTTTGAATGTGCTGTGTGGATTTGCTGTGTAATTTATATCATAAATTAAATTAAACATTTTGCACTTCATGAAAGTGGAATTAATAATTTATTTCACAGAAAGCTTATGACTTATTAAGAGACATTTGATATTGTCCTCAGGTGGTATCTTTTTAAGGTAGTAGTTTAATTGAATATATTTCTGTTTAAACATCAATAATTATTTTTAAGGATCTATGGTAATTATCCCATAAACTGTAACTTTAAAATAATATTTTAAACACACATTCTTCACAGTCTTTTGAGGCCATTAGAATTGGAGCTGAATAAGTGCTTATTTCCTGATGTGTTTGGGAGTCTGCTATAGAAATCTGCTGTAGCTAATGTAGTACTGGATAGTTTACAAGAGCTTTCTTAAGGGATGTTTCCCTAAATTGTCTTGTGGGAGTGTACTCAACTCAATGAAATACAAGAAGTTTCAACATTTCTTACTGAAATCCATTCCTGCAAGTTCTAAATACAGAATGGCAACCAAGCACTGTTGGCATGCTTAATCCAGAGCAAGAAAACCCCTAATATGGAAAGCCCCTTAAGAGTCCATGGCTCTGCAGTGACTCTTCTGGCAAAAGATCTCTGTAATACTGCAGCAAATGCTTAAGAAACATTTCCAAGGTCGAGATCAGCATAATATTTTAGGCAGCTGAAACAGAAAGACAATCTCCGTATGCCATAAAGATCATATCATGTACAGTAAACGCAGATGCTATCTTAGTACATTAAAGAGCTGGGTTTTTTAATGTGTATTCATTTTTTTTATGACTTTGGAAAATATTTCTCCAGTGAGAAAGTGTTCTTATACAAGAATTGTAAAGATTTAGCTTCAGTCCTTTTAATCCTGTAATTTTCTCTCCATGTAGGTAAAATGGTTTTATTGGGCACAGATCTTACACTGAGGTAACTGAATCAGCGGTCTAATCCATTTTTCTCTCAAAAAGAAAAGAGCAGAAAATATCAAATTATCCAAATGTTATATATATATTTATATTTACCCATGTTTCACCTACAACCAACATTATTTATAGTTACTCTTAAAAAACAGGTCTTTGAGAGCTATAACAGAACTTAATAAGTACATGTGAATATCTTGCTACTTAACAAAGTTACATTTATAGTGGATCTGTACTTTTACTTAAGTTGCCTTTCTCATAATGTAAAAAATAGGTTGAGTATATATTCTAAATAATCCTTTCGATGTCACCAATGCTCTACATAAGAGTGGGATAGGTATTATGATTCAAGATGAGAAACTCAGGAAGATATTTCAGACTAAATTTCAAATTTTTTGTAAGTCCTGAATTCACGTAGAAGTAAAAATACTGGGAACAATGTATAACTTCTAGTATTTGCTACCCAGTAGTGCTTGGAAATAACTAAAGGGTTCATTCAGAAATATAACTGTGTAAAAAAAGCCAAGCTTTATGAATCACATTGAACTGATTACTAAAGCACATCAATTTGGATAAAATGTTGTAATTGCATCAGAAACCGACTGCCAAATACTTAGAGGTTCCTACATTACTTAATATCAAAAGAACAGTCTGCTATATGCAAAGATATATTTCAATAGAACTTGTACCTTGGATATTCACTGGCTATTTTAATGCTAACATAAATTACTGAGGACATTCCATAGTTTTATTAAGAACAGCATCTTGAGCATGTTTGCTATAACTGGAGATGGTGAAATTAATTCAAACAATAAACAAATCAGCTTTCTCAAATAAAGCAGTGGGAGCTTCATAGCTCTGACATTTAAAATTGGACTGCATAAAGCCATATAAAACATGCTTTAGGGAACAGATCCTTCCCTGCCAACTGCATAGATTTGATGACATAATAGGTGTTTTAGTTCTCAGATTTCTTTGGTTTCTATTAACATAAGAATCTACACAGTCGTTAGTCAAAGCTTACACCGAAGCTAACATTTTTCTGCACTCTGCTTCAGACTTTGGGGGTGGGTGGACTGTATGGTCTTCCTGGTCTTGTCTGTGAATGGAAGCAAAGGAATCAAAGTATCACAAGAGAAGTTTTTCTTTTGGTGTCTCTGCCTTGGCATGGTCCAAGAAAGCCTGGGATTATTTCAAGAAACCCAGGGTCTTTTGAGTTTTGCGGATCAATGGTAGTTGGATAATAGCCAAACAATTGTCCTTGCTGTGTAATATCTCTGGTGTAATGGGTTTAAATATTAATGTTAGCTACAAAATGCCTCTCTTTTCTGTTCTGCACATGTTCTGTGGTGTCATGCAATTTTGGATCAAGGATTATCCCTTAGAGCAGTAGGGACAGGAAAATAGGGATCATGGTGCTGAAAGCAGGAGAAAGAATAAGGGTGAAAACCACTTGTTTTCCAGCTCCTCAGGGAGCTCCATCATTATCTTTTCTATGCTGTCTGCATATGAGAGAAACTCCTTGTATTGTTGCTGTTGTTCTAGTATCTTTGTTCATTATATAGATGAATGTTGTATTAACTACACATGATCTCTCTTTAACTTTGAATTATTCTTTACTAAGAAAGAGACTCAGTCCAGTCCTTTGGTCTCTTGCTTCTAGTCCCTTAAAATATATATGGATGATTCATTATTTTATTCTATACTAAAATCGGCCTCAAAAAATACATGCTGGTGCTTACTGTAATCCACTGGCAGAAACTATTCCAACATGATTTTTATACCACTAGAGAGCACAGATGTAGTTATATACTGTACAGTATATTGTAAATGTTTACAAATTTGTGGGATAAGAACAATCCATATCAATAACTTTTGAGGGTTTTTTATAGAAACAGCACATTCTGCAACTTCTAGACATTATAGGTTTTGACAGAGACTTCCTCTTGAAAAAAATCTACGAACAAATATTTTCTAGCAAAAAATAACCATCAGTGTAATGCCCTTACATGGCTTCTCTATTTTTCTTCTTTTTTTTTCTCTCCTGGAAGCTCAGAATATTCAGGAGTTTTACCAAGTACAAGCAAATACATCCTCATACTATGCTAATGTATTATTTTTTTTCCTATTTGTGAGTTCTGTCTTAAGTGTCTTTATCTTGTGGCTTCAGTATAGTATGTACTGAACAGGTATATTTGTTTTGCATGGGCACAACTGGTGTTCGCACCTTTTCAACTAGTGTCTGTAGAAAAAGGTACCAAATCAGAATAACATATGACGAGGAAGCGATTTAGTAAACAAGAAAAAAGTACCTGTGGGAAGCCTGGAAAGTAGTAGATTTCAGCTGCTTAGAAGCTTGTAAAAAAAGGATGTTTTGTCCCTTTATTTATAGTGGCCTGTAAATGTGTTCAAATTATTATAATCTTTATGATAGGGAATAAACAGATGCATGGGAAACTTTGCCAGGTTTATGTTGAGTTGTGCACTGTAATTACAATGAATGTACATTATATGTCATTATTGCTAGTGATAGCTTAATTGTAAATTAATGTAGCATATTAATTTAATGAGAGACAAGTTATTCCTGTGGTGTAGGAGGAAGGTGGGCAGGGAAGAGAAGACGCAGTCATCCTTTGATTCTTGCTCTAAGAAAAGGCTGGAATGTAAAAACACAGCACCACAAGAAGACCCTGAAATTACAGTCTGCTTCTTGATTACCCCTTGCCCTAATAGCAGAGTTTGTTACAACTTCTGCTGAGCTGCATGTATTTCATAGCCATGGCCAACCTGTTGGTGATGTTGCTAAATGTTTTTTTCTACCTACGTGCTTGCTTCTGCCTCTTCCTGTGTGGCTTTAATGGTTACACTGATGCATAAATACCCAAAAGTATTGCGTAGTTGTGTGTTGGTTTAAACCACTGACTTTTTTTTTTTTTTTTTTTTTTCAATGGCAGTACCTTAGAAGAGCTAACTTATAAATTGGATGAGAAAGAGATTGGTGTAAAAAATTAATAATAAAAAAATTGGGCTCTGGGAGGAGGATTGAGAGGACAGGTGTGTCTGTTCCTAGCCCGATAAGAAGTTATGAAAAAAGAATTCAATTGAAGCAATAAGATATTTTTAAGGAGTACCCAGAACACTGTGAAGGATGTAAAAAGTTCTTAGAAAATGAGGCTAATAAATTACACTGATATTGAACCATGGCATTTCCAGAAGATGGTGGAAAAGAAGATAAAATGTAAAGTGGTACATCAAAAAAATTGGACAGTAGGTGGCATTTTGTAAATTAAGAAAGCAGGAGAGACAGAACAGTAGATTAAGTAGGGGGAAATCCTGGAGAATGCAGTTTTCAGACAGATGATACACATTTATTCAATAAGAAGATTGAAAGGAGGCAGAACCAAGTGCGTTAGAAATGCGAGAGAAAAGGAGCAAATGTCTTACATTTGCTTTTGTAGCTTAAAGATGTTCAGATACATTTGAACAGCTGTCCAAATGTTAGTATTCAACCCCTTAATCATACTAGAAGGAGGTAAGTATAATTCAGAAATTTCAGCAAGAAAAAAACTGATTGAAATTAAATGAAATGGTAATATACTGTAGCATAGCATGCTCTATAATATAGGTAGCTTGGCCATAACTAGACTGAGATAGGAAATTAGAAGAAGGTTTATAGCCATCCTAGTAGTCTAGGTAGTCTAGATTGCTACTAAAGAGATGGGGGAAACCCTGACTGGTTTTAAGAACAGACTTGTGAAAAAGACCATTTGTTCAGGTATTTTTAACAGCTGAAAACAAAAACTTCTGATGGATAAGAACTATTGCATTTTTTGTATTTTAATCTACTAAACTTCCTAATTTAAGACAGTTCATTAATGAGAGCATGCTTGTTTCAGTGAAAAGCATTTTATTTTATTGTTGTAATCCAGTTTTGTTCTGCTCTGGGTTGCGCTTTCTAGGGAACTTACTGTATGAAAAACAATATTGCCTACCGATCTCGAGCTTTCTCTTACAACTTTCCCTTTGCTTTCTTCCTACTTAATCAAGAACTGATTTAACACTAACTTAGATTGTAGACTTCTGAAGAAGAACTATTAAGTGAGAATGTGCATTGAGTGATTAACGTTGTCATCTCTAAGGATTTCTTTTAGTTGGAATTAAAGTGTCATTTACACAGTTTGAAAGGACATTCTTGGGAAAGAGATTATGCCTCAGCCAGAATCAAAAGGAGGCAACTTTTCAGGTAGTAGCAGAAAAGCAGCAGCTGATCAGGCATAGTCAGCTGCTTTTCAGAGGAGTTAAGAAGGGAAGAGTGGAACTTCTCCTGTTATTCCTGAAGAAATAGGATTGGTGAGCAGTGACTGTACAGCTGTCATCTGGCTTTGCCACAGTACTCCTTCGAGAGGAGAAACCAATGAAGAAGGTACAAGAGCAAGTTCAAAAGAAGACAGTGAAATGTTTGCATGTCCCAGAAAATAGAGAGGACAATAGGCAGCAAAGAAATTGAATTCTGTTGACATCTGAAGCTGAATTCATTTTTTCCATGTTGGGGCAAATGTTTTTTCGCCTATTTTTCTCTGAAATGAATGAAAATATAAATATAATTCATATTGGGGTGGAATGAACTTATTCTGGAGGCAGATTGAAGAAGAAAATTATATGTGCAAGTATTTGGGGTCCTGGCATTGTGAAACATAGTACTGGAAATACGTTGTGTCAGCACTAATGGCCATAAAAAAACTCTTTACGCTGTGTTCTTCACTTTTTTGAGACAAGGACAATGAGTGAATAAGAAATGCTATAAATAGATATGGTGAAAAGAAAAGCACCAGCCAGCCACACAAATTAGCAGTGATATATGTTTTCAAACTGGTAGGAAAAGGAGCTGTAGCAAAAGGTAGGAGATACTTTTATTTTCACAGACCTTGCAGCCTTCAGATTGGTGGGAGAGATTTATTTTTACTCTTCCCTTGCATTATCGTTTTCTTGGAAGTCATTGGTTTAAATCACTTGGTAAGAGTACTGATTTCTGCTTTCCTGAAGCATGAGTTCCTGCAGTTCCCACAGAGTACATGGCACCTGTCTTGTTTTAGGTTGGCATTTGTATCTGTGCAAGGAAGCCCACGATGCAAACCTTAGCTTGTCCAGTGCAATGGCTCCATCAAGAAAACTTAAGGAGTAACCAAAGGCAATATGCCCTGTCTTGCATGGTTAAATAATAGGCAGGTTTTACATGTTGTAAAGGCAGAGTTTTTAATTTGTCTCTGTGGTGGTGAGGTGTATTGGCTAAGCACTTGGCTGTGGTCAGGTAGGTCTTTTGCCTCCTCCCTATCTGGGCATGAAAATGATGGGTGGAGGGAGGAGAGGCTGGCTCCTGCTAGAAGCAACAGCAAAGAGGGGAAGTGAACTTCCCTTAATCAGTTCTAAAACAGCTGTTTCTGTCAAACCAGGCTGAGAAACTTCCATCGTCATTCTGGCTAGATCACAGGGGTCTCATGACCATTGATAAAAACCAGGCTAGAATGACTTTTTGGGTTTCCAGTTTGCCTGTGTGCACATAAATGCACTCGAAGCTAAAGAAATCCTGATTCACCCATGTAGCAGAACCATGTATGTTGGAGTTGATCACAGTGAGATGCTCATTAGCTTTTGTTCATTTATCTGCCTGGAAATTATCTTCACGAAATAGAAGAATGTCAAGAATATGTGACATTTAAAGTATTTATTTCATTTTTTTCCTGTCATGGACTTAATATTTCAGTGTATTCTATATCTAATATTTTGACTTGCCCTTAAGGATAACATCATTAAAAATTGATTTCCAAGCCAGGAGAGAACAGTAAAGAATAATTCAAACCAATATTCTGGTTATTATTGGATATTATGGGAATCTTCTGAAATGTTTAATTTTCCGTTAAGCAAGCTTACACTTGCAAGTATTCATTTTAATTCTTTGAAATTTCTCCTTTTATGTACGTAAAAATAGAAAAAATGTCAGAAACTGTTTACCCACCTAAGAATTATTTACCTTTAAAATGAATTTGAAGGGGAAAACAAGATTTGGCAAGGCATTAAAAAGAATTTATATTTTAAATATTTCTAACTTTTTCACATGCCTATGATGCCTATGAGTCAATAGTGACAAAATCATGAAAAAAATTAGCAAAGCCAAAAGAGGGATGGGAACAGTTCACATAAACTTTGGAACTGTTATCCCAAAGTATTTTCTGAATTGTGCTCTCAAGAATGATTTTAAAGTAGTTTTAAAAAGATGAATTTTGATGACTGTTATAGATGACTACATAGGCTGCATTGGCATAAACCTGTGGTTATCTGACCTGAGCTGCTAGTGTGCAGAAATGGATGTTTTGGTATGATCTTTGGTAAGAAGCTAGCTGGCCATTGCAATACTACCTTTAAAATGACCCCCCCCCCCCCCCCCCCTTGCTTTTTTTTGCTTTCTGACAATCTGGTTTTATTCAGAATTTGGAAACCTGAAGTTCAGCAGGAAAGAGGGGAGAATACAAAAAACTTGAAATCTTCATGCATAATACAGGTTCGTTAGAAATACTAACTTGACTAATACGAGCAGTTCAGTTATGTTAGTCAATCAATATCTTGACTCATATACATCAATTTGTACATAGCCTTAAATGAAATTTCTTCATTTATATATTGTAATCTCAGTGTAAAATTAGCCTACCCAGTGTAAAACTAACCAGAAAAAGGTAGATTTTCTTCTGGTACCAACCATAACTCATTTTCAGCTTCCCTATGTGTCTCTGCAAGGTATTATGTCATATTGTGGAGACATAAAGTTTTTATTTTTAACAAGAAGTATGCCTGGAAAAGTAGAAAAAAAAATTTCATTACTTCATCTTTAAGTTTTGAAATTGTGACTATAATACTAGGAGACTTAAGTGAGGAATTTTGGATGATTAGAGTTAACAAAGACATTTCAAGTCATGGAAATTTATTGATCAACTATTAGTAAAAATTGTATCCATGGTAAACTACTATAAGTGCTTTTTGAGCATGGAATATTTATAGATTATTGTAATATTATGAAAAAGCCCATCCTCGATTTATTAATCTTGAAGATTATGCTTTACCATAATAAGAATAAATCCAACATTGCCTCTTACTATGTTACCCTTTAGTAGGCTCAGTTCAGACTGAGACCCTTTTACGCTAAGTGGTGTACCGATAGAGACTAGCAGTGCACTTTGATAGATTCATAAAAAGTTAAAAATATGAATAATCTCATCAAAAGGAGAGGATAACTCAGGTGGATGGCTGTGGATGGATGTTCAGTGAGTTAAGGAGAGGGAAAGCCAGGTATGTAGTTGTTGCTGAAGGTGGAGATCAGTTAATAGTTAAGTGTGGAGGAGGATTCCACTCTTTTAAAAACAGTTACTGTTTTTACATGGACAGGATCACTGCATGCTGGTAGTGAGAGGGGCAGACACCTGGGTTTGGGGAAAGACTGAAGAAAGAGACGGTGACTGTGAGTGGGAAAGGACATAGGAAAGGGGACAAATGAGAGGATGGGGCATGGCGTAGGCAAGTTAGGGTATGTTTGCATTGTAAATGAAGTCTGAAAAATCTTTTTCCCTTACCTCCACAAACCTTGCAATGGAGACATGGTTTCTCCAGCACTTTGTGCGCCCATTGTTGCTCTGGGAGCTGCTGGAGCATCCCACGAGCTCGTGCCAACACAGGGCTTGTGTTGACTGCGTGGTGACTTCTGGCAGTGTCAAACCAGGTTTTGAGCGTTGCTGTTTCCACTCCAAGGTCTCTCCCTGCTGCTCCAAATTTATGTGCTTCTTCTACACATTTTTCCAAGCCAACTCCTTTGTTTCAGAAGTCTCTTCATAGTTCCCTGGTTAATGTTTAATGTGGCTGATGGTCGTCTTCCTCTTTAACATAAACAGTTTTGGGAAAGCAGCCTTTCAGAGAATTTTGTGCATCCCATCCACAAACACTATTTACACTCATGCTCTTACTTTAACAGCTGATGTTATCTGACCCTTTTGCCATAGATGGACCCTGCAGACAGCCCCACAGATGAAGAGTCAGAATTTTAAATATAGGATGTCAGCACCAGAAATGAACTTGATGATGATTGGGGTGAATATGCAAATATATCAAACAATGCAAAAATCAGTGGCTTTAGTGGCAGAACAACACTAAGAAGTTGGATAGGAGTTTGTGGAATTGAGAAGGGGAGGATGATGAGAAACTTTACAGAGGTGATGTGAAAAAGACAAAAGACAAAAATGGATAATAAAAATTAAAGCAAAATTAAGAGGAAGAGAATGTGTAACAGAACATAATGAGTAATGTGGAAATGTAAAGATAAACAGGTGGTGAGCTGATGAAGAAATTAATGAGAATATGGTCATTTGCGGTTTTACATACTTACTCATCCCTTAGTATACTAAAACATAAATTGTGTTAATTACTCCATGTTATCTGTAGGTAGATGGCAGATAGTGACACTGGTGAAATATATTAAATATTTAATGTTGGCCTGATGGTCTGTTTGGGACACGGCTGGTGTGCTGTTTTCTACTACTCCCAGGCAAACTTTTCCAAGGTTGATGATGAATTCAAGAGACAGTATGAGACCAGTTGTTGAGTCATTTTCCAGCTGGCACGAATGAGCTTTGTAATGTTTCTCGTTGTTAAAAATGTCTGACTGCCTAAGGTAATTTAAGGGATCTGAAAAATCTACTTAGGAAGCAGATCCTGGTGTGGTTGTTTTTTTGGGTTTTTTTTCAGTTTGCAAAAATTAAGTAAAGCAATTTCCTGATCACCAGAAATGTTGACATACAGCTTTCTTTGAGGCCTGCATCTAATATTTGAAACATTGCCCAACGCGGAGAAATTAAGTCTACATCTGAAATTAAGTCAGATCTGGCGGTCGAGGATACAGTTTTGTGAGACTTGGCAGTGTTAAGTTTATGGTTGGACTCTAGAATTGTAAAGGTCTTTTCCAACCTAAATGATTCCTTTATCCCATGATTCTGTTGTTCTGTACTGCTGTCCTGCTTGTTGGAGCTCAAAGGCTTTCAGTCCATGTTCAGACCTTAAAGACTGCTGCTCTTGCCCTGTCATGGTGTTTGTTACAGACTTTATGGGTAAATGTTTTTATTTTTTGAGGAAATTAGTTTGGTTTTCTGGTGGCATCAACTGAGAAGCATTTTGCGCTGAGCTGTTCTTTCTTAAAGTATTAATCCACTAACTTGAGAAGACCCAATTTTCAGCACCAGAATAACAGGTCCTATTAATGTCTCATCTGAAAACTAATCATGTTTTTTTGTGGCTTTGGATAGATACAGACTGGGACTTTTGTATTATGTAAACCGGGTAAAATGCATTGGTGTAAAACTAATGTGTTGCAGTAACCTTCTCTGTTATAATGGACGATTACAAGGAATTTTTTAAACATTGTTGTGAACCAAATTAATAACTTCCTTAATGCTGGAGAAAGGATTTCAGCGGTATAACATACTACATAAAAATTAAAATTAAATTAATGCTATACCTGAATTACTGGGATGTTGTTTCTAAATATTTAATGGTATTTTATTGGGTTTTTTTGAACAAAACCAAATTACCAAGGCCCTGTGAAAATGCATATAGATTTTAAACAATTTTCGGCAAGACTGATCTAGCCAGAATGACTGCCCCTTCAGGGCCTAAATTAAAATGTTGTGTTACCAGGTCTCCCCTTTTACATTCCATCCTCTTATAATGTAAACAACAGCTTTAATGACTCTATTACCTGATGTAAGACCAGACTACATTATGGTTTTCTTAGGAATCCCAATGTCTGTGTCTTAGCACAGGTGGAGCTCCATTCTACTACTGTCTGCTTTCACAACCTGACTTGGCTTCTTTGCATATTCTCTCAATATCTGTGCACTACAATGAGATACACTGTAAAAACATGCCCAGTTTGAAAAGTTTGTTTCCTCAGCGTATGGAGGAATAGATTGTCATCAACTTCTTATAAAGGACTTTTTCCATGTGTACTTCTCTGGCTTTCCATCATCTCTTTGCTTGAGAAGACTAATCCAGTTCTTCAATATTGCCCTTTGGGTGCTAGAGTTTATGATTGTTTTCCTTTTCAGTCTGTGATATGTCTATAGCTTTCTTCAAACTGTGATTCCTCCAACTAAACAGGTTAGTCCTGCAACAAATTATTTAGGATTTAGTTGATGGAAAAATACTACTATGTCTTATTGTATACACAACTCTCTCATATCGCCTCACCAAGACTTGTTTTTTTTATCATTCTTACTCATGTTAACATTCTCAATATAGTTTCCAGATCATTTTCTGCATTGCTGCTGCCTCATCAATTGTCTTCATCTCCTTTCTATAACATTTTTCAGTTGTCTATATTAAATCTTATTTTGGGTAAGGAGGAACATTTCTCCAAATGAAATATTTACCTAACCTCCTGGGTACTTGCAACTTTACCCATTCTTGTGACTTTCACAAGCTCTTATCACTAAGCTTTATTTCTTTATCTAAGATAGTATGCAGTAGATCTGAGCTGGTATCTTATGATATCCAGCTTGAAACATGCTCCTACTTTGGTAGTGAACCACTGCTAATTATTTATTCGACCAGACATTTCCTCATTTTAGGTAATTTCATCAAAGTTGTATTTCCTCACTTTCTTTATGAGAATGTCTCATTAGGACAGCAGGAAAGACTTTATTAAAGTCAATATATTAAATAAGAACTTCCTCCTTATACATTAGACCAGTTAGTCTAGCAAAGAAGAAAATTAAAGAGGTTTGACATGACTGCTTTGGACAAATTAATTTTGGATTTATTTTATTACTTTTTTAACATGTATGCTCTTATAAATGGATTTATTAACTATCAGATTTGTTTCTTTCTGTGAATCTCAGTTGAATGGACAGATATATTTCCCTGGTTCTTCTTTTTCTCCCCAAAGATAGGTACTATGTACCTTTCCACAGCCCTCTAATACACCCTCCCTATTAGTTTGTGAAGCTATAACTAATGAACGAGAGCAAGATTCAGCTAGTTCTTTATGTAACAGTGAATTTCATCAAGCTTTACCTAGAGAATCCCTGTTATTTTAATCGGTTTTATGCCTCAGTCTTTCTGATTTCATTCCTATTCATACTGTATTTCTTCTGCTTCTTCCTGTTTCTCTTCCTTTTCCTATAGCTGTGACCTCCAAAGATTTCATCATTTTAAGTGAGATTTTTGTGAAATTTTAAGTGAAAGTTTGCACTTTCCTATCATAGTGTATTTCTATTATTGTGCTTAAAACCGAAATAATGGCCCATCATCCCCCCCCCCTTCTTTAAATATCTCTGTTTCTTGAAACAATTAGTTGCCCTCAACTCCTTCCTACATAGTTTGTGCTCTCTGCCATATTATTTTATGAAAAAACCCTCAGAGCTCTTGTCTCATTATCTTTGTGTGCCTGTGGCAATTTCTGTTCTTCCTCATCTTTTTTGTAGTTTTCTGTAAATTTGCTTCATTATTTGGTCCTTATGGTAGTGATTTAATAAGTTACATCTTCCCAAAGGCCCTATATCTTTCGAGTCTTTTTACTTGACACCATTTGTCTATGTATTTATTTCTATATTTATTTATTTCTTCTGGGCCTTTAGCTTCAGCTAAAGTTAGAATGCTTGCTGTGCTGCTGCTTGCTTCACTGCTCTGAGGATTGTGACTGGCAGTGCCATCAGGGACCAAGAATGAGATGCAGCAAGTAGAGAACTGACCATGTGCCTCAGGCAGAAAAATGCTTTCTGACCACTATCTTACACTGACTAGTATAAGAGTGAGGTGTGAATTCTCTCACTAACAGGAATCACTTCTCTTATTAAGAGATTTGGGATTTTGGTGGATATAGGACTTGCAACAAAGTCAGTGTAGTGTCTGGCATATGAGTAGGCAGTGGCCGGTTTTATGCAGCTGCTGATGTAACAGCAGTCTTCAATAGTTAGCTAATCTCAGTCTATGCGTTGTGATCATGTTGTTGATGAAGTCCATTGTTTCAGAAAGTTTCACACTCAAATCGTGCCCTGCTGGTGCTCTCCTGAAGTGTTGAGGTACTTCCTTGGCAGACATCTCCCAGACTGAGTGCTTCTGCCCAGCTTTCTTAGGCAGGAATATAGAGTTTGGTTATTAGCAACAGGGTTGACATCGCCTCTGTCACGATCATTTTGTGGGCCTAGACTTACCAGATACTGACTGAAAAGGAGATAGCGCTGTTGCCATTATTTTTCTTTCCACCCACTTTGATTCTTCTCTTATTTAGCATCTGAAAGAGCAATGGGAAGACCTGCCTGTGACTATTACTGATAGGTGAATTTAGCAGGCCTATTCAGTTTGTCTCCCATCTTTATTAGAGCACTTCTACACAGCCAGATTACTATGACATCAAGACCTTAGTAACACCTAACCATACCTTATAGCACACTTACAAACTAATATGTGGTAAAGCTTACCTACCAGCTGGAGGTCAGGGCTGCAGGACTGAGTATAAACAAAAAGGTAGAACTAGGGCTCTAGTCAAAGGACTGGGAAGAGTGCATGGTCATCACCGTGCCTTAGCTGTTAAGAATCAGCTCCCAGAGGAAGCCCAGTAGCAGCAACTTCTCCTTCATTCTAGTGGAGTCAAAGGAAGTTTAAATAATTGCCAAAGCAGGTTGAAATTAATCTGACTTGGCTCTGAAAGAACTGCTCACATGGGCAATAAAGGCTTGAGTTAACACGTCTCATTTAAAGATAGAATGTGACTCCAACTGAATTTCACATGGGCTAACACATCAAATGCAAATTTATGTCTATTGTGCTGGTAAATAAGGTAAATTGAGGAATGAAAACAAATGAATTAACCATGCTGAAGACTCTAGAGAAGCATTCAGTTTAGTTTCTCTTATGAAATTAAGTGAAATCCAAACCAGTAGACAAATAGTATGGATTACATACATTACAAATTCTTCATGTTTGAATGCTTAAAAGCACACCTGCTGTTCTACAAGTGTCCCTTTAAAATAAGAGGGGTATTTTTTCATCCATAAAACTCCTTATTTTGTATAATGAATATTCACAGAATGAAGAGTGAGTGGATGAATTGAATTGCTATGGTTCCTATCCCAAGATGTTGTATAGATCCTGGACAGATCTGTTAATGTGGTATTTTTTAGGCTGCAGCACAGGTGTTTGAAACTTCCATGTAAAGCAACCTTCTGAGATTGCTAAGTATGCATTTGTAGAAACTTGCGAACTGGTTTGGTAAAAGGGATTGATTTAATTATATCCATATTTTTTCCTGATTATCCTTTAATGGTATTTCTTTATTGATGAGATTCTGCAAATAACTGTGCCCATGGGTAGTCACCGTAAATCTAATGAAATCGGTGAAATTGCATGTAAGAGAACACTGTACTTGACAGTTAAGGTTTCACATTATCAGTCCATAGAAGGTAAACTATCTACCCAACAATGATCTGGATTGAACACAGTTATTTTAAATTCCATTCTCCCACTAATGAAAAATAAAATATTAAGACTTCTGTAGTACATGGAGTGATGGTCTAATTGCATTTAATAAAAAGGATCATATTTGTAAGAAGTTAGAATGTAAAGAAAATGTCAGCAACCTGGACATAATCATAAATTTTTCTCTTTAAGGGAATGTTGTCAAAAGTTTAAGTAAGTATGGTATATAAAACTGTTGTTGATTCGGATCACAAGATAATATTTTTTTTAATGTTTATATTTTAATTTTAAAGCTCTATCATGTAACTTTACAGAAGCTTTAGTCCAACTGCTGAGACAGACACCACATATCTCAAGATTGATGCTGATCTGTGTGATGACCAATTGAGAAATAGTCTGTACCCTATTGTTGTATATCTTTATCATTTACACAGTGTAGTAATTCAATATCAGACTATATATTGCAGAAGGAAACCAAATATTATAGTTTCACAGCATATAGGAAATGTTTTAAAATGGAAAATGGCTTTAGAGATAGTTCACTGCTCCAAGAGCAAGAATCAATTATTTCAGATCCTCTCTTAAGTAGTAATTTGCATTTGAACAAAGCAGGCAAATGACAGTAAGGAATGATTGTATGTTAATTTATTTCTTTCTAAATAAATACTGGTTTGTTTTAATTTAGAAATTAATGGTTTTTAGAAACAAG